>NC_056732.1:1527120157-1527260157 GCF_019279795.1 Protopterus annectens | reverse complement strand
CCTCAAACATGGCTTCGGATATAGACCCCCTGATCTTAAATTTGCAGGTGGAGACTCAGAGATTATTGAGGTTGCTAGGAAACCTTTCCCTGTGTAGGCCTGTGCAAATTTGTAAGTAGTACTCGGTTTCAGGTATCCTGAATTACCCTAGACTGTCAGCATGCAAATTATTTTGAGTTACTGTAGACATTTTTATGATCCTATCATTAGTTGTTCCCAGTTCAAGGTGTTTGCGCCAGTTATTTCTGTGCATCATAACTTTGTGGACTTAGAACCAGGTGGTCAAGCAGTTCTTTAAAGGAGGTCTGCATCTCTGTACTCTTTTGAAAAGCTCTTTCCCTGTGTGGTATTTAAACTTCATGGTTGACAGGTATGGTGTCCACCATTTGAGCCTACTAGCTCGGCAGTGTATTGACAGTCAGAAAATTTATTTTTTTTATTTAGTGTTTTGATTGGGTTAGTCCTGGTAGGCTACTGACCTTTTTTCAGGGGACATGTGAAGTGGTATTTATACCACTAGGGGAGATTTGGCCAGGGCATCGGGGAACTACCTACTCTTTTCAATGGGTATTATGGGATCTTTTACATCCACCTGAGCTGTCACCAATTGAAGCAGATGATGCATCCCTTTAACATCTCATCTGAAGGACAACACTCTCAGGAGTGCAGCACCCCCTTATGCTGCACTGCAGTGTCAATAATCCTTCAGCCTTATGTGGGAATAGAACCAATAGCCTTCGGTGCCAAAGATGTATGCACTACCTGTTACACCACTGACACTGTCTGGACAACTCTGTTCCAGGTGGCAATCTCTTCTTCATGTAGGATCTTACAGGTTCAGACCATTATGTGTAGGTAGCCATATCTGCTCTTTTGTGAGAATCTGCTGCCCCTTAACGAAGAGCCTGTGCGTTCTTTTGAATGTGGGTTAGAATTATTCCATCTGTCCATTAAAGAACCATGCTTTCTATGTAGAAGAATCCAGTGGCCTGAGGACCACTCACACTGTAAATGTGCACTTGTGAATGTGTAGTTGTAGCCTGAGCTGGGTTGAATGAGTTTAGAAAGTAAAAGTAATAATTTGTCTGTTCTTTTTTCTCCTGGGATAGAAAAGCAAGCAGACAGTTCACAAGTAGGTTGTAAACTGCATTTTTTTTGCCATCAGACAGTTTAATCACACAGTTAAGTGATGCACTCAGAGCTCACTCCACCAGAACAGCAACCATCTTCATTATTTCTGTTTTAAAAAGTAATATATTAGAGACATCTGTGTCAGGCTTACTTTGAGAAAATATTACTCTACAACTTAACATTTTCCATCCTGTTGACATCTGCTTGGAACTCATCTCAACCAATTAGCCATTAAAGACCGTACTGGATGTTAAATGTAACAAATACATTCTTAATTTACAATTAATTTAATAGAGGTTGTTAAATGTAACCATTTTATTTTTATTTTTATTTTTATTTTCAAATGTAACAGATCTGTTCTTATACCACTTAATCCATGAGAGGGTTATACTTAATTGGACAGGAATATCCTCTCTGTCATCCACCTGTGGATGAATATCCCTTTTGCAAATGCAGCTGTTATAATTTCCAGTGAGTTGGGAAAGTAAATACTTAAATAATACTTGTTTAATAATGTAAGTCTCAGGTTTTCATATTTCTCAAACTAGTAAATTATTTTTTTAATAATATGTTTCAACTTTTCCTCATCCCTTTGTGCTGCATTGCCAACAAATCAAGCTTCTATTCAGTGTCAGGATTCCAGTTGACTAGGCTACCTCTGCCAGGACAGTTGAGTTGGTGATAGCCACTCACTTGTACCCTGTCTGCCAGGGTCTTTGTGTTTGGCTCACTAATTAATCTAGGGTTGTCTGGGGCACAATCAGAGGTTTATCTCTTTGCGTTATGGAACTATCAGTGCCGAATTGTCATCATTATTACTTGATTTGCATGGAGATCGTTGCTAGTGGCATAGATGTGAAAATGGGGCTGAGGGTGGATTGGTGCCACCGTGGGCTGTGTGGACTTGCCTGCTTATGCGGCCTGCATATTACATCCCATGCATTGTCACTGTAAGTAATGGTCTAGTCATCCTAAAATGTAGGATTTTACAGGAAAATATGTTAAATTCTGACAGATGGAGGTGTATTCCAAGCGCCCATCCTCTAACAGTTCAGCTGCCACCGTATGAATGAAATGTGTTATTTTTATTTTGAGTTTAATAGCATGGAAATGATGGAGATCTGCAGAGAACAAGTGGAGAATATCTGTAGTCATTGAGAAATAGAAGTTTGGGTTCATAAAAAAAGAGGGCCATTTTGAAGAAATATAGCATATTTTGAGTGTCAAGATATGGCTCATGTTTGTTTCATTTTAATGTTCATATTAACTGAGAAATTATGAAATTTTGGAATGTTAAGTAGGCTGTGTGAAACACAATTGTTACCGACCTTTGACACAGACATGAATTTTCATTTCACTCCGCGGTAAAGAAGTGGGAGGTGCTTGTGGGCTAGTGTAGGTTTCAGTATTTTCAGTGGTTCTTAGATGCTCGAGAGATGTTGGAAGGAGAATTGTTAGTGTCACTGTAAATAATGTCGCAGAATTGATGCACCAGGTAGCTTGGGGAGAACTTGATAAATGCAGAGTAGAGGTCAAACACTGGTATAAAATGGAAAGAGTATTTTAGGAGAGCCCAAGTCAGTAGGAATTTTGGGAGGTTGGTGTGAGAAGGCAATAAGAAAGGTTTAGGGCAATGTTGCGAAGTTATGGCTAGAGTAGAGGTCACCAGCATAAACCAAGAAGTTCATATCCCTCTGTCAAGTTACTTGATGAGACCCTTCCTGGAATAGTGAATGCAGTTTTGGAAACTGCATCTCTGTGAAGACAAGAACCTCATGGATGTGTTGTGTAGCGTCTGTTCTAGAATCTGCACAAAGCAAGAGAAAGATAGATGGATAGATAGACAAATAGATATGAAAGCATCCTATTAAGTATACCATCAATGATTTTTTTTCCTCTTCTTTTTTGTGGTGTGTGTGTGTGTGTGTGTGTGTGTGTGTGTGTGTGTGTGTGTGTGTGTGTGTGTGTGTGTGTGTGTGTTAATGTATTTGTTTTTTGACCTGTGGTAATGCTATTAGACCTTTGAGCTTGTTTTCATCGGAGACCTGGCCAAGATTGTTCAAATAATAGCTATTTGTGAAGTGGTCAGAACAAACAGAATATTAAGGCTGTGGGCTTCAGACAAGTTTCATCAAGATCCTGGGTTCCTGGGCTTGATTCAGTCAGTCTCTTCTTACAGTGACTGTAAGACATTTATCTTGACCACTGATCCTGTGTTACTGTGAAAATAGGCAGTTGGGCATAGTGTGCCTTGTTCTTTTAACACAGATGAAAAAGGAAATAGACAAAGTTAAATGAGATTCAGGAGGTCAGTGCCTTTTAGCTAATAAAAGACAGGAACAAAAGGGTACATGATTTGAAAATATTTGTGCAGGCATAGAGTTTTTCTCACAGTCTAGAGCTGCTGACAGGTTAAAAGTCAGGCTAGTTTGTGTGTGTGTGTGTGTGTGTGTGTGTGTGTGTGTGTGTGTGTGTGTGTGTGTGTGTGTGTGTGTGTGTGTGTACACATGCACTCAGAAGTGTTTGTTGGGGGGGCAGATGTTTTGAGGTTTATGAATGCATTGAAAATATTTCAGGTTTTCTGACATAAACCAGGTTCATGTGAAAATATGGTTTATGGAGTATGAAAAAGTGTATTTGAAATTAAAAATCTGCTGCATTTTCATTCATACATACATAATAAAGATGTTGTACTGGGAACCCACTCTCATACTACTATATGTGGCCATTTTCTGTTTACAAAGCAAAGCTCATTGCTGGATAAAGCTTGACCAATGATTAATTTCTGTTTTGACAGTCTGTCATCTTAGAATGCAGTGTATGTACTTTCAGTTCCCGGAGATGATGTTTACTTTCGATTCTCTGAATGTTGTAGGGAAGGATGGTGCCTGGTATGAGTGTCATTTACAGCTGCTGTGAACCCTCGGGGAAAGTTCATTTCATTGCGGAATAAAGTTAAATGCGAGAAAAGTGCTTTGTTAATGTGCATAAGTAAACTAGATGACTTTGGAGTACTTTAACTCTGTTGGTTTCATTAGTGTTCACTGTGTTATATTCCTGATGTTGTATGGCTTACCATTGAAACAGGTAGCTTTACCACACAGAGTCAGAGCCGGTAGGTTTATCTTCATACATTGCAGCTGCTTCTAAAGTGGAGTCTGGTTAAAAAGACACTGATTAATTTACACATAATGCAGGTTACAGTTATTGGTTTACCTTTTTCTGTCTGCAAAAACAAAGTTTGTTACAAGTTGTACACACCGCAGCCCAATGAGCTGATCATTTTTATAAAATTCTGTTGACATGAGTATGTTTCATACTATGTTGTGTATTGTCAGTGGGGCAAAGTTAGAAGAGGCTCCTTACTAAATATGAAGACCAGTTGTCTTAGCCAGTTTGCAGATGCGGTGAATACAGTTGAGAGAACTGTGTGTGTGTATGTACACATGATAAACTGGCTCAGCTCCTCAGACACTGCAAACTTTAATAGACCAAGAGAATGAAAAAACACATCATATTAATGTACATGTAAACAGATAACTTAGCGCTTTCACCCACATACATAGGCATTATCAGAGTAAAAGAGTCCTTCATCTTTGTTGCATTTAAAGCTATTAGTTACAGACACAACCCTCTAAGCAACCAACCCCAAGCAAACAGCAATTTGTAAATTTAAGTCACAGTAAAACATTACTCCTATGCTTGTTTGAAAGCACAGTTACTTATAACTAGAAAAAATGTTGTTCAACTTAAAACACGAACATTTTAAAAAAATCTACATGTTAAACATGTTTGTATAAAAGTAGTAAATAAAAATAATAAATAAAAAATCAAAAATCATAATGTAATGCTTAACATTCTTCAAACAAATGTAGATTTGTACTTTAAAATGCTAGAAACTGAAATGTGATCATTAATGCCTGGAGGTCTAGATGCATCCAGCCTCAACTGCCAGATGCACTCCCTCATCTCAAGTAAAACTTTTAAGTCACCTCCTTTGTCATTAAATGGAATTCTGTCTATAACAAAAAACGGAAATCTCTTAAAATTAGAGCAACTCAGACTGTGCATATACAAGGCATTGTTAGTTCTTTTGTTCCTGATATCGCTTAAGTGTTCCAGGATTCTGAGCCTTAACTTTCTTGTTGTTTTCCCAACATAGAAAGTAGAACAGCTCAAACATGTAGCTATGTACACTACCATCTTAGTATTACAGTTACAGAATCCAGGACACCTGATAGTTTTATAGAAGCCTTGAACTGCCACATAAGGGCCATTATTAATAAACTTACATGTACTGCAAACTCCGCATTTACTCATTTTGGAGCTCCTATATGTCTCAATATTAGGCTCAGCTTCCATCAATTCTTTAAGGTTCCTACCCCTACTATATGTAAAAGTTGGGGTGTTTCCTAATATACTTATAGTATCACTATCAAAAGAACTTTGCCAAGTATCCTTAATAATTCTAATAATTTGTCCTGCCTGTCCATTGCATGGTAAAATCATAGCCTGTTTTTTGTGTAGTGCATGGGACTCTAAAGCCAACTCATTCCCCTCCTGAAATTCCTTCGTTAAGCCCCCATGCAAAATAGGTTTAAAAGATGTAATTCTCTTAGGTTTCTATTTCTTTTCTAACTCTGGACAAAATTTCTTGTGGATAACCCCTTTCTGTAAACATAGCAGTCAAGCTGGTCAGCTCAATTTTTAGCCGTTCATCCTCACTAATCAGCCTGGATAATCTGACCATTTGACCTTTGACCAATTTCTTCTTGATATAGTGGGGATGACAACTCTGGAAATGCAAGAAACTGTTAGAATACGTTTTCTTGTGATATATACTTGAATTTAGGCTAACATCATGCATATTTTTGTATAACAATATATCCAAATAATTGCAGGTTTCCCCATGTATAGTGTAGGTGAATTTTAAGAATGGGGTAGTGTTGTTAAGAAAATCAACAAATGTGTGGATCCCGTCCCTACTCCCTGTCCAAAAAATTAGTATATCATCAAGGTAACGCAAATAAAGTGTTACCTGTTTCATATTCTCAGTAGGGAACACCTTCTCCATCTCCCATTCTGCCAATACCAAGTTGGCATAGATTGGCGCACACCTAGCACCCATGGCAACTCCTGCCATTTGTCTAAATAGTTCCCCTTCAAATCCAACAAAATTGTTAGACAAAACCATTTCCATAAGATCTACTATCACACCACGTTTAACAGTATGGAAATCACTATGTTTGTCCAAACTCCTACTGAACATTTCCAGACCTTGTACCTGGGGAATGATCGAAAAAAGATTTATAACATCAATTGTCACCATCAAAAATGGTTCAGAGGTTTGTTTTTGTCTTATAACCTCCAAGCAATGCCACAAATCCCTCAGGATGTGTGGCAAACTTTTAACAATACCTTTACAATGAAAATCTACGTAGGAGGCCATTGCTTCTGTTTTAGAGCCTTTTGCTGACACTATTGGGCGAAATGGTGGGTCATTCTGGTTTTTGTGAATTTTTGGAATTCCAAAAATGGAGGGGGTTACTGGGAATTCAACCATCAAATAATGGTATTCATTAACATCAGTGATCCCCTCCATTAACCACTCGTAAAGACGCCAGTCAATTTTAGTGTATGCCATACACATTTCATTCCTAGATACTCTGGCATGTGTCTGTGTCACTCAAAAGACTGTACATCTTATTCGAGTAGTCGATGTTAGACATGATCACCCCCCCCCCCTCCCTTGTCAGGTTTCATGACCCTGTAAAAATTAGTGGTAGTTAGTTCTTGTAGACAAAACCTCTCCCCAGGTGTTAGGTTATCCAATTCCCTCCTTGGTCCCCTTAACATTCTTCAAAGTTGAGCCTCACACAACTTCTCGAAGATGTGTATACATGGGTGTGCAGGAGGTATAAAGGTACTCGACCTCTTTAGTCCAATCACATTGTCAATAGTTGGGCTAGGTTTTTTGTGAAAGAATACTTCCAAGTTTAACTGTCTAGTATACATCTTAAAATTAACCAGTATTTTGGCTATTTCAATCCTAAAAGAAGGGACAAATGTAAACCCCTTCTTGAATAGAGACAAATAGTTATCTGTTAACTCTAAGTTAGAGAAGTTGTAAACACTAACATTGTCAACTTTAACCAAATTACAAGAATGTGTCATAATAGTTTGTTGAGTTGAATCAAATGAGTCACTCTCAAATATCTGCGTGGCATTCATCCCCTCAATCTCAGTGTTTGTTACACTTTATAAACTGTTGTTTAACAAATGTGAACAAATCACTGGTGAAATTTCTGAAACAAGTTCTGAGACAGAGGAAAAACTTTGTTGCCTTTGGTTATCACAAAAAGAGTTGCAAAAATTGTCACTAAAATTATCACAAAAAGTACCATAATGTAGTGGCTGTAACCCAGCCTCATTGTGTAATTTAGTGTCACTATTGAAGGTAGTCAGTTGTTCATCCGAGACCACCTCCTCTTGTTGTATTGCCTCTGCCCCTCCCCTATTGTTGATTGTGCTCTCAAATACGTTCCGAGCGCCTTGTGGGGTGGGGATCTAAAAAAACTTCGTTGTCATGATAAATTTCAGTCTCAGCCAGTGATTCGTCCTCAAATTGATCAACAATTTGCCTACGGACATTGTACATTTCCTGTCGGGAATTACCTACTGTATTAACTTTAGACACAAAACTAGAGCTACCATTTACACATTTAAATTCCTTAAAATGTGTGTATACCTGGTTACTAGCATAATCACTAGTATCCCTTTTGAGTTTAATCATTTTAGTCTCAAGGCCTTTTTTCACAAACTTTTCAGTTTCATAAATAATCTTGTCGTATTTGTTTTTGTTAAACTCAAAAAGCAAATCTTTTGTTATGTTGGTGTTAAGTAAGCCAAGCTCCTCCTTTAAAGTCTCTAGTCTATTAATGTTATTCCGAATAATAGTTTTCATCAGTTCCATACCTTTCCGGTCATAGAAGGCCAGTAGTTCCTTGAAACCATCTGTACCTGCTTCAAAACCCATTGGTAGTTTAAATAACCTGAGCCCCTTCGGAACTTGTTTGAGCTCAAGGGATTTCTCAAGAAACACGGTGTCCATTTGTAGGGCTTTCAGCTTTCTTAATTTGTTTTCGAATTGACCTAATTGTACCTTTAAGGTACCCGGTTCCGGTTGCTGTCCGGCTTCAGGCTTCCAATCCATAGCTGGAGCCCTAAGAAGTGCGTCAAAGTTTTTAGGTGAACAGCAGTTTGTTCTGGTGACTTGGTTGTTAATTGTCAACCCCCTGATGTCCTTCAAGGATGCATCTGCAGTCCTTACAAATGGGTTGTCCTGTCATCAGGCAGCCCTTCGGTCGGCCGGATTCCAAAGTCTGGGTCTGGCCTCGGCTGGTGTCGCACTTCACCCGACGTCATAGCTGCAGTTATTCGGGTATAAAGGCATCAGCCGACGCCATTTTCCTCAGTCTTTCTTGCCGCGTGGCGCCCGAAGCAGAAGCTGTTCGCAAGTGCCGGTCGGTCAGAACCAGAGATTACTACTACCGAATACTACTCAAGACTTCTAAAGCTAAGTACCCCGTTGGGGACTCTTTCTTGCCTCAGCCGATGTCAGAAAAAGTGAATAACTGTTTAACTTGTGGGAAACAAATACCTCATAAAGATTTCCACTCTTACTGCTTACCCTGTTTAGGCCCAGACCACAACTTAGCAGCTTGTCTAGCCTGTGCTTCTTTTAACCGGCGGACGCTTAGACGTCGGTCTGAATTTGCTGAGGAGTTTTTCGGCTCCGATTTCGCTTATATTATGCCGTCGGATCCTCCGACTACGCAAATGTCTAAAAAACGCAAGGAAAAGGACCGACACTCGCGGTCCGTGGTTTCAGCCGAAACCGCGGTTAAGCCAACCGCGAGTGTCTCTGTTTCGGCTGAAACCGAGCAAGCGGTTCTTCCTTCAGCCGAAAACTTACCTTCTACCGAGGCCTCTTCCAACTTGGTGGAGTCGGCCTCTGAAATCCCACCTGCTGTTGCAGTTTCTCAGGAACTCTCTGACACTATTCCCTTGGATATTTCAACCCCTGCACGTGGAGCTGCTAGGCCACCTGCAGCCATGTCCATTAAGGCCTTTGCCAGAGCTAAAGCAGCTAAGACTACTAAAACTGTGCCTGCTAAGCCCCCTTCTCACAGGCCTAGCTCTAGTTCACAAATGCTTAGTTTAGCAGAGGATCTCATTTCTTTAATCCGAGGATCCCAACCTCATCCAGACAGGGCCTCTCAGCCTCCTCCAGAGAAGAGGCCTAGAGCAGAGCCCCCTCAGCCTATTTCCACAGATGATTCCTCTGATGATTCAGATGATACAGACCCTCCAGAGGCTCCTTTCTCCCCTTATGAAGACTCTGATGCTGAAGAGTCCATCCCTTCTGCCTCTCCGCCTGAGGAATTTTCCTTTGGGGAAACCTTGCATGCTATGAGAGAACAATTTCAGTGGCAGGACCAGGATTTTTCAGACTCCAGAAAAAGGCTTAGAACCTTTCTGCATTTACCACAACATAGGCCTTTAGCCATACCTCCAGTTCTTTCTGTTGTAGATGATGCATTTAATGATGCTTGTACTGCTCCTGATTCTCTACCTCCGGCCCCTGCTAAGCCTGATAGATACTACAGGGTCCCGGACACGCATTACCATTTATATAAGGCTCCTTTTGCAGATCCAGAGACTATCTCCCAAGGGCCTAAGGCTGTAGCAGCTACCTCTGCTATAAACCCCCTCCCCTCTGAAAGGGAATCCAGATCCTTAGAGAGATGGGGTAAAAAAGTTTACACTTCTGCTACTCTTTCAGCTAGGGCCTTGAACTGTCAATTTCACATGATCCAGTATCAAGAATTTATGCTAGACCAGTTAACCAAAAAAACTGTCCTCTGATGAAGCATTAGACAAAAAATCTGTTCAGGAAATGGTACATAACATTCAGCAAGTCAGTAACCATTCTTTAAAATGTGGCTATGATGCACTGGAGGCTTCCTTTAGATCAGCCATGACTGGCACAGTTATCAGAAGGCATGCATGGTTAAAAGAGCAAGCCTTACCAGACCATGTCAAGTCCAAACTATTAGATGCTCCCATGGACAAGATCAATTGGTTTGGCTCTCCTGCACAACAGGTGCTGAAGAAGATGGAAGAGAAGGCAAAATCTGTCCAAATAGTTAAAGACTTCTTGCAGGTCCAACCGCCAAGGTTTAGCAGAAATTGGCCCTCCAAGAATTGGTCCTTTCCAGACTCCTCCAGAACTCAGAGAGGCGGGAATAGGCGTTCAAGAGGCAGAAACCACTCCAGAGGTGCCTACAGGGGACGCCAGTGGCAGGGTAACAACCAGCGAAGTACAGCCACAGACACAGCCACCACCACAACTACAGGGCAATCACAGTGACTTGGCACTGGCACCGCCTACCAGGGAACAACTAGAAGCACCCTTAGGCGGGAAGCTAGCCTTATTTTCAATAAACTGGCATTACATCACAAGAGACAAGTGGATTTTACAGACAATAGACCAAGGCTACAGGTTTCACTTCCATACTCTACCAGGGAAGACAGGAATGCCAAACCTACCTCCAAATCAAAAGGCAGAAGCTCTAAAACAAATATCTCAATTATTAAGGATGAGAGCTGTGGAAAAGGTACCATCTATGGAGCAAGGAAAGGGATTTTACTCCAGACTCTTCCTGGTACCAAGAAAAGAGAGCAAATGGAGGCCTATTCTCGACCTGTCCGCTTTAAACACATTCCTCATTGTTCCAAAATTCAAAATGCTGACTCTACAGCAGCTTCTTCCCATGCTGGGCAAGGAGTCTTGGCTGGTAACTCTAGATCTCAAGGAGGCATACCTGCACGTCCCCATATGACCAAATTGCAGAAGATACCTCAGATTTCTTGCAGGATCAGAGCATTATCAATTCTCAGCATTGCCCTTTGGCTTATCTACTGCGCCCAGAGTATTCACGAAATGCCTGGCATCAGTAATTGCTCATTGCAGGCTTCAGGGGATCCAAATTTACCCCTACCTGGACGACTGCCTGATACAAGCGGACAACAAAAACAAGCTAACAGAAGACTTACAAAGGGTCTTTTACCTGCTACAAGCCCTGGGATATACAGTCAATATAAAAAAGTCAAGGCTGATACCATCCCAAAGAATAACCTTTTTGGGTGCAGAGCTGGACACATCAAAGCAAATGGCATTCCTAACAGTAGAAAAACAAGAGCAACTTCCTCTCTACTTCTTGGCATTAACAAAGCAGAACCATCTATCAGCAAGAAAAGTACTGCAAGCCCTGGGCTTCATGGCATCCTGCATAATACTGGTCCCTCATGCCAGACTGCATATGAGAAAGCTACAGTGGTACCTAAAGAATTTATGGTCTCAACACAAGCACAGCCTAGAAACCCAAATTCCAATAATCCCATGCCTGAAGCAAGAGTTCCTATGGTGGGCTCAGGCCTGTCAATCAAACACAGGATTGCCTTTCTACAGCATTCAACCAAGCCAAACCATCACGACCGACGCCTCAGACCTCGGTTGGGGGGCCCACATGCTGGACAAGTGCATACAAGGCTTATGGACTCAAGACCAGCTGCACCTACACATAAATCTAAAGGAAATGCTGGCAGTAAAATTGGCAATTCAGACATTCAGACTATTTCTCCGAGAAGGTCAATTGATGATAAGGACAGACAACACCACAGTTATGTGGTACATCAACAAACAGGGAGGAACACATTCGTACCCTCTATGCCGGATGGCACTGGACCTCTGGAATGTGGCTCTGAGCTACAACATTCAGTTACAAGCAATCTTTGTACCAGGAAAAGAAAACATTCTAGCAGACATATTAAGCAGGACTACCACGGATGCCCACGAATGGATGCTGCATCCGGACATCTTCAAAACCATTACAAGAAAATGGGGACTCCCAGAAATAGACTTATTTGCATCCCCACGCAATCACCAGCTAAAGAAATTCTGCACAAGGACGTACCACCCACTTGCTTGGAAGGTGGACTCCCTATCTTTCAGTTGGAAAACCTGACAGCATATGCATTCCCACCACTTCCTTTGATGCACAAGGTGCTTTTGAAGATCAAAGAGGACCGTCCAAGGATCATTCTGATAGCTCCAGACTGGCCAAGGCAACATTGGTACCCATTACTAAGGAGCATGTCTCGGGAACAAATATGGACACTACCCCTGGTTCCATTGCTGTTAACACAGAACAACTACAACATCCTGCATCCAAACCTGAAAACTCTGCAGCTGACTGCCTGGAACATTACATAAGATCAATTAACCCAAATTTATCCCAAAGGGTTAAAGACATTATCCTTGAGGCTCGCAGACCCTCAACAAGAAAAAATTATTCAGCAAAATGGAAAAGATATCTCATTTGGAGTACTGCAAAGGGAGATGATGTGTCACGGGTAAACATAGCCAACATCCTGGAATACTTGGCAGAGCTCTTCCACACAGGCCTGTCCTATTCTTCCATCAAGATACATGCATCAGCTATTTCAGCAGAATACAGCTTGGATCCTCCTGTCTTCTCACATCCTCTGCTCAGGCAGTTTCTGAGAGGAATTAAAAATGTAAAACCTCCTAGGAAACCACCATTGCCAGCATGGGACTTGAACTTTGTGCTAGAAAAATTGACACTTCCTCCTTTCGAACCAGCAGCAACAGCAGAATTACAATACTTATCATGGAAGACTGCTTTCCTGCTGGCAATCACTTCAGCAAGAAGGGTATCTGAACTACAGGCATTGATGGCAGTGCAACCCTTCCTGATCTTCCATCAAGATAGAGTGTCCATGAGAACAAATCCTACATTTATGCCTAAGGTGGTATCCAGAGTGTCTTTAAATCAGGCTATCCACCTACCTACATTCTTCCCCAACCCACAGAACAGGGGAGAAAGACTGTTGCATACCTTGGATGTACATAGACAGTTACACTACTACCTGGACAGGACCAAGGACAATAGAAAAACTGACCAGCTACTGGTAGCATATGCAACAGGAAGGGAAGGAAAAGCAATTTCAAAACAGACAATCTCCAAGTGGATAGGAAATTGCATTAGATTTTGTTACTCCTACCATGGAAAGAAAACTCCAGAAAACATCAGGCCACACTCTACAAGGGCTACAGCCACTACCACAGCCTTCTTACGAGGAGTGGCTACCAAGGACATTATAGAGGCTGCTACTTGGACCTCCGTGCATACATTTGCCAAGCATTATAATTTACCTTTATACTCTAGATCCCGAGCAGGTTTTGCCACTGCTGTTTTGCAAGGGATCCTAACTACACCATAATCTCTTTTTTCCTCCTCCCCCAGTTTAGCTATGGTATTCTACCCATTTGTAAGGACTGCAGATGCATCCTTGAAGGACATAGTACAGTTTTGTACCTACCATAAATGTAGATGTCCGATAGGAATGCATCTGCAGTCAGGATTACCCACCCGCCTTCCCCTCTGTGGTACTCCTAGGGTATTTGCCCATCTTATAGCTAGCTTGGGGGGGATCTATTATGGTGTATTTGTTTGTATATATGTACATACATGCTTATTTTTTGTGTTTGTTCTCTACTATTTGGAATCATTGGCATTTATCCAAATTTAGCCTTCCAAGAGGGCACCTGGCATCTGGGGCAAGAAACACTGAGGAAAATGGCGTCGGCTGATGCCTTTATACCCGAATAACTGCAGCTATGACGTCGGGTGAAGTGCGACACCAGCCGAGGCCAGACCCAGACTTTGGAATCCGGCCGACCGAAGGGCTGCCTGACGACAGGACAACCCATTTGTAAGGACTGCAGATGCATTCCTATCGGACATCTACATTTATGGTAGGTACAAAACTGTACTTTATTCACCAAATTCACTGAAGTGTTAACCACCGCTTCACCACTACTAGTAGAAGGGGGTGTGTGAAGAGTAAACAGCCGTACCTGCGATTCAGTCAACAATGGTTCCTCCGTTTGAATGTTGTTCGGAACATTGACTGCCATGCCTTTCTCCTTAAATAAATGAAATAGTTGGTTTGTCAGTTCAACATACTGCAGCATAAGCTGCTCCATAGTTGCGGTCCACCAAAGGTAACAGGATCAAAGAAGCCAATCGGAAGAACAGTAGAATACCAAGCCGACACAATGTGACACCAAAAACTTGTAAATGATAAACTGGCTCAGCTCCTCAGACACTGCAAACTTTAATAGACCAAGAGAACGAAAAAACACATAATATTCCTGTACATGTAAACAGATAACTTAGTGCTTTCACCCACATACATAGTCAGGCATCATCAGAATAAAAGAGTCCTTCATCTTTGTTGCATTTAAAGCTATTAGTTACAGACACACGCCTCTAAGCAACCAACCCCAAGAAAACAGCAGTTTGTAAATTAAAGTCACAGTAAAACTTACTCCTATGCTTGTTTGAAAGCACAGTTACTTATAACTAGAAAAAATGTTGTTCAACTTAAAACATGAACATTTAAAAAAAATCTACATGTTAAACATGTTTGTATAAAAGTAGTAAATAAAAATAAAAAATCAAAAATCATAATGTAATGCTTAACATTCTTCAAACAAATGTAGATGTGTACTTCAAAATGCTAGAAACTGAAATGTGATCATTAATGCCTGGAGGTCTAGATGCATCCAGCCTCAACTGCCAGATGCACTCCCTCATCTCAAGTAAAACTTTTAAGTCACCTCCTTTGTCATTAAATGGAATTCTGTCTATAACAAAAAAACAGAAATCTCTTAAAATTAGAGCAACTCAGACTGAGCATATACAAGGCATTGTTAGTTCTTTTGTTCCTGATATCTCTTAAGTGTTCCAGGATTCTGAGCCTTAACTTTCTTGTTGTTTTCCCAACATAGAAAGTAGAACAGCTCAAACATGTAGCAATGTACACTACCATCTTAGTATTGCAGTTACAGACTCCAGGACACCTGATAGTTTTATAGAAGCCTTGAACTGCCACATAAGGGCCATTATTAATAAACTTACATGTACTGCAAACTCCGCATTTACTCATTTTGGAGTTCCTATATGTCTCAATATTAGGCTCAGCTTCCATCAATTCTTTAAGGTTCCTACCCCTACTATATGTAAAAGTTGGGGTGTTTCCTAATATACTTATACTATCACTATCAAAAGAACTTTGCCAAGTATCCTTAATAATTCTAATAATTTGTCCTGCCTGTCCATTGTATGGCAAAATCATAGCCTGTTTTTGTGTAGTGCATGGGACTCTAAAGCCAACTCATTCCCCTCCTGAAATTCCTTCGTTAAGCCCCCATGCAAAATAGGTTTAAAAGATGTAATTGTCTTAGTTTCTATTTCTTTTCTAACTCTGGGCAAAATTTCTTGTGGATAACCCCTTTCTGTAAATATAGCAGTCAAGCTGGTCAGCTCAATGTTTAGCCGTTCATCCTCACTAATCAGCCTGGATAATCTGACCATTTGACCTTTGACCAATTTCTTCTTGATATAGTGGGGATGACAACTCTGGACATGCAAGAAACTGTTCGAATAAGTTTTCTTGCGGTATATACTCGAATTTAGGCTAACATCATACATATTTTTGTATAACAATATATCCAAATAATTGCAGGTTTCGCCATGTTGAGGCCGGATGCATCTAGACCTCCAGGCATTAATGATCACATTTCAGTTTCTAGCATTTTAAAGTACAAATCTACATTTGTTTGAAGAATGTTAAGCATTACATTATGATTTTTGATTTTTTATTTATTATTTTTATTTACTACTTTTATACAAACATGTTTAACATGTAGATTTTTTTAAAATGTTCGTGTTTTAAGTTGAACAACATTTTTTCTAGTTTCAAGTAACTGTGCTTTCAAACAAGCATAGGAGTAATGTTTTACTGTGACTTAAATTTACAAATTGCTGTTTGCTTGGGGTTGGTTGCTTAGAGGGGTGTGTCTGTAACTAATACCTTTAAATGCAACAAAGATGAAGGACTCTTTTACTCTGATGATGCCTGACTATGTATGTGGGTGAAAGCGCTAAGTTATCTGTTTACATGTACAGGAATATTATATGTTTTTTCATTCCCTTAGTCTATTAAAGTTTGCAGTGTCTGAGGAGCTGAGCCAGTTTATCATTTACAAGTTTTTGGTGTCACATTGTGTCGGCTTGGTATTCTAATATATCTATTATCTATATATATATATATATATATATATATATATATATATATATATATATATATGTGTGTGTGTGTGTGTGTGTGTATATATAATGTATGTATGTATATAATGGTTTACTATTGAAATGCCGAACCGACTATGTGTGACTCGACTTGCGCGAAGGCGGAAGAGCGAATGTCACTGCGGTCTAATCCGATTGTGCGAACGGCAGATCCTCGCCCCTGCGTGAGCCATGGTAGCATGGGTGTGGAGGTGTGCGGCCGGTAATGTCGAACGTCGAATGCCTGTCGGTTGCGAACAATTTTCGCGGTTTCGGTTCACGTAAATACGTCACAGAAGTGGCCGTTCGACTAAGTTCGATCTCAATTTCAATAGTAAACCGTATATAATATGTATGTGTATATATATATATATATATATATATATATATATATGTGTGTGTGTGTATGTGTGTGTGTATGGGTCCACTTCATAATGTCAAGATTTCACAATTTCGAAGCGCTGAATACCGACGCTCATAACTTCGACATTGTGGAATGTTGAAATGAATAAAACAACTAAAACAGCAAAACATCAGGAATCGCGTTTTTGCAGAGGGGCAAGCACCCCTGCACCCCCCCGACACCCCCTGCAACTTAAGTATGCCAACTCTGAGATCGCACTACAGTGAAGAGAATGGTAAAGTTCCCGTTCTGCACTGTACGGTAATCTCCATTGACAGTTTTCGAGATTCCGCAATTTCGAAGTTCTGAGTGTCGGTATTCAGAGTTTCAAGATTGTGAAATCTCAACATTATGAAGTGGACCTTTATGTATGTATGTATGTGTATGTGTGTATATATATATATATATATATATATATATATATATATATATATATATATATATAATTTTTATTTTTACATATATATCTATGTATCTATATTTATATATCTATATATCTATATTTTTATATGTGTGTATATATATATATATATATATATATATTTCTGTATAGCTAGATATACTGTGGGTATAAAAAGTGTACACACCCCTGTTAAATGCCACGGTTTTGTGATATTAAAAAAATGACACCACATTATATCATTTCAAACCTTTTCCCACCTTTAATGTTACCTATAACCTATGCAATTAATTTGAAAAACAAGCAAATCTGTTAGGGGAAAAATATAAAAAATAAAAAATGTACAATAAGCTGGTTGCATAAGTGTGCACACCCTTAAATTAATACTTTGTTGAAGCACTTTTTGATTTAATTACAGCATTCAGTCTTCTTGGGTAGGAGTCTATCAGCATGGCACATCTTGACTTGGCAATATTTGCCCATTCTTTCTTGCAAAAGCACTCCAAATCTGTCAGATTGTGAGTGCATCTCTTGTGCACAGCCCTCTTCATGTCACCCACAGATTTTCTTTTGGATTAAGGTCAGTGCTCTGGCTGGGCCATTCCAAAACTTTAATTTTCTTCTGGTGAGGCCATTATTTTGTTGATTTTGATGTATGCTTGGGGTCATTGTCATGCTGAAAATTTAAATTTCTCTTCATCTTCAGCTTTCTAGCAGACTCCTGAAGGTTTTGGGCCTAAAGTGACTGGTATTTGGAACTGTTCATAATTCCCTCCACTTTGACTAAAGCCCCAGTTCCAGCTAAAGAAAAGCAACCCCATACTGTGATATTGCCACCACCATGCTTTGCCTTGGGGATGGTGTTATTTTGGTGATCCAAAGTGTTTTTGCGCCAAATATACCTTTGTGAATTGTGGCCAAAAAGTTCAACCTTGCTCTCATCAGACCAAAACACATTTTCCCACATGGTTTTGGGAGACTTGATGTATTGTTTTGTGAATTTTAGCTGAGCCTGGATGTTTTTCTGTGTAAGAAAAGGCTTCTGTTTTGCAACCCTACCCCATAGGCCAGACGTATGGAAAATTCTGGAGATTGTTGTCACATGTAGTACCCAACCAGTACTTGCCAGAAATTCCTGCAGCTCCTTCAGTGTTGCTGTAGGTCTCTTGGCAGCCTACCTGACCAGATTTTGTCTTGTCTTTTCATCAGTTTTGGAGGGACGTCCAGTTCTTTGCAACATCACTGTTGTCCCATATTTTCTCCACTTATTGATGACTGTCTTCACTGTGTTCCATGGTATACCGAATACTGTGGAAATCTTTTTGTGCCCTTCTCCTGACTGATACCTTTCAACAATGAGATCCCTTTGATACTTAAGCTCTCTGCGAACCATGGCTTTTGCTGTAGCAGGCAACTGAGTAAATGTCAGGAAATTCCTAATAGGACAGCTGAACTTTATTTGGGGTTAATCAGAATCTCTTTAATTGATGGCAGATGTGTACCCAAGAATACTGAATGCTGTAATTAAAGCAAAAGGTCCTTCAACAAAGTATTAGTTTAAGGGTGTGCACACTTATGCAACCAGCTTATTGTACATTCTTTTATTTTTAATATTTTCTTTGTTTTTCAATAAAATTATACAGGTTATAGATCACATTAAAGGTGGGAAATGTTTTGCAATGATTTATCGTGGCCTTATTTTTTTATATCACAAAAAATTGGCATTTTAACAGGAGTGTGTACACATTTTATATCCACTGTGTATATTTACACACACACACACACACACACACACACACACACCTATCTTTTTCTCTACATATATATATATATATATATATATATATATATATATATATATATATATATATATATATATGTGTGTGTGTGTGTATAACATGGTTACTATCACAATCTTGAGACTCACAGTCTTGAAACTCATAATCCTGAGACCATAAGATCAAAAGACCAAAATGCTGAAGACCACACTATCAAACTCTTGTACTTCCCCCTTATAAGGACTCATGTTACACAAAACCTGGCATTTTAACAGGGGTGTGTACACTTTTTATATCCACTGTGTATATTTACACACACACACGCACACACACACACACACACACCCATCTCTCTCTCTCTCTCTATATATATATATATATATATATATACATATATATACACACACACACACACACACACACACACATACATACACACATATGTGTGTGTGTATAACATGGTTACTATCACAATCTCAAAGCTCATAATCCTGAGACCATAAGATCAAAAGACCAAAATGCTGAAGACCACAATATCAAACTCTTGCACTTCCCCCTGATAAGGACCAATGTTAGCATTTGTTCCTGGGTCCACACTGATAGCGGGATTCTGTTATGTGAGAGTTTTTAGGCATTGTGGTCTTTAAAGTTTTGGCCTTTCAGTGTTAAGGTTTCAAGATTGTAATACTTTTTGTATTTCAACAGTGATCAGTGGTTGAGAATTATTTTGCTTTCAAAAAACATTAATTAGGTTATTATTTTTTTACCTTTATTTAGTCATAACAGCGGCTTTACATTTTGGTCATGATGTTCATAGTTTATAGGTAAGTATTAGGCTAGCTGCCCTTGAGGGCCCTTTTTACTCTATCCAAAATCCCTTTCATAGGTCAGAACTAAACCTTGAAAGTTGTGCCTGTGAGGTAAACGTCTTAGCCATTATACCAACCCCAATAGTTTGAACCCTTTTGCTACAAACTCACGTATTTGTTCTCTGGAGTCTGGTGCTTTACAACTGTATTGTGGAGGCATATCTGTAATGAGGAAACTGTAAAATGTATTCATTCTGTGCTCATACATTCAAAACTAAACCTGGGGTTATAACTAGTTGATGGAGAGACCCAAAAAAATGTCGTCTTCTCTGAAACTGTAGCAAACCACTTGCTACAAATGTAACAAAGGCTTGCTGTTGTTAAAATACCACTAACAAAGTGCTTCAGTTGTGATTCAAGTACAGTATCAGCCTTTGTTTCTGAATGTTGGTACTGCACAAGTGCATCATTTGCATCTGCCCATTGCGACCCCCAGCACGTTGTGCCTGGGGCAGCCACACCCTTTGACCCACCCTAACTATGTCTGTGACTACGCTTGCGGCCATGGAGATCATCATGAAAGTTAGTCAAGTCTCCTAGTACTGGTAGGAGAGTAATAATTTGCCCATTTAGATTTCCCTCCACCTATCTCAGGTGAAAATTTGCAGTTGCTCATTCAGTCATCAAACTGTTTTTTTGCTAGCTCACAGGATCAGCTCAGTCATTCCCTTTCTCTTTTTCCTCCCAGCTTAGGTGAGCTGAGAGTCAGGTACTGGGGAGTACGCTAGTTTGCAGATCTTGCAGACTGCTCTATTCCCACCTCCTTTGCAGCTTAGAAGCTCTGCGATCATACACTTTGGGGTGCGCGTGCACACTTCTTCTCATATGCAGATTTCCAAGAAAGCAGCACACCTCTAAGGTCTACTTACTGCTGGTAGTACATCTGCATTCCTGCAGGTGTCGCCATTACAATGAACCATGCTGCCTTTTAGTCTGTCAGAGTAGCTAAAGACACTGAAACCTGAAATCTTTTTGGTGATTAAATGATGTGGCCTTTCAAGTTGTTTTTGATGCTTAGGGAGGTGTATACCAAAGGGGACATTATATTCAGTGATTGTCCGAATAAGGGAGGAATAAAGTCTAACTTCTCTGACCCTTGGCATGATACCATGAAGGATAAGTTGTGCGTGCTAGAAAGATTTTATACCAACCACAGTGACATGGTGGTCAAAGAAAATCTGTTATGAACAAAGGTACCAAAGTCCCAGTAACTGTGTCATATTTAAGTGGAAGATTATCTTATATTGTAAGCAACAGTAGTGGTAGATTTACCAATGGAAATGGTGCTGCTTTACTTGGTGTTGAGGGTAAGCCCATGGTTAACACACCAGGAATGGAGGGACATTATTTACTAGCCTTAGTATTGACTGACAATTACTGGAAGGCCTGAAAACTGCTTCTTAGAAACCAGCTTGTGATTAGTTCTGATGTTTTGCTGCTGGTAAGAGATAGAGTATGGGAACATTGATTCATGTCTGTGGTTGGGATGTGTGTGTGTGTGTGTGTGTGTGTGTGTGTGAGAGAGATTTTTCTGATTGGTATGATGTCTGTTTTGGTGGAACTTCTTCAGGTTAACATTTTGACTATCATAGGTAGGTACTAGGCTATCAGCCCAAAGGCCTATGTAAGCCTAGCCAACAAGGTTCCCTGGCTTACACCACCCAAGAAAGTTAATTTCCTGTGCCCCTTTCAAGCACAGCCACAGAAGTGATCCCCGGGGTGTATTTCCTATTTCCCATCCACTCATCAAGATTTTTCTTGAAGAGTGCTAATGAGGAACTTTGCTTGACATAGATGGGTAGCTTGTTCCAGAGTATAGGAAGTTTCTGGGACAGGAATCTATCCCTCCAGCATGTCCTCTTTGTTGTGGTGACAAGGTTTAGGTCCCAAGAGCGTGTAGCTTGGAGGGATTGGGATTTCTTTAGGTGTAGCATGTCCAACAGTTCTGGGTTTAACATAGCTTTATATGTTGGGCAGATATCTCCTCGGTGTAGGTGATATACTACAGAGTAAAGCTGGAGTTTTTTGAGACAGTCAGTGTAGGTCTGCTGTTTGAAGCCAGTAATCCTCTTTGTGAGGTACTTCTGTGGCCTTTCCAGCTGCTGCAGATGTCTTGTGAGGTACATTCCAAAAGGGGCATTGTACTCTATAATAGGTCTAATGAGTGCCAAGTAGAGGGGAACAATGAACTCTTTTTTTCCTGGATGAGAACCCAGGATGAGGTGTGCCACATAGAAGGATTTCCTGACTACTGTGGTGATATGATTGTCAAAGGAGAGACTACTGTCCACCTGGGTCCCAAGGTCTCTTATCACATATTTGGCGTTAAGTAGATTGACGTTTATTTGTTAGTTCATGGGTACAGAGTTTTTACCAAAGGGGATGACGGTGCACTTTTTGGCATTGAGCTTGAGGACATGCCTCTGACACCAGGCATCTGTCTCAGTGAGGCCCTTCTGTAGGATGTCCACATCATTTGGGGACTCAAATATGGCTCCTAGTTTGCAGTCATCTGTGAATTTCGTTAGCCAGAGGCCTTCTGTGTTAGCCTGTAATTCAGAGAAGTAGATAACAAACAGGAGAGATCCCAGGACTGAACCCTGTGGTACCCCACTTGTCACTGGTTTGAAGTCAGATTTGGAGTCTGCAGCTTTTACAGTGTGAGTTCTGTCAGTGAGCCAGTTGGCAACCTATCTCGTGACGTAGGGATTTATACCTAATTTTGTGAGTTTAGCTATAATTCCAAAATGGGGATGGTGTCGAAAGCCTTGGCGAGGTCAAGATAGGCTGTGTGAACCACCTTACCCTCGTCTACGGCTTTGTTGACTGCCTCAAAGAAGTCAAGCAGGTTCACAAGGCATAATCTGCCTTTCACAAAACCGAACTGGGTGGGGTCCAGAGTTTGGAGGTTTTACAGTGAGCTAATCGAAGGAAGGACACTCGGCAAACTCGGAGCTACAATATATAACATTGAGTATCCTGTTTTTTGTTTATTTTGTTCTTTATTTCTTTGTTGTTTATAGCACTTTGTGTACTGTGTATTTTTTCTAGCTAGTTTCACTGTGTGTGAGGTATTAACTGGAAATTGTCAACTCTTATTAAGCATCTGTTGGGTTGTTTGTTTGTGATAACTTGTTGCAGTTAAACTCTTTTTTTCTAGTGGCTCCTTTAGCTGTTTAAAACTTTCATTTAAAGGCTCACTGCTGCTTTTCAGCTGTGAGTAACATTTCTGCAGTTTGTTCTAAGCAGTGGGGATATTTGTAGCATTTCCATATTCAGGCTTGTATTTGGGCCTAGTGTTTGTGGAGGCTGTGTGTCTGAGCACATAATTCAGGGACATCTTGTTTTAGCCAAAGCCATCAGGCATTTCAGTGAGAGAGAATTGTTTGAGTTCATTGGCTGACTGAGGTCTCCTGGACTACAGGTTAGACTAAGCACCTCATTGGTTCTTTTGAGATTTCTTTCTTAAAAGCTGTCTCAGGTTTCAACTTTCTGTTACCTAAGAAGCTCAGTTGTGAGTGTTCAGCCATTTTACAGTGAGCTAATCGAAGGAAGGACACTCGGCAAACTCGGAGCTACAATATATAACATTAAGTATCCTGTTTTTTGTTTATTTTGTTCTTTATTTCTTTGTTGTTTATAGCACTTTGTGTACTGTGTATTTTTTCTAGCTAGTTTCACTGTGTGTGAGGTATTAACTGGAAATTGTCCACTCTTATTAAGCATCTGTTGGGTTGTTTGTTTATGATAACTTGTTGCAGTTAAACTCTTTTTTCTAGTGGCTCCTTTAGCTGTTTAAAACTTTCATTTAAAGGCTCACTGCTGCTTTTCAGCTGTGAGTAACATTTCTGCAGTTTGTTTTGGTATAGTGTTTTTATAGTTGGTGGCTTTGCAGTTGCCTGCCCCTAGTGTAAATTTGATCTGGGACCCTCCTCCCAGTCTAGTGTCATTACCTCATTCTACCCACTACAGGGAGAGCATTTGAGAAGGCCAATCAGCTTAGTTTCTGCTACTCCTTTCTCTCTTTCCTTTCTCTCTTTCCAAAAGAAAAAAAAAAATCTGCTTTTACTGAATTTGTGTTTTTTCCTACTTTATTTCGCTTTTGCGTCATCTTAAAAGTACTCAATTGTATTTATTACTGCTTGGTGTAACTCATTCTAAGCCTTTTAGTTTAAGCATCTGGGCTTCAGACCAGTTTTACATTAGGAAGGTTTGCGGTCTACACTGTAGTGGCAGAACAGGTAGCTTACATCCTTCTAAGTTGGGAACTGCTGATTGAGGGCTCAGTGTCTGTTATTCTAAAAGTGTATTAATTCTGGTTTAAGCACTTGGGCTTGAGGCCAGTTATTTTACATTAAGAGGGTTCGTGTTCTGCACTCTTGTGGGAGGAGAGGCTGGACTCTGTCCTTCTGAGCTGGGAATTTCTGGTTATAGCTTATAGTGCCTGCATATTTGAACTGCTTCTTACTGAAATTGGTACACCTCATTTGCTGTAGCATAGACTAGATCCAGGCCTGCTGAATCTAGCTTTGTTTGTATAACTTGAGCACTAATCCAGGCATTCTTTAAAGTATTCAATTGTATTTATTACTGCTGGTAGTAACTTGATTAAAGTGTAGCTATCATTTCTAAGTCTTTTGGATTAAGCACTTGGGCTTCAGACCAGTTGTTTTACATTAGGAAGGTTTGTGGCCTGCACTGTGGTGGCAGGACAGGTAGCTTACATCCTTCTAAGTTGGGAACTGCTGATTGAGAGCTCAGTGTCTGTTATTCTAAAAGTGTATTAGTTCTGGTTTAAGCACTTGGGCTTCAGGCCAGTTATTTTACATTAAGAAGGATTGCGGTCTGCACTCTTGTGCGAGGAGAGGCTGAACTCTGCCCTTCTGAGCAGGGAATTTCTGGTTAAAGGCTTGTAGTGCCTGCATATTCTAACTGTTTCTTACTGAAATTGGTACACTTTTTTTGCTGTAGCATAGACTAGATCCAGGCCTGCTGAATCTAGCTTTATTTGTATGCTTGTTTGTTTATTTCCCTGAAACGCTAATTCCACCTAAAACGCGGCCTTTTTGCACTTCTGTGGCTCCCTAGTGATATCTGCATTGCTTACTGTACTTATTTCCTTATTTCACTTGAAAGAAAGTTACTGTTTGTCGTTTTTGCATTTAAGTTACCTGTAACACATTGCATTTAAGTTACCTGGCACTTGCTCACTAAAGCAATTATATAAGTCAGCTCTAAAAAATTAAAAGCACTACACCCTCACAAACTCCCCTTGAGTACCTTGTTCCCCATTGGCCCTTTTTTCAATTATAAAGGAATTCCCAATACTATTCTAGCATGTCCAAAGGTCAGTTGTCAATCTCCTCTCCGGTCCAGCTGGTGAATCTGGGAATCTTGAGGCAACGTTACAACTGCCTCATGTACACAGACAACCCTCTCCTCCTCCCAACAAATTCCAACACATGTGAGAGATGCAACCATATGGCCAAACTGGAGGCTAAGCTCTCTCAACTCAGTACTGGCGTAACCAGTCAGGAGGAGAAGGAAACCACACTCACTACAATTCCAGTCTCACATAGACCTACCACGACAACAAACCAAACACATAAACACAAAAAACATACTCTGAGGCCCTAAATAAAAATCTGTCTAAGCAGCAGAGACCTCCAAAGCAGACACCCAAGCAACCGCTACCCCAAAACAAAACACGTGCAACACATAGCTCACAAAGCCAGTGTGCCGAACAGTCACAGCCCTTAAGGCTAAACAACACACCTGATACACTTGTAATAGGTGAGACTATCGTCAGGCACACTGACGTCCCGCTCACCAGGCTGAACAAGGAGAAGGTCACGGTGAGCTGCCTGTCGGGCGCTAGGATCCGCCACATAACACAAGCACTCAGGTCACTCCAAGGCAAGTACAAATATGACTCAATCATTGTCCATGCTGGTGTGAATGACCTGAGACGTACCTCCCTGGACTACATGAAAAGGGACATAGAGGAGCTCTATGAGCATGTAGCCCAGGCCGGTATGACCCTGACCTTGAGTAGCATCTTACCCACACCAAGAATGATGCCACAATATGAAGACAAGATGATCAATTTCGACAATTGGCTTAAGTGTTGGTGTCATTCAAAGTGGATCCAATGCCTGTCAGCCTGGGATGACATGCTCGACAAGCCACGATGCTTCGCTAGGGACGGCTTGCACCTGTCACCCCTGGGCTTTCGGATATTGGCAAAGGCTCTTGCTACCCCCATAGTGCTCAAAAGACAAACCCACCTCCATAGGTATCACAAGGGATAAGAAACTAAGAGTAATGCTACTCAACGCCAGAAGTCTAAACCTCAAGATGCACACACTCAAAACTCTCCTTAGCATGGAGAACATCGATATCTGTGCAGTAACAGAAACCTGGTTCAAGGCTCCCAAGAGCACCCCAGCACTACCAGGTTATACCTCATACCATGCTTTTCGGCCTCAAAACTTGGACCGAACCACAAAAGGAGGGGGAGTATCAATATTCGTCAAAGATACCCACACCTCCAGGTTGGTGGCACAGCACGAAGCATCAGAGACTATCCATGTGCAACTAACTGTGGGTAAAACTGCCTTCCAGTTTATAGCCTGCTACAGACCACCCTCCCAAACACAGGAACCCCAGTTGGCCTTCCTGAGAATACTGGAAAATATGAAGGTCTCTCCAAACACTATTATATTGGGCGACTTCAGCTACCCAAACATAGACTGGGAGCATTACTCTAGGTCCAACACCCTAGCCCAAAGGTTCCTAGAATTTATAAACTCAAATGCTATGGAACAACTTGTTACCACTCCCACAAGAGGGGAAAACATACTGGACCTGATCATCACCAACATGGGGACACTATGCTCCAGACCAGAAGTGTATCCCTCACTGGTAAGATCAGACCATAAACTAATCTCACTGGATATTCACATCCCGACCCCACCCCCTGCCCAGAAAACCACAGTGAAAAACTTCTCTAAAGCAAATTTCACACACCTCAAAACCGAGGCGAAATCCTTCAAAGCTCCCGGGCCTGTGGAAAATACGGCCCAGACCGCAGAATCCTTTATAAACGCATTCTATGAACACCTTCAGGAATGCATGGATCATGCAATCCCAAATAAAACCAAGACCCAATCCTCCAAAGGCAGACGTCCTGTCTGGTGGACCCCAGCCATAAACAAAGTATACAATAGAAGGAGGAAGCTACTACATCATAGAGCAAAATCCCAAAAAGGGAAGGCATCTCTGATCAGTATTAGCAAAAAACTACGGGCACTCATAAAATTGTCTAAGGCCAGCTTCGACGCAAGAATTGCACAGGACACTAAGGATAATCAGAAGGCTTTCTTTAGTTATGTTAGGAACCTGGGTGGGAATTCCCAGATATGCTCAGAATTAGTCCAAAATGACAAAAAATACACCGAGCCCACAGACATTGCCAACATCCTAGCTGACAGGTTCAGTGCAAACTTCTCCCCCACTCCCCACCAAAAGGGCAAATATCTATCCCAACAGAGTGCTGCCCCCCTGACATCTCAGATGCTCAGGTAAGAGCCGCCCTCTCCAAAGCAAAAAACACAGCATCAATGGGACCAGATGGTGTCCCAGGCTGCGTCCTACATGAACTCCAAGAAGAGCTAAACCCAAACGTAAAACTACTGTTCATTCTTAGCCTTACTACAGGATATGTACCCAAAGAGTGGCGTACAGCAACAGTGGTCCCTCTCCACAAAGGTGGTGCCTCAACGGATCCTGGAAACTATCGCCTCATAAGCCTGACTAGCTTGCTCTGCAAAGCTATGGAAAGGATCATCATGGACCTCATAAATAAAGATATTAGGGACCTATAGACACTGGATCCTACCCAGTTTGGCTTTGTTAAGGGCAGATCCTGCCTCTTAAACCTGGTCGATTTCTTTGAAACAGTCACCAAGGCCATTGACGAGAGGAAGGTGGTCCACACAGCCTACCTGGACCTCGCAAAAGCCTTCGATACAATACCCCACTCGGGCATTATAGATAAGCTCACCAGCTTAAATATAAACCCCTATGTCACTAGATGGGTTGCAAACTGGCTCAAGGACAGAACCCACATGGTTAGAATTGCTGGAGCCATGTCAGACTCCAAACCAGTTACAAGTGGCGTCCCACAAGGCTCAGTCCTGGGACCTCTCTTGTTCAGTATATATTTCTCGGCGGTACAGGCCAACACGGAAGGACTGTGGCTGACCAAGTTCATAGATGACTGCAAACTGGGCGCCATAATCAACTCTCCAGCCGACACAAGCATCCTCCAAAAGGGCCTCATAGAAACAGACAACTGGTGCCAGAGCCATGGCCTCAAGCTAAATGCCAAAAAGTGTGTAGTCATCCCCTTTGGCAAAAACAAAGTGCCCACAAATTACCACATAGGTAATCCATTAAGTACAGAAGAAGTCATTAGGGACCTGGGGACCCAAGTTGATAGCAATCTCTCATTTGACAACCACGTGGCCAAAGTGGTTAGAAAAACATTTTATATAGCCCACCTAATCATGAAGGGATTCACATCTAGATCAGGGAGGTCATCGCCTCTTTACTCATCCCTCATCAGGCCCATAATTGAGTACAATGCCCCTTTTGGGATGTACCTTACCAGACACCTGCAGCAACTGGAAAGACCCCAAAAGTACCTCACCAAGAGGATCAAAGGGCTCAAACAGATGCCATATGCTGCCCAGTTAAAGAAACTCCAGCTCTACTCAGTGGCATACCACCTGCTCAGACGCGATCTGTGCCTGACGTATAAAGCCATGTCCAACCCGGAATTAATGGACATGCTGCACCTCAGAAAATCCAAATCCCATCGAGCTACACGCTCGAGAGACTTGAACCTCAGCACTGAAATAAACAGGACATGCTGGAGGGACAGATTCATAACCCAAAGGCTCCCTTCACTCTGAAATAAAATCCCAGTCCAGGTTAGGCAGAGTCCTACATTGACTCTCTTCAAGAGGAATCTTGATGAGTGGATGGGAGATCGTAGGTTTACCACGGCTATCACTTCTGTGTCACTGTTAGACAGAGGCACAGTATACTAACCTCAAAAAAAGGCATAGCAAAATTAATTTAAAGTGGGTGGCGAAAGCCAAACACACTCTGGCTAGGCTTATAAATGCCCTAGGGCAGATAGCCTAGTATGAACCTATGAACCTATGAATGTCTTTGTTTATGAGTTGCATGATGATACATTCCATGGCCTTGCAGACCAGGCTCATCAGGCTAATAGGGCAATAGTTCCCAGGATCAGTGGTGGCTCCCCATTTGTGGAGTGGGATAACTGTTGCTGTGCGCCATTCAGTGTGCACAAAGCCTGACATGAGACTGTGATTGAACATGGTGCTTAGGTGGGGAGCCAGTTTGTTCTGAAGTTCGTGTAAAACGCAGCCTGGGATGTTGTCCGGTCCCATGGATGCTGTGTTTTTGGTTTTAGAGAGTGCAGCTTTTACTTGCATAGATGTGATTACAGGGACTCTGCATTCTTCCTGTATAGATATGGGTGCTTTTGGGGGGGGTGAGAGGAGGGTAAAGTTAGCACTGAACCTATCTGCCAGGATGTTGGCAATATCAGTTGGTTCTGTAATTTTCGTGCCGTTTTGCTGTAACTCAGAGCAGATCTGGGTGTTGCCATTGAGATTCTTGACATAGCTATAGAATGCTTTGTTTTTGCCGTTAGAATCAGTGGCAGTTTTGTTTTCGTTGCTAGCTTTGGAGGATATTATAAGGGATCTCAGCTTCTTAGTGAGGCTGACCAGGGAGATCCTCCACTCATGGGATTTTACTCCCTTTTGCAACAGTTTCTTCCTTCTGTTGTAGTGTTTGTTATTGTTAGGGGACCACCAGATTGGCTTCCTCATTTTGGATGGTAGTGTCTTGGTTTTGTTTGGGATAGCACGATCCATGCACTCGTGTAAGTGCTTATAGAGTGCATTTGTGTAGGATTCAGCAGTCATAACTGTATTGTCCACTGTACACTTGGCTTTGAGTGCTGTGTTTGCTCTCCAGGACATATACCAGGAGAAGGCTACAACAAACATACAACCCCCCTGCAACATGTGAGATGAGACTGTTGATCACTAAAGAGCATGTGACCTGTTTCTCAGGAATAAGCTTGGTGGGTCTACTTCACGTTGTCATAAGCTGACAATATCGAGTCTGTTATTGTCTGCACAAGAATATCAAAAGTGAAGAACATCGTGCAAGTAAACAGAAATCTCCGTAAGGGGGAAATTTCCATTTACCTCTATGTAGTGCGGTCTCAGAGTTGGTATATTTAAGTAGGGGGGGTGTGGGGGTACAGGAGGGCTTGCCCCCCTGCCTACTCCATTTGTTTTTTTTTTTTTTTAAATTGGTTTTATTTTTTAAGTTATTCGATGTTTTACTTAATCTATCAATAAAGTTTTTGACATTTATTGATTCGATTAAGTAAACTTTCGATAACGTGATATAGACACAGTTGGTAGCAATGGTACTGTTTTACTTCTGGCGAAAGAAAGAACAAAAGCACTTAGTAGTTTCTGAGTTACCCCCCCACACCGCTACTTTAAATTGACTTTAGAATCTTCTACCAGTCTGATCTCATCTGTGAGCACTGGAATTGTGAAAACCCTTCACTAAGACTGTTGAAGCATGAGTCGCCCTCTCTTTCGAATCCTAGCTGCATATATCTGCAGTGAGACCAACATCAGTAGCAGTCAGGTAGTAGCCAATAGGTGAATCACCTCTAGTTTTCATTCTTGAGAAACATAACTCTGTCTTTTCCTGAAGTACAGCTTGATTAGTTGCAGTTTAACCTAACTTCAAAGTATCACCCTTAGTTCTTCATCTATAAATCTTCAGGGTCTGCTGTAGTAGTCTCTCTCTAACTCCTGAGATGTATAACCATCCCTAGTCCTCCACTGTCTAACAGCATGGCTTAACTGTCTGCTGTCACCTAGTATGTAGCCAGTCTGATTGTATTAGGTGTTCTTGGGCAATGTAGCAACTGCATTATGCTTACTGGCTGTTCACTTCCTCTACCAGTTGCTATAAAACCTGGTAAAAATGTAGATGTTTGAGAAACATATAGGCAAACCTCTTACATCAGCCGACTATTGATAAGTGTTGTACCTCCACAACACCACAACAATCCTAACTGATAAATAGACCCATAACTTGTGCTGAGACTGTAAAGAAAATTTGCCTAAAACTCCTAGAACCAGCACCAAAAGATCCCAGCTACCAGTACGTAAGGCAACATCTAATGTTTCTCCACTTACACATACTGCAGATCCACATTGCTGACTTAAAAGTCACCAGAAAAGCAGACCTAAGTCCATACGGCTTAATAAGCCTGCTTTGACATAGGGAAACTTTTTTGTCATTGATGACTGTATAGTTAGGCATATAGACTCCAGACTCACCAGACTGGATAAGAACATGATGGCTGTAAGCTGTTTTTGTGGTGTCAGGGTCCGTGATGTCATAAGGGCTGTAAGGTCCCTTAAAAGAGGTAAATATGAGAACGAAGTAGTAGAGGCCCATGTGTGGGTAAATTACCTGAGGCACTACACTACATGCAGAGAAACATGCATTTGAGGAAGGAAAAGCACTGGTCTTGAGAAGTATCTTCCCTTCACCAACAGTGATACCAAGACATGTTTAGCAGTTGACTAAGTAGCTAGTGTCATTTTAAGGGGTTCTGATGCGTGACAGCCTGGGGCTGAGATGGTAGATAAGACTCCTTGTTTCATCAAGGGTAACTTTCACCCCATATGCCTGGGCTAAAGCTTTTGCTTCCCTCACAGTGCCTTTTTAGGCAAAGTCCCCCTACTTAGTAAACTTATACTTAAGTCTGGACAATATTATGGGGCATCACTCAGTACCATGGGTCTAAATAGAAAGATGCCAGAACTTGAGGCCCTCTTGCAGCTCATTCATATTTGTGTAGTTACTGAGGCATGGCTTCAGTGCAATGACTGTACTCCTTCATTACCAAGGTTTAGTGACTATTATGCCTTTGTGTCTTTGGGTAACTACAAGGAGTGTCTGTGTGTCAGAAACATCATCAACTCACAATAAATTATCCACAGCCATTGTATTATCCACATAATTTGAGCTTTGAACTTCTGGAGATCCAATTCACCTTTAACAAAAACAACTACTACTTCATTGCTAGCTGAAGAGTCCCATTGCTATCCCCCCAAAGATCATAGAAATTACTTGAGCACAATTGAGGGATTGAATATCAAACCAAATACCTTCTTGCTAGTGGACTTCAGTTATCCATATATTGACTGGCGCATTTACACTTCTAAAAATGGTTATGTGCGGTATTTTCTAGACTTTAATAACCAGCGCACTGGAGCAAACTGTAAAACTGCCCACTAGAGGTTGTATTATCCTCGACCTAGTCCTTACCAACCTAGCCTGTACCCCACCCTGCATCTCTTTGGCTTTAGTTAAATCTGACCAAAAATCAGTCTAGCGATGCCACTATGAACCACCAAATGAGACTCCTTGTATAAGTAGTTTGCAGGGGCAGGCCTACTTCACCTTGTAGAAGACCTTTCACAAATTTCCAGACAGTCCCTTGCAGTTGGACCCAAATGAGAAGTTTGCCACATTCACTCCTGACTTTTACCAGCATCTTAACAGCTGCATAGAGAAGATGTTCATCGTGTTTCACTGTTGCAGTCATTACTCTTGGGTTATCCTGCTGGCAGGCTACCCTCAGTCGGCCAGAATTCCAAAGTCTAGGTCCGGCGTCGGTCGCTGTTGCCTCTTCCCTGACGTCAGTGTGCCAGAGGTATAAAAGATGCAACCGACGTCATTTTCTTCAGTCTTTCTTGCCATGCGGTGCCCGAAGCAAAAGCAGTTTGCAAGTGCCGGTCGGCCGACTCCTGAGATTTTCAAATCTGAATTTCAGAACCGAAGTCTTCATTAAAGCTAAGTACCCCGTTGGGGAAACTTTTATCTTGCTCCAGACCGATGTCAGAAAAAGTTAACAATTGTATTTCTTGTGAGAGGCAAATACCTCATAAGGATTTTCACTCTTACTGTATTCCTTGCCTAGGCCCTGATCACAACATTGCTAGCAGTAAGTTTTGTGCTAGATTTAACCAACGCACTATTAAGTGTCGGTTCGATTTTGCATTTCATTACTTTGGCCGAAGATTTAATTATATAATGCCGTTGGAACAGCCGACAACCGGAGTTTACAAAAAATGCAAGGACAAGGAAAAGAATAGGCATCTGAGGTCCAAAACCAATGATGAGGCCTCTGCTAGGCCAGTCGCCGGTTCGTCGTGAGGCTCTTTCGCAGCCCCTGGCGCCCGCTACCTCAGAGCCACAGGCTGCTTCCGACTCCCACATGGAGCCGACTGGGCCTCTGGATACTCAAGGTATTGGACATTCTGAAATCATTCCCTCAGATGGGTCCAGAGCCGCTGAGTAGGCATCGGCTTCTGAGGGTGTCTTCAGACCTACACAACTATATATTAAGCCATCTTCAGCTTCAAAGACAAAGACTAAAGCAGCTCTAAAGACAAAGAAACAAGTACAGCATTCTTTTACTCAGACTTCCATGCCTAAAAAACAGATGCTCATAATGGCCGAAGACCTAATTACTTTGATCAGGGGCTCCCATCCCCCTCCTGATAAGAGGCCTAGGCAAGAGACAGAGTATGATTCTTCTGATCAGGTTTATATTTCCACTGATTCCTCTTCTGAACAGGATTATTCCATGCTTCTCTATGAGGATTCTGATGCTGAAGAATCCATTCCTTCAGCCTCTCCTCCTGAGGATTATTCTTTTGGGGAAACCCAGCATACCATGAGGGAGCATTTCCACTGGGAGAGCCAAGATTATTCTGAATCTAAGAAAAGGCTCAGAGACTTTCTGCTACTTCCTCAGCACAGACCCCTTGCTATTCCACCTGTTCTAGACATTGTAGATGTATTTTCAGAGTCCGGCCTGTCCCCTGACTCTTTACACCCTGCACCTGCTAAGCCAGACAGATACTACAGGGTCCCGGATTCTCATAAATTCCTATAAAAAAACCCCGCTGCTGACCCAGAAACTATATCTCAGGGTTCCAAAGAGGTTAAAGCTTCCACTGCAAAAAACCCTGTCCCCTCTGATAGGGATTCTAGGGCTCTAGACAGATGGGGGAGAAAAGTCTACACTTCTGCTACCTTGGCTGTAAGGGCTTTAAATTGTCAGTTTCATATGCTTAAATATCAGCAATATTTAATGTCACTGCTTAAACAGAAATTGTTGACAAATACAGAATGTTCAGAGAACAAGGAATTGCAGGATTTATTGCATGCAGCTGAACAAGTGGGAAAGCATACTTTGCAATGTGGTTATGATTCACTGGAGGCCTCTTGCAGGGCCGCTGTTACAGGTTCTGCTATTAGAAGGCATGCTTGGTTAAAGGAACAGAATCTGCCTGATCATGTTAAAGCAAAATTATTAGATGCACCATTACAGCATGATACTTTGTTTGGTACTAAAGCAGAAGAGGTGTTGAAAAAAATGGAGGCTAAAGCAAAATCCATGCAGACAGTCAAGGATTTCTTACAGGTACAGCCACCCAGGTTTAGCAGGAACTGGCCTTCTAAAGATTGGTCCTTTCCAGTGTCAGACAGACTACAAAGAGGCAGATACAGGCGTCTCAGAGGCAGATCTCAGCCCCAAGGCTCATAAAGGCCTAAACAATGGGGTGCTCCTACCTCCAAAAGCAGAGAAGACAAATCACAACCTTACAGGAAACAGTCCCAGTGACTTTCCTCTGCCAGATCCAAGCACTTTTCTTTTGGCAGCCCCCTTAGGGGGAAAACTAGCACTTTTTTCATCAAATTGGCTAATGATTACCCAAGACAAGTGGGTCCTGAACATAGTGTCTCAAGGCTACAGGTTCCATTTTCACACTCTACCAAGGTAAAAAGGTATGCCAGACCTGCCACACAATCAATGGGCAGAGGCACAAAAGCAAATTACAGCCCTCATGGACATGAGGGCCATTCAACAAGTACCACAACAAGAGCAGGGGCAAGGATTTTACTCCAGACTTTTCTTAGTGCCCAGAAAGGACAAAACCTGGAGACCAATACTGGACCTGTCTATACTAAATACGTTTCTAGAAGTTCCAAAATTCAAGATGTTGGCTCTACAGCAGCTACTGCCCATGCTGGGCAAGAAGGCTTGGCTCGTACCTTTGGACCTAAAAGAGGCATACCTGCATGTCCTAATCAGACAATCTTGCAGAAGATACCTCAGATTCATAGCTGGCTCAATGCATTACCAATTCTCTGCACTACCCTTTGGCTTATCTACTGTGCCCAGAGTCTTCACAAAATGCCTGGCACCAGTAATTGCGTTTTGCAGACAAAGAGGAATTCAAATATATCCCTACTTGGACGACTGCCTAATTCAAGCAGAGAACAAAGACATTCTTCTAAAGCATCTGGCGTTTGTAAAAAGATTACTAATTGGCTTAGGGTACACAGTAAACGAAAAGAAATCAAAACTAGTGCCCTCTCAAGAGATAATATTCCTGGGTGCAAGCTTAAATACAACTGCCAGATGGCTTATCTCAAGCCAGACAAACAAAAGCAACTGACTTCTTACTTCAAGAAATTGGCAACAAAAACCCACTTATCTGCAAGGAAAATCCTGCAGGTCTTGGGTTTCATGGCATCCTGCATTTTACTAATTCCATCTGCCAGACTGCATACGAGGATACTACAATGGTATCTTAAACGGTGTTTGGACTCAGCATTGCCACAGCCTGGAGACAGTAGTTGCACTCATTCCCTGCCTGCAACAGGAGTTTCGATGATGGGCAAGAAGCCTGTCACCACAACAAGGGTCTGCCATTCAGTTTACCCACAGCCAGGCAGACACTCACAACGGATGCATCAGATTATGCCTGGGGGGCCCATATGGCAGGAAAATGTATTCAGGGCATATGGCCTGCAAGCCAGATGCATCTTCACATCAATCAAAAAGAGATGCTAGCTGTTCAAAATGTCCTGACAGCTTTTAAGGACCTGCTTCATCCAGGACAGCTATTGATAAAGGCAGACAATACTACGGTCATGTGGTACATAAACAAGCAGGGAGGTACACATTCCTATCTCCTCTGCAGACAAGCACTGACCTTATGGGACACAGCATTGGCTTTTCAATTCACCTGCAAGCAGAATTCCTGCCAGGAAAAACAAATACTCTGGCAGACGAACTAAGCAGAAACCTCATGGATCCCCACGAATGGAAACTGGATCCACAAGTCTTCAGCATGATAACAAGGAAATGGAGATGCCCAGACGTAGATCTATTTGCTTCCCCTCACAAAAGTCAATTGCAGAGATTTTGCACAAGGACTTACCACAAGCAAGCATGGAAAGTGGACACCCTATCCTTCAGCTGGAAAAATCAGTATATGCCTTTCCTCCACTCCTAAAGGTCAGACAAGAGAAGCCAAAAATGATACTGATTGCACCAGACTGGCCACGCCAGCACTGGTACCCAATCCTAAAGAGCTTGTCTCAAGGTCCAGCATGGATTTTGCCTCAAACTTCTCACTTGCTGACCGAACAAAACAATCAGATCCTGCACAGCCAACTCAGGACCTTAAATCTGGCAGCATGGCGGATAATGTAGCCATTCAGAATACTCCTCTTTCAAAAGCTGTTATGGATATTATCTTGGAGGCCAGGAGGTCCAGTACCAGAAAATCTTATGCAGAAAAATGGAAGAGATTCTATGCTTGGAACCAGGAACAAGGCATTGACACGTGTGTACCAAATATCCCTCAGATTTTACAATACCTAACTGAGATGCTGAACAAAGGCCTTTCTTTCTCATCAATTAAGATTCATGTCTCTGCCATTTCAGCCCATTGCAGTACAGAACCACCTATCTTTTCTCATCCTTTAATAAGGCAGTACCTCAGAAGGGCCAAAAACATTAGGCCTCCAAGGAGAGCACCAATTCCGGCCAGGGACCTCAATTATGTTTTGGAAAAACTCACACTGCCTCCTTTCAAGCCAGCATCAACAGCAGATATAAAATTCTTATCCTGGAAAACAGCTCTGCTCTTAGCAATAACCTCTGCTGGACGAGTCTCGGAGTTACAAGCACTCATGGCTGTGGAACCTTTTATCATTTTTCATCCAGGCAGGGTTTCTCTGAGGACAAGCCCTATGTTTATGCCTAAGGTGGTGTCCAGTGTGGCTCTCAACCAAACCATTCACTTGCCTACCTTTTATCCAAATCCACAGAACAAGGGTGAGAAAATTCAGCATTCTTTGGACATACACAGACAGTTACGCTTCTACTTGGACAGAATTAAAGTTTCAGAAAGACTGAGCAACTTTTAGTATCATATGCTGCAGGATCACAAGGAAAGCCCATCTCAAAACAGACTATTTCTAAATGGATAGGCCATTGCGTCCATTTCTGCTATTTTCAACATGGCAAATCAGTGCCTAAGGGCATTAGGCCTCATTCCACCATAGGAGCAGCCACTTCAGCAGCCTTCCTCAGAGGAGTACCAACCAAAGATATCTTAGAGGCTGCAACTTGGAGTTCAGTGCACACTTTCACAAAGCACTACCACTTACCTCTTTACTCTAAGTCCAGAGCAGGCTTTGGTACTGCAGTTCTGCAGGGCCTCTCCTAATCCTATTTAGCCCAGCCACCCATCCTCAGCTATGGGATTCAACCCAAGAGTAATGACTGCAACAGTGAAACACGATGAACATAGTACAGTTGTGTACCTACCATAAATGTAGAAGTTCGAGTGTATTCACTGTCGCAGTCCAGGTTACCCACCCACCATCCCCCTTTTCTTTGCTGGGACTTATCTGCACTTCTCTATCCTATACAACCTATTTGGTGTATTTGCTTGTAGATGAAGGAAATGTTATTTTTGTGCATGCATTTTTATTGTCATATTTTTCAGCCTACCAGTGTGGGGGCACCTGACGTCTGGGGCAAGAAAAACTGAAGAAAAGGGCGTTGGCTGCATCTCTTATACCCCTGGCGCACTTACGTCAGGGAAGAAGCGATAGCAACCGACGCCAGACCTAGACTTTGGAATTCTGGCCAACTGAGGGTAGCCTGCCAGCAGGATAACCCAAGAGTAATGACTGCAACAGTGAATTCACTCGAACATCTACATTTATGGTAGGTACACAACTGTACTTTAGTACTGTCCGCCCTAAATATAATGGTACATTCAGGATTAAACCTCTCTGGTTAACTCGTACATCAGTGAACTGTATAACAAAAGAAGGAAAGTAATGAAAAGCTGTAAGAAAGTGTCATCCTCCCACATATTTACCACAATGAAACATGGCAGCCAGGAACTTAAGAGCAGTATAAAAAAATGCAAGATGGAGTACAAGGTTAAGATTGCTACAGATAGCAAAGGAAGCTACAAACCAGTTATGTTAGTAATTAAGGAATAATGTCCAGCAGGGACATAAAGATCCATCAGACCCGTGGTTATGAAATGTTTATGTTTATACCAGCCAAACGAATAGCAAAGGTTAGTTAGGAAGATATATGAAAGATCAGAGGCAACAATTAAAGTGGGAGGGTTGCTCTCCTATTTTCTGTGCTTGAAAAGAGATAAAGGCAAGGGGTATCGTCTTTCCTGTTTGTTATTTGCTTCATATTTAGAACCACTGGCAAAGAAAGTAGGGGGTTCAGAAATTCATGGATATAATTGATACAGTAATCAAGAAAAGTTGGTTTTATTTACAGATGATATTATTTTGTACTTGATAAATCTAGAAAGGACATCTTGCTGTTATGGAACAATCTGGGGCAGCTGCAGGTCTTTTCGAGATCTAAAATTAATGAAGATAAAACAAAGGTTATAGCCGTAAATTATTTACCTTCACATTCATTGGTTCAGCAATACCCATATTTATCAGGATAGAGTAAGATGAAGTAAGTATTTAGGAGTATGGATTAAAAAGTCTTCTGTTGTTGAAGCTAAGGATATGTGGGAATAGACTAAACAAAAGTTAAAACTAAAACTGAGAAACTGGGAAGCTTTTGTTGGATAAAAAGATACAAGCAGTGAAAATGCTTTTAGTCCCTTTAGTTTTATGTACAAGTCAGACATATTTTTATCAACCAGAGGAGCAGTTGTTGACAATAATTAGTAAAGTGTTGAAGGAATTTGTATAGGTGGGGAAGAAGAAAAGAGTTAAGTGGGGTAAGTTGATGCTCCCAAAAGAACAAGGTGGTTTAGCATTGCCTGGTTTTAATTATAACATCATATCTATGTAACATTTTAATCATCCAGTAGTGCATTTTAACTTTGTAGTTAAGCCGTGAGCTCAATGCAGCCACTGTTCAAATTTTGTCAGCTAGGACTTAATGCCGACGTGTAAGCGTACACATTAATCTGACTGCAGGATGGCTATCAGCCAGGACTTAATGCCGACATGTTAGTGCACACTTTAAACTGATTGCAGGGTGGCAATCAGCTAGGACTTAATGCCAACATGATAGTGTACACGTTAATCTGATTGCAGGATGGCAGTCCAATAGGACTTAATGCCGACATGTTAGCGTACTCATAAATCTGATTGCAGGATGGCTATCTCACCTTCTCTTCCATCTTCTGTTCCTCCTTGTTCAGTTGAAAAACAATTCTGTGCAACATATTAACTGTACCTTACATGTCTGTCTCTAATGCTGTTGCAATGCTGTGTTCACACTTGCACAGCTTAATAATTTAAGGCCATCAATGCATTCTAAGATTGTGTATTTTTTTTTTGGCAGTCACTGCTATTTTTAGAACACAGCACTTTTACCTGTACACTGCTGCCATTAAGATTTAACAATAGTCCATGACTTGGTGTGGGTTATAAAGGATTTACGTATGGGTGACAGGGTTTGATCAAGAGGGCAAATCTCTCTCTTTTGTTCTGCTGCATGACCCACATACAGGAGTGGATTATTACTATTATACAATGATATCATTTAAGAAAGAAAAGTCTTACCTTTTCTAAGTGATATTACTGTAGAAACGGACTTCAGTGTTCTTCTGCCTGCTTCTCATGGTCTGGAGAATCCTAGATATGTACTGTACATGTTCTGCCGTTGGTGGCTATGACTGTGTAGTATTTTTCTGTCATATCTTCTTTCTGTATGGTCCTTATAAAATATTTTTGTATGTGCAATTTTGCTTAATGTGATATGTTTTCCTCATATTTCTGGCCTGTTTTTTTAAAGCTGTTTACCACCACAAACCTGACATGAGTGTGACGAAAACACAAACTGGATATAGACAATAAAAAGGCACTGGTAAAAAAAGGAAGGAAAAGCTTTAATAACTAAAAAAAAAAAACTTAGCACTTGCACCTCTTCAACGACTTGTGGCATCATCAGAGTAAATTACAGTCTAAACAACTCACATTTTATGCACAACATTAATTAAGCAGCAACCATACAAAACTCATGATTAATTAACATAATTAATCAAAGCAAAAAATGGTATCCCAAATATTCTCACAATCCTACACCCATTTATGCTAACTTTTTATTGTCTATATCCAATTTGTATTTTTAAAGCTGTTGTCTATTGTCAAATAAGTGAGGAATCTTTGTCTTCTTTCAGCTGCTCCCATTACGGGTCGCCACAGCGGATCATCATCTCTGTTCCATTTCTTTCCTGTCTCTGCATCTGCTGTGTCACACCAACCACCTGCATGACCTCTGTCACCATCATCTCAGGCCTTCCTCTTTTCCTTTTACCTGGCAGCTTCATCCTTAGCATCTTTTTCCCAATGTACTCCGCATCCCTCCTCAGCACATGTCCAAACCAACGTAATCTTACCTCTCTGGCTTTGTCTCCAAACCTTCCAACCTGGGCTGATCCTCTGATATACTAATTCCTAATCCTGTCCATCCTAGTCACACCCAGTGCAAATCTTAACATCTTCAACTCTGCACGTCAAGCTCTGACTCCTGCCTTTTTGTCAGTGCCACTGAGTCCAACCCATATATCATAGCTGGTCTCACTACCCTCTTGTAGACCTTCCCTTTCACTTTTACTGGTACCCATCTGTCACAAATCACTCCTGACACTCTTCTCCACCCACTCCATCCTGCCTGTACTCTCTTCTTCACCTGTCTTCCACACTCACCATTACTCTGAACTGTTGATCCCAAGTATTTAAACTCATCCACCTTCACCACCTCTACTCCCTGCATCCTCACCATTCCTCTATCCTCCCGCTCATTCACACACACATATTCTGTCTTAGTCCTGCTGACCTTCATTCCTCCTCTCTCTAGAGCATATATCCACCTCTCCAGGGTCTCCTCCACCTGTTTCCTACTCTCACTACAGATCACAATGTCATCTGCAAACATCATAGTCCATGGGGACTCCTGTCTGATCTAGTCTGTCAACCTGTCCATCACCATTGCAAATAAGAGAGGGCTCAGAGCTGATCCTTGATGTAATCCCACCTCCACCTTAAACACATCCGTCACTCCCACCGCAGACCTCACTGCTGTCACACTACCCTCGTACATATCCTGTACCACTCTTACATACTTCTCTGACACTGCCGACTTCCTCATACAATACCTCAGCTCCTCTCTAGGCACCCTGTCATATGCTTTTTCTAAGTCCACAAAGACACAATGCAGCTCCTTCTGACCTTCTCTGTACTTCTCCATTAACACTCTCAGAGCAAACATTGCATCTGTAGTGCTCTTTCCTGGCATGAAACCATACTGCTGTGAGGAATGAAGTCACTAAATAATGCTAACTATGGTGATTTTACAATATGCCTAGGAGCTGCTTATACGGGCACTCTCAGCATTTTGTTTAATTAATTTGCTCCACCACAGTTTAGTAGACTAAGAAGGATTTTTTTTTGTTGGACATCTTAAAATTCTCCACTTGCTAGGTTTGAAAAGTGTAGTTAATGGAAGATCCGATGTTGTCATTTTCATTCATTCATTCATTCCTCAACTGAAGGGTCTCAGATCCAACTTGGCCGCATACACTAGAGTCAGGTATCCATATCTCAAGTTCCTCCCTTTACCCACAATGACCCACCCTCCTGGCATACCTTAGATATTGGTTGGTGCCATGTTGTTTGGATGCATATTTTCTGCTCTCTGTCTAGTGTGTTAAGCAGGATTTTCTGTCTTCTTATTTGTGAGTTTTTTATTTGTAATATCTTTTTCTCTTCCTTCTTTTCCCGTTACCTGAATAGTAGACTTTTGATAACGTTGATATTTTTTTTCAAATTTTTCTTCTAGTTAGGATTCTCTACCCTCATGACGGTGTTCTTTTAAATACCATCATTGGTATTCTTTCTGTCTCCTTTTTTTGTCTGTCTATAGTGTACTGAAACATCATTGTTGGTATTTTTCTTTCCCATTCTGTTTCTGTTAAAAACAAAACAAACAAAAAAGAAAACCTCTCACTTTTGTTCTGCTTGTTTTTTGCTATGGCTGACAATCCTGTGGCTTTAAGAAGTGCACTTCCTGTAGGTATAAGATCTCTAATTCTGATGCCCACAAGGAGTGCATTTATTTTTTGGGCACTGTCCATCTTGAATTTGACTGCTCCATTTGTTATGTGTGACAGGAGAAACAAATTAATGTTAAAAGGCTTACTACCTCCTTCTTCTTCTGCTTCTTTATTGACTGGGGTTCAACCCCCCTCCAAAAAAACAGATAAAGGGAGGCATGACTCTGCTCCAAAAGAAAAGGAGTCTGACTGTTCTTCTCATTCGGCACTGATTCCTAAATCTCTGGTTAAGTTTCTAAAGAACTGGATATGACATCAACCTCAGATCCTACAACTCTCATTACCAAATCTCCTCAGATCTGATCTCCATGTTTTTCATCAGAATCATCTTGGTGGTGCCATTCCCCTTTTTTTGTAGGAGTCACCAAGTAAACTCACCAGATCACCTTCCACTAGCTTATTCTTAGGTCCTCCTGGAGTTTATCTAAAGCAGAGGTGAATAAAATAATGAGAAAGTTTCTCAGGGCTCAGATCCACATAAGGGTAATCCCAGCTCCATCTCCCATTGGACCTGATGGCGTAATCTCCTTTTCCAATCTGACCAGTGGTGTTGGAGCCCTTAGATCCAAGATCTTTGATAATGCCCTTTTATCCAAAGACAGACCATTCTTCCACTGCGACCATGGTCCAGAGTTGCCCAGCTCCAATCTCCTCAGAGCAGGATGACTCTCAGAGCCTGAACATTGGAGTTGACTCCAGGGGATTGGAGTCGACTCTGAAGCTGTTGGAGCCATCCTTGCATCTCTCTGCCTTGGCATTAGACATCTCAGCACTGACTCTTTCTTTGAAGCAAAGCCTACTGGGATTTGCAGTTCAGTCTAGGTGGCTTCAACATCAGTGTGGCATGCTGTCATTTCTCCTGGACCTTCTGACTTCCAGATAGTGGAGAGCTCTGAGCCTCTTATGTCTATTCTACTGGGACAGCCACCTTGAACTAGCCTTTAGACGTTCCTCAGTCACGGCTCTCTATCCACTTCCAGTACTTCATCAAACGACCCCACTGATGAGGTTCCTAGGAAGAGGACATGCAAAAGGAGACACGTAGATTCCCCTCAGGAAGCTATCACTGAAGACATGGACTTCGATAAAGGGGAGAGTGTCTCCCAACTTCTTAAATAGTGAGGTGGATGGTCTTCCAAATCCCCTTACCAGGATGAGTCAGTGTTTCTGGAGGCTTTCAGGGCTGACCTTGCTACATCTTGGGTGGTTCCTTTGGGTGATGAGTTGATCGACCTTATCTTGCACCAAGCATGGAACCCACAGAACCCTTACCTAAGAGGCCAGATAAGTTTTGAGCTTCACCCAGAGATAGGGTCCATTGAGCAAGTGGGTCACAATAGATGCCATGGTGGTGTGGTGGCAGCCACTAAGAGAGAGCTTGTAAAACAGAAGTCATCTGTCCATCCCACTGTTTGATCACTAAATTATTTGGCACACTTCACCAGGTTACAAAGGGATTTGACCAAAGAGCTTTCCAAATCACTTTCAGGATCCATGTCTTTGGAGGACCTGAAAAAGGTTTCGTCACAATTGGCCAGTCTTCAGTATATTCCCAGCATGTCCATGAGGCTGATCGCTCATGCAGCCTAAGGTACCTCTAGGACTATGGGTTCAGGCATTGCTGTCAGGAAGCATGCCTGAATGCGCCTGTGTACTTTTGTGGAGCCCTTCAACTCTTAGTTCATCAGTGCTCTTTATGATGGATTATCCTTGTTCAGCCCAAAAGTTAAGGAAACACTCTTCAGTAGTGAGCAAGATGGAAAGTCCCTGTCTGCTGTTGGGATCCATTTTTCTGCCCCTCAGAGGTCATTCTCCTGGAGTCAACAGAGTGGTAAAAAGGTGTGGTTTTGCAAGTCTTCCAGGACACACGAGGAGATTGTTCTTTCTGGAGCAGAGGAACAACTCTAATGAAAGACAACACCCTCACAGCTGGGGTGGCCCACAGAACCAGGGCTTCAGAAATACCTTCTCTGATAAGCCCTACCAGCACTCATGAAGTTTGCCCAACTGTTTTACTCTGGAAACATTTGGGGGAAGGGCGCTTATCCCTCCACCCAGAAGCTGGGCATCCATCACAAAAGACACTTGGGTACAGAAAATCATATCCAGAGATTATTTCATACCATTTCCCAGATTTCTCCCTTCAGAAACAAAAAAGATCCCCAATGTTAAATCCAGTCAGAGGGAAGCAGCAACCTTGGAAATAGTAAGTTGCTAGAAAAAAAGTCTCATCCAAAAATTACCCCAGTATCAGCAAGGATCCAGAACTTACTCAAGATTCTTTTTAGTGCAAAAAAAGATAGGGGACTTGAGACCAAACCTAGATCTCAGCAGACTAAACTAATACATAAAATATTCAAAAGTTTCTGATGGTCATGTTTTAGTCTGTTTTGTCTCTACTGTGAAAGAATGATTGGGTGTGCTTGACAGATGTTCAGGATGCGTAGTGTCCTAGTAAAGTGAACAGGTGGGTTCAGATGACACTAACTCTTCTGGTGGGAGCCAGTCATTACCATTTTAGAGCACTGCCCTTTGGCATCATTACAGCCCCCAAAGTGTTCACGTAATGCATGGCAGTGGTAGCAGTTCACCTGAGACTGCTGGTATTCTGTGTGTTTCCATACCTAGATGACTGGCTCCTGACTGCCCCATCCAGGCATCTACTTATTCAAGCAAGGGGTTACTTGCTCCAGTTATGTCATCACCTGGGCATCATGGACATCAAATCACAGCTTACACCTGGAAGTTTATAGTTGCGCATCTACACACGATCAACTAGATAGCCTTGCTTCCTCTAACAAGAATTCGTACCCTCAGACTACAGGTCATGAAAGGGATCTCCCACTCTTACTCTCCAGCAATGCTAGTGCTGCAAGCCTTAGGGTCGATGGCAGCAGCAATAATTCTAGTTCTGTTAGCCAGATTTCATATGAGGATCCTACCGTGGAGTCTTTCAGTATAATGGTCTGTTCTTCAGTATCCCTTGAGTTCGCCAGTCAAGATTTCAAAAGTTTGCAGGGAATATGTTCTTTGGTGGATTCATTCATAAAAAGTTTGTCAAGCCTGTCCCACTCAGCAGAGATGCCTCCGAAATTGGGTGAGCATTTCTTGGGAAGGATGGTCCAAGGTACATGGCCCCCGGAAGAGGCTAATTTACACTTCAGTGTCCTGGAAATGAGAGCAGTGTTACTAGCATTGCAGGCTTTTCAAGATGTTTTTCCCTCACGGATGATTATGATACAGACAGACAACATGTCAGTAGTCTGGTATATCAACAAATGGGGGGGAATCCAGATCTTACTCATAGTGTCGAGAGACAGTGAGATTTTGGCAGTGGGCGATTTTGTTCTGTCATTTTCTTATGGCTTTGCACATACCATATAAAACCAATGTGCTTACAGACAAACTAAGCAGGTCCATTTTGCTGCCTCATGAGTGGTCTCCTAATCAAAGAGTTACAGAAAGGATCTTTGTCAGTGGAGCCAGCCATGCTGCTATCGTTTTGCTTGTCCGCTCACCAGCAAGTGCACCAGGTTCTTCACTTTAGTCTGTCCACAGGGGAAGTCATTTAAAGATACTCTAGTCCATGATTGGCCCTCTGGGCTTCTTTACGTTTACTTTCTGTTACCCCTCATCCCCAAATTTCTACAGAAAGCTTCCCGGTTGAACAGCGGATTCTTCCTCCTTGCGCTTTTTTGGCCTCATCAGGTTTGGTTCCCCTTTCTCTGGCCTCATCTTCTGCATCCACCTTGGATACTGGACCCACATCCAGACCTTCTGTTTCACCCAGCAAGGCTGAAACACCTGGACATCAATGTACTCGAGTGGCCTCATAGTTTCTCCAGTTCCAGTGATGGCTAGAAAGTCCAGGCTTTCCTCTCCAGTCTGACATATTCTTTTATCCTCTCAGAAGCTTTCTGTTAGGAAAATTTATAAAAATAAATAGATTTTCATTTGGGCACTTCAGGGAGACTTGGACCTCTTGCCTGCCCCAGTCGCAGCAGTTTTTGATTTTCTTCCTTCCATTTTTAACAACTGGGCTAGTTATTCTACTGTTAAAGTTCAATTAGTGGCCATTTCTAATTTTCATGTGCAAAGCCTTCTTTAAAGGCTACCTTTTTACTCAGGCCCAGTTAAAGATCCTAACATCCTTGGAATTTGACCATTCTGTTACAAGCTCTTGCCTTAACTCCATTTGAGTCTTTGGCTAAGATTGACCTTAAGGTATTGTCTTGGAAAACAGTTTTGCTGGTTGCTGTCATGTCTAGATGAGTGTTTGAACTCCAAGCCCTCTCCAAAAGATCTCATACTTGACCTTCCATAAGGATAGGGTTGCATTATGCATGAACCCATCTTTTTTTTTTTTTTAACCTAAGGTGGCATCCGATTCCAACATAAATCAGATCATCAGTTTGTTTGTGTTCTTTCTGAAATTCTTAAATAAAGGAGAATATGCTGCATCTCTTGGACATACATCAGCAGCTTAGATTTTATCTGCACAGAACCCATGATTTTAGGAAGACTGACCGATTATTTGTATCATTCTCCAAGAACAAATTGGGTAAAGTAGTGTCTAAAGTGACCCTAGATAAATAGATGACTGTATATCTTTTATTTCTAAAGAAAGAAGTTTATCTTTACCTAAGCCTCTCAGAGCACATTTCACGAGGCCTGTAGCCACTTCATCTCTGTTTTGGTCAAGAGCAACCATTATTTGTGCAGCTACTGCTTGGTCCAGTGCTTTTACGTTTATTGCTCAATACAGGTTAGACATACTTTGCAGAAGTAGAGCAGCCTTTGATTCTGCTGTACTTAAGTTAAGAAAGGTTTTATTCTGTATAGGGAGCCTATTTTTCTGTTTACTGTTTTAATGGTATTGTTTATATGGTAATCAAATGAGAGATTATTATCAATGGTTATTCCTAGAAGTTTAGTGGTAGTGTCAGGGAGAATAACAGTACCATTATTTGAAGAGATAGAGAAGTCTAAGGGGGAAGACCGAGAAGTGGGTGTAAAGAGAAGGAGTTTTGTTTTTTTAGCATTAAGAAGGAGACAGCGTTTGGAAAACCATGTTTCTACAGTGTTGAAAACATCTTGAGTAAGAGAATATAATTCAGATGGAGAGGTTGATGAGCATATTAGTGTGGAGTCATCTGCATATTGAATACAAGTGGCTTGTGGAATTGCTACATGGAGATCATTAATAAATAAGGAGAAGAGAAGTGGTCCAAGAATAGAGCCCTGAGGGACCCCAATAGTAACAGGTATGAGACTTGATTTTCCCAGAGGACTGCTTGTTGTCTATTGCTGAGGTATGATGTGAACCATTTTAAGGCTAGAGAATCAAAGGAGAGAGATTCCAGAATATTGATTAAGAGGGTATGGTTAACCATGTCGAAAGCTTTAGAGAGGTCAATGAAGAGTGCAGATGAGAGGAGGTTTTTGTTATGGTTTCTATTGATGGTATCTGTGAAGGATAGAAGGGCAGTAGTGGTACTATGAGATGGTCTAAAGCCATGTTGACAGTGTGCTATTAGGTTGTGTTGAGAGAGATGGCATAGAAGTTGTTTGTGAATGCATTTTTCCATAATTTTTGCTAGGGGTGATGAGAGCAATTGGCCGATAGTTAGAGTAATAATTAGAGTTCCCACCTTTATGTAAGGGGATAATATGGGGGATTTTCCAAATATCTGGGATGGTACCTTCTTGGATTGTCCTATTTATAAGGATAGATGTAGGGTAAGCAATTTCCTTAGCTGCTTTTTGGAGAAATTGGGAAGGAAGTTGGTCAGCAGATGGAGTACATTGTTTAAGTTTTAGAATAAGTTTAAAGATGAGAGAAGTAGAGATGGGTTGTAGTTTGAATTTCTAGAAAGAATGGGGTAAGTCGATGGGAATGCTGGAGTTTTCTGAGATAAGTTGAGTAGCTAGAGATGATATAGTGTCAGTAAAGAAAGAGTTGAAGGTATTGGCAGTTAGGGAGTATTTGGATCTGCATCAAGTGGGGTGGGTGTTCGGGAGTTACCTGGGGAAAGGAGCTTATTAATGCAAGACCAGAACTGTTGGGGATTATTTTGATGAGTTTGCTGAAGTTTACAATAGTAGTTTTTTTTATCTGTAAGTATAGCTTTTTTGTGCTGTTTCTAAGCTGTCTAAAATATAGGTGATCAGAGCTATTTCTATAGGTTCTCCATTTAGTCCAGACTTTGTTCCTAAGTAGAATTTGATTCCTAGTTTCATTAGAAAGCCATGGGGCTGGGTTAGACTTCATTCTAATGGAATGTTTGGGAGCATGCTTATCAAGGATAGATAAGAAAGCAGTGTTAAAATACTGTACTGCCTCTTCAAGTGGGAGGGATTTTAATGGGTTCCAGTTGCATGCTTTAAGGTCAGTTTGAAATAATTCTGCCTTAAAGTGTTTGGTTGAGCGTGCTGTTCTAATGGTGGGGAAGTTTGGGAAGTCTTTCTTTTCTCTAGTAATGTAGGTCAAGGAATGATCACTTACATCATCAGACAGGGTTCCTATTTTGTAAGATTGTTTCACTTTGTTTATGAGAATCCAGTCTAATGTACTCTCTTTTTTGTTAGGTTTGTTAATCCTGGTTGTAGAGGTTATAGTTTGGGTAAATCCATGGAGGTTAATATGAGAGGTAGGATTTTCAGCACTAACACTTTTCCAGTCCATGTTAAAGTCACCTAGTATTATAGTTTCTTGGGGGTAAGTAGAAGACAGCCAGCTAAGAAATGCCTCAATTGTAGTGATATTATTTCTGGGTGGTATGTAAATGCAGATAATATATAAAGATTTGTTTATGTTGATTTGAAGCTTAGTAATGAGGATTTCTGCGTTGCTATCCTGGGTTGGATTAGATGGGAGGGTAGAGATATGAAGTCCATTTTTAAATAGAATTGCTACTCCACCACCTTTACATTTTGTTCGGTCTTGTCTCACTATATTATAGCCTTGGGGAATAATTTCATTATCTTTAGTTTCTGGTTTCAACCAAGTCTCAGTGAGGCAGAGGATATCAAAGGAGTGAATATCTAAGAGGGCATGAAGGTGCACTACTTTATTATTGATGCTTTGGATATTAAGATGCCCTATTCAGAGAGATCTATTGAGATTGGGGTGAGTTGTTTGGATTGTAGGGTTGGTAGGGCCAGGGTTGGGGTGGACATCGCCATCTTTCAAGGTGGGATTATTTAGTTTTGTTCCTGAGTTGTATGTAAGGTAGGTTAACAGTTTCAGTTTCTTTTCTAAGCGTAGGTTAAGTTTAATGTGGGAGAGTCTATGGTATTTGGGTAGTAGGTAACTGGGATTGGAAGTTATGTTAGAATGTCTATCAAAGGATATGTATGTGTAGATTGCAGTTTGTTTGTGAGAATGGTTAAGATGGAAATAGTGCAGTTTTTCAAGGGTGGTAAGAAGGTAGGTTGAGATGAGAGTAGACGAGAGTATGATTGTAAGTGTTAGCTTGGTGAGATTAGGGAGAGGCATCTTGGAGAAGTTTGTAAAATAAGAGCTCAAGTGTAGGGATATAATAGGGAGTGAGATGTGAAGGGGAGGAAGATAAAAGGAGTACAGGAAGAGAAAAGAGGGGGATATTGTATGGATGAGTTAAAAGTAGGAGGATATGATAGGGGTACTCTAAGGAGTGGCTTATTGAAAGTGATTGTTAGAGGTAAGGGGTGTGGTTAGAGTTTGTGGGGAGGAGTGATGTATGGGATAGGTTGGAAGTGAGAGAGGGTGTGGTAAGGGAGGTATAAGAGTAGGACCCCTGGGGGTGTGTGGGAATTGGGGGTAGGGTAGGGGGGGCGGAGTGAGCCCGTAGTGCGAACGGAGCGGGTTACAGCTGAGAGAGGCTGAGAGGCAATCGGTTATGGAGAGAGACTGAGTTCTACAGGCACAGGAAAGGTAAGAGACAATATATAGTTACTAAGTAGCAGAGAATACAAGGTGAACAAAGGTATAGCTGTGCTGGGGAGATAGTTACGTGAAACAGATTTAGAACAGAGAGAGAGATATTGAGAGACATTACCACAGGCAGGAAAGGAGATTAATATAGAGGGAATAATTGAGGGGCCAGTAACAACAGTAGTTATAGTCAGAGGTAGTGATAGTCAGAGGTATCTATGTAGTAATGCTCCCAGATTTACCTAGGATAATTCCCTTTTCAAGCAGGTATGGGATGAGGGTAAGTACATGAATAGAAAGTACAGGCACAGATAACAGAGTCTGGCTGCTCTACAGGGCTAGTTGGGTTCTATAACCATTTAGAGAAGTTCAACAACCAGTGGAGAAGGTATCCTAAGCCTGAGCTCCGCTGCCCTCTAGTGGATAATGCAGGGAAGAGCTAACTCCACTAGGATAGTAGGAGATGGGGGGAATAAGATAATAGAGAGATGGTAGGAGGGGAAGGTCCACGGGTGCGGTGGGCCTTACAAACTAGTTAACAATTTATAACAGACACCAGTAATTTAAAGTTAATGCACTCACAAGGTTATATTTAAACAAACATATACTGTAGAATAACACCTACACTGTGAGACTGAAATGTAGAGGGTCCAGGAAGATCCTGAAGGGCTTTTAAGTTGAGTTTCCCCTACTATTCAGTAGGATATTAATTGGCCTTACAGGGATTCAAATAGAGGGACCGGCTGTGACTCCACACAGGACTTAAAGGCTGAAAAACAGGAGACAAAAAAGTATTAAATGATTGCTATCTAACTAGGCGAAGTTCTATGCAGGAGTGGAAAGAAAAGTGTAGAGGTGGAGTGCTTAGTCTGTAGATGAGTGGAGTGTAGGGTGCAGTGAGTTATTAGCTCAGAGTGTATGAAACAGTAAGGTAAATTAGCACAAGTTATCAGCTATTAAGATCAAATACATTTAAATGTAAAGCTCAGAAAAAGAAAACAGTACATGTATATCTACAACAGAAGACAAAGTGTAGCAGCTAATTCAAAACAGCATTAACTAGAGAAGCTAAAAAGAAAAGAAAAACTAACTAAATTAGTTTAACATATTAAACTACACAAGAAATAAACCACACCAAAGAACAGTAATACAGCCTGTTACTGTCTTATCATACAATAATGTTCTCTTTTGCTGCAAATAGTTCACAAGGACTATAAAGTTATAACAAATTCTAGACAAATTTTAAATGGTTGTAAAACAAAAAATTATAGCCAAAAAAGGGGTAAGGCTGGTTTACACCTCCACAGTCTCCACACGCTAAACTCTAGTAGTTATAAACATTATAGCCAAAAGAGGGATAGGCTGGCTTACACCTCCCAGAAATAAGTAGAGAGTCAAGGTAGTAAGATCAGCTTGTCTGGGCTACCAGGATCAGTAATTTACAATTAAACAGCCATTCTGGATGCCGGTTAGGGAAGTCGCGAGGTAGCAGATAAACCCTTTATCCAAAGCTAGCATAATTCAGCTATTCAAATACAAAAACCACCACCAACAAAGGAGTAACAGGATAAAGTGGCAGCCAGCACATTGCAGAACTTCAACGGCTAACACTTGAAACACTGTAGGGGGGGCTAAGGGCTATGGGCGATAGTAATGAAGGTCGTTAACGCCCCACGTGTAGCTTCACGGACTTAAACAACGACTCTGGTACAGCAATAAGAGCGAAGAATACTAATAGTGTATTGCTTTACGCTGTAATATCAAAAGTAGCCTGAGTACACCTGCATATAGCCCTCAGTATTCAAAAAATTCATTCCACCACTATGGCTACAGTGAAAATACCCACAGCGTGGAAGAAACACCACGCGGGGAACACGCCAGACAAAAATGGCAGTAGCACCTAGGATAACACAGCTCAGGGACCAAGGCGCCTGACTGGCTAACTTTAGTAGTAGAAATAAAAAACAGTACCAGTAAATATATACAAGAAGACTATCCTAAATCACTTATCATTTCAAACAGTTCTAAACATGTTCACAGAGACAGCAAAAATGCATGTTAAGAAAAAAACGCTGTTAAAATAAACGTTGATTTAAGCGTACATAGAGCGACAATGCTGTTTATCAGTAAAGCTGTGAAGCATTAAGAAGTAAAAAGTACAACACAGCACTAGTAACGAGCTGATTCTAGCTCGTTAGACCCAAAATAAAGTGCACGTACAGCCCATGCACCAACTGGAGATCAAGGGGCTAATAGGTGCATAAATGTACATTAATTTAAGCATACAAATAGTAATAGATGTGTGCCAAAGGGCTTCAATTTTTATGGCAATGTACTAAATCATTACACAGCACTGTTTAAAGAACAAGTCTATTACAATAGACACAAGATAAATCGCACTTACGGTCCTCACAGCACCCGGAGAGCTAGGGACGTTTGGCCAGAGCAGAGGGATTTTAAAAATGGCACTCTAAAGGCTTAACCTCTATTTATAGGTTTAGCTAAGCAGAGGGAGAGGGGAGGAAGAGGGCGGGCTAGGAGATTACAAGACAGAGAGAGGGGGCGGGTATCAAGTCATGGGGGGGGAGGTTACTAGGAGGGAAAGATGAGATACATTCAGGTAGAAAGAAAGGTCAGAGCAAGGAATAATTATGGCGCTGAGAGAGGCTGAGAGGCAATCAGTTATGGAGAGAAACTGAGTTCTACAGGCACAGGAAAGGTAAGAGACAATATATAGTTACTAAGTAGCAGAGAATACAAGGTGAACAAAGGTATAGCTGTGCTGGGGAGATAGTTACGTGAAACATATTTAGAACAGAGAGAGAGGTATTTAGAGAAATTACCACAAGCAGGAAAAGAGGTTAATACAGAGGGAATAATTGAGGGGCCAGTAACAACAGTAGTGATAGTCAGAGGTATCTATGTAGTAATGCTCCCAGATTTACATAGGATAATTCCCTTTTCAAGCAGGTATGGGATGGGGGTAAGTACATGAATAGAAAGTACAGGCACAGATAACAGAGTCTGGCTGCTCTACAGGGCTAGTTTGGTTCTACAACCATTTAGAGAAGTTTAACAACCAGTGGGAGAAGGTATCCTAAGCCTGAGCTCCACTGCCCTCTAGTGGATAATGCAGGGCAAGCACTAACTCCACTAGGATAGTAGGAGACGGGGGGAATAAGATAATAGATAGATGGTAGGAGGGGAAGGTCCACGGGTGTGGTGGCCCTTACAAACTAGTTAACAATTTATAGCAGACACCAGTAATTTAAAGTTAATGCACTCACAAGGTATACTGTAGGATAACACCTACACTGTGAGGCTGAAATGTAGAGGGTCCAGGAAGATCCTGAAGGGCTTCTAAGTTGAGTTTCCCTCCTATTCAGTAGGATATTAATTAGCCTTACAGGGATTCAAATAGAGGGACCGGCTGTGACTCCACACAGGACTTAGAGGGGTCCACACAGCACCCGGAGAGCTAGGGATGTTTGGACAGAGCAGAGGGATTTTAAAAGTTTACTGTATCTCACAGATTTCATGCTGACTTATACATTGTAAATGTTAACTGTTTCTGGATTTCAATAATCTTCCAATGCATCTCTATTATAAATTGTTTTCCCATTAAGAGCAAACCAGATAGCTCAAACTCATGTTTGTTTATGATTCTTTTCTCCTAAATGAACCTTGGTTCTAATTTATTATTAGAGAGAAAGAACATCAATAATTTTCATGACAGGCCATGACCCCAGTCTTCTAAGATTTCAGTCTGTGTATCTGTGTCTCTGTACCACACACACACACTGCGTCTGCATTTGAGGTGTATATGTCACAGTTCTAAGAATCTGAAATGCTGACTCAAGGTTTTTCTCAACAGTGGCATTTTTAAAGTGTTTCTTTTAGCTAATCTCTTCTTGACACTTTGGCATTCAAAACACTGCAGCTGTAACACCTACAACTCATTAACTTCTGAAAAAAGGTTCCTGTTAGTGCAGACACTCCTGTAACTGTAAAACCTGTGACAGCACAATGAAAGGTGTCCTATTATCTTTGTGCTGCATTGTTTCCTCTCTGTGGACCAGCCCAACATTTCTGCCTTTTTTCCCCTCTCTTCTCGTAAATTTGCCTTGTTCTTTAGGTAGGCTGCCCTGTTATATCTATTTGCTAACCCATGAAGGCTAAGCTGTAGAAGTTGCTAGTGTCGTGGACATTACTTGTCCTGTAAATGACTGCAGCATAATACAACATTTTCAGCCTTGACCTGACTGAACCCACAGTAACTCACCAAGTGCCATTAACTTAGCTTTTAGTGTTGCTGTGTTATTATACATTCAAGTATCACTTACAGGAGTACCACATGGTGAAATACACCCTTCAGTAAAATTGCAGTATAAGTGAAAATAGCTTTCACATTTCTGAAGTGTAAACAGATCCTACCTTAAGAATTTAAAGAGACATTGTAAGTAGATGCCAGAACGTTAAAGGTTAGACTTGAAACTGCACTGCTAGTGTAATCACACAAACAGATTGCCATACCTTATTCTTCGGTTTCACCTCTTTTCCCTGTTCATTCAAACACAGTTCTCTTCTGTCAGTCATGTGCCTTTGTTTCTGTTTTTACTCCTGCTTCTTTTCTTACTGTTTGTATGCATCAGTAAAGTAGGTCATTGTTGCAGTCATAACTTATAACAAAAAACAAAACAAAAGGGCCTCACTGAGACAGATGCCTGGTGTCAAAGCCATGGCCTCAAGCTCAGTGCCAAAAAGTGCATTGTCATCCCTTTTGGTAAAAACTCTGCATCCATGAACTACCACATAGGCGGTAGTCTACTTAACACTGAAAGTGTTATGAGACCTTGGGGCACAGGTGGACAGTAGTCTCTCCTTTGAAAGTCACATCGCCACAGTAGTCAGGAAGTCCTTCTACATGACACACCTCATCACAAAAGGTTTCTCATCCAGGATAAAAGAGGTCATTGTTCCCTTCTACTCATCACTCATTAGACCCATTATAGAGTACAATGCCCCTTTTGGTATGTACCTTACAAGACATCTACAACAACTAGAAAGGCCGCAGAAATACCTCACAAAGAGGATTACCGGCCTCAAACAGATGCCCTATGCAAACTGTCTCAAAAAACTCCAGCTTTACTCCATCGCATATCACCTACTCAGAGGCGATCTCTGCCTAACATACAAAGCTATGTCAAACCCAGAGCTGTTGGACATGTTCTGCTTAAAGAAATCCCAATCACTCCGAGCTACATGCTCTACGGACCTAAACCTTATCACCACATGAAACAGAACATGCTGGAGGGATCGATTCCTGTCCCAGAGACTTCCCCATACTCTGGAACAAACTACCTGTCTATATCAAACAAAGCTTCTCATTAGCACTCTTAAAGAAAAATCTTGATGATTGGATAGGAGATAGGAAATTCACCCCAGGGATCACCTCTCTGGCTCTGCATGACAGGGGCACAGGAAAATAATTTTCTTGGGTGGCGAAAGCCAGGGAATGTTTTTGACTAGGCTTATATAAGCCCTAGGGCCGATAGCCTAGTACCTACCTATGAACCTATAAGGATCTCTTCCACAGGCTGATTCCAGTGTGCAGGTTGACTTTTCAGAGATGAGATCCCTTCCCCATGGCTAGGTTGATGCTGCCTTACCTCATATGTCTCCACATACCTTGTGTATAGGTAGTGTCTGCCCACACCACTTAATTCTTTATTGCTTAAATGCTGACTTCAGCAGAGCATATTACAGTCTAGCATTGATCGATACCTCTTACTTAAAGTCACTGAAAGATAAGTGCTCATCGGCGACCTGTTCTCTTGCTAATATATAGAAAAAGAAGTAAACTCAAGTGAAGAAGGAAAGGGACACAGCGGAAGTTTGAAATTCATCAGTTACCATCAACTCTGACAGCGCCAGTTCCAAAGGAGCATTCAGTCGTCCCTGGTCCTGATGCCTGCTTCTGATGTCATCTCTTAGGAGGGCATCATGCCTGTGGTCTCTAACATGTCCCACTGAACTAAAGGCCAGGGCTTGCATCCTGCTAGAATGTTGGCTCCCCGAAATCCACCTCCAAATGCCACTTGATTATTAAACTAAGGTAGAATGGCATTTCTACAGTTATTGCCAAAGAAGATATCCTTACCTTAAAGGTGAAATCTAAATGACCCCCTTTAGGATTCTAAAGTCTTTGGTGGCTGCCTGTTCTCCTAAAATTCTGGTGTCTGTTCTCAAGATACCTCTTTTACCCAGACAGCTATGCCTTTGTGCGGGTCTGCTCCCCCCCCCCCATATCTGCAGCCAGGCAACCTCCCAGAGTTGGGGTTAACTGACACAAGGTTTCCTCCACTTTCTCTGTACTCTGCAGCAAACTCTGAGCAGCTGGCTGTATCAGGAGCCCACCTCTGAAGAGGAAGAATAAAGTCTCTTTAATTACCGACTCTGAATCGTGATTCTGATCATCATCATCATCTTTTGGCTTTTCCCATTAGGGGTCGCCACAGCGGATCATCTGTTTCCATTTCTTCCTGTCCTTTGCATCTTGCTCTGTCACACCAACCACCTGCACGTCCTCTCTCACCACATCTATAAACCTTATCTTAGGCCTTCCTCTTTTCCTGTTACCTGGTAGCTTCATCCTTAGCATCTTTTTCCCAATATACTCAGCATCCCTCCTCAGCACATGTCCAATCGTAATCTTGCCTCTCTGGCTTTGTCTCCAAACCTTCCAACCAGGGCTGACCCTCTAATATACTTATTCCTAATCCTGTCTGCTCTCGTCACACCCAGTACAAATCTTAACATCTTTAACTCTGCCACATCCAGCTCAAACTCCTGCCTTTTTGTCATTGCCCCTATCTCCAACCCATGTAACATAGCTGGTCTCACCACCCTCTCGTAGACCTTCCCTTTCACTCTTGCTGGTACTCGTCTGTCACAAACCACTCTTGACACTCTTCTCCACCCACTCCATCCTGCCTGTACTCTCTTCTTCACCTGTCTTCCACACTCACCGTTACTCTGAACTATCGATGCCAAGTATTTAAACTCATCCACCTTCGCCACCTCTACTCCTTGCATCCTCACCATTCCGCTGTCCTCCCTCTCATTGACACACATATATTCTGTCTTAGTCCTAATGACCTTCATTCCTCTTCTCTCTAGAGCATATCTCCATCTCTCCAGGGTCTCCTCCACCTGTTCCCTACTCTCACTACAGATCACAATGTCATCTGCAAACATCATAGTCCACGGGGACTCCTGTCTGATCTCGTCTGTCAACCTGTCCATCACCATTGCAAATAAGAAAGGGCTTAGAGCTGATCCTTGATGTAACCCCACTTCCACCTTAAACGCATCCGTCACTCCCATAGCAGACCTTGTCGCTGTCACACTACCCTCGTACATATCCTGTACCACTCTTGCATACTTCTCTGACACGCCTGACTTCCTCATACAATACCACAACTCTTCTCTAGGCACCCTGTCATATGACTTCTCCAAGTCTACAAAAACACAATGCAACTCCTTCTGACCTTCTCTGTACTTCTCCATCAACACTCTCAGAGCAAACATCACATCTGTAGTGCTCTTTCCCAGCATGAAACCATACTGCTGATCACTAATCATCACGTCCCTTCTTAACCTAGCTTCCACTACTCTTTCCCATAACTTCATGCTGTGACTGATCAGTTTAATCCCTCTGTAGTTACTACAGCTCTGCACATCACCCTTATTCTTAAAAATTGGTACCAAAACACTTTTTCTCCATTCCTCAGGCATCCTCTCACTTTCTAAGATTTCATTAAACAATCTGGTTAAAAACTCCACTGCCATTTCACCTAAACACCTCCATGCTTCCACAGGTATGTCATCTGGGCCAACAGCCTTTCCATTCTTCATTCTCTTCATAGCTATCCTTACTTCTGCCTTGCTAATCCACTGCACTTCATGATTCAACATATCTGCACATCATCCAACCTTCTCTCCCTCTCATTTTCACATTCATCAACCCCTCAAAGTATTCTTTCCATCTCTTCAACACACACTCCTCGCTTGTGAGTATGTTTCCCTCATTATCCTTTATCACCTTTACCTGCTCCACATCTTTCCTAGCTCGGTTCCTCTGTCCAGCCAATCGGTACAGGTCCTTTTCTCCCTCCTTAGTGTCCACCCTTTCATACAACTCTTCATATGACTTATCCTTAGCCTTCGCCACCTCTCTCTTTGCCATGCACTTCATCTCCTTATACTCCTGTCTACTTTCTTCATCTCTCTGACAATCCCACTTCTTCTTTGCCAACCTCTTTCTCTATATACTGTCCTGTACTTCCTCATTCCACCACCATGTCTCCTTGTCGTCCTTCCTCTGTCCAGATGTTATACCAAGCACCTTTCTAGCCACCTCCCTTACTAGCTCTGCTGTAGTTACCCAGCTATTTGGTAACTCTTCACTGCCACCCAGTGCCTGTCTTGACTCATCCCTGAACTCCACCTCACAATTACCCTTTTTCAATTTCCACCATTTGATCCTTGGTGCTACCCTCACACTCCTCCTCCTCTTCTTGATCACCAACGTCATCCTACAAACCACCATTCTATGCTGCCTAACTACACTTTCCGCAGTCACCACTTTACAGTCTCCAATCTCCTTCAAACTGGACCTCCTACATAAGATATAATCCACCTGTGTGCATCTTCCTCCTCTCTTGATGTGATTCTGATAATGAAGAGAAATTAAACTATAGGGCACAGCTTTCTTCGCACCTAGAGTTTGACACAGAGTGAGAACACACTGGCCACTGTCTCTCTGCCAGAGGGCATTTCGTTTGGAGACACTTTGTCAGTTATGAATGACTACTTCAAATGTCTCAGGAGGCTTCAGTCTCCCAGAGAAAATAATTAGACTTTTTGAGTCTACGGCCCACACATATTTCACATAGGGCACAGATTTCATTTCATGTCCAAAAAAAAATAATATATATATATATATATATATATATATAACTGCTGTTTGTATAAAAAAAATCAGCAAAATGTAGTCCTTCTACTGTTATTAGAGATGCAGTCCCAATGAATCAAGAATCTTTTCATTTTGGTCCTTGCCCTTTGGTTTGGCTACTGATCCCAGGGTTTTGATAGAAAATCTGGTGCCAGTCATAGCTTACTGAGGGCTCATAGACATATCCAGATTGATCCCCATCTGTATAATTGCTTGTTTTAGGCACAGTTGCATGAGTAGGTACAATAGTTTTTCAAACTGAAGTTCTCTGTGAATCAATAGAAGTTGACTCCACATTTACCCATCTTGAACACTGGTTCTGCAAGGTTTTACCTACCACAGGAAGAGGTGAAATCCCTTTCCACCGTCTTCAGAACTTACTACAGAATGGGTATATGTGCACATTTTTAAGACAACAAGTGGCACTGATAAAATTCAGTCTGTCTTGAGAAAATATAGAAAAGAAATCGACTGGAAGGTGAAATTAATAGTATAATACTACAAATTATCTCCACATATAATAATATCAGTTAATTATATGTAAGATTGCAATTTGTATTTGCAGAATTCAGGAGAATGGCTGGATCATCTTCCTGCTTGTTATGGCTGCCATCTTCTGGCTTTACCGTCTAGTTAAAGTAATCTGCAACATGCTCAGCTACTGGGAGATACGAACATTTTACAACAAAGCACTGAAGATCCCCACGGTGAGTGGAAAACTTAAACTTTATCTTTAAAAGTTTATTTTTACATTGTCTTTTTGTCAGACAGTTTTGTTTCAGGGATAGAGGAGCTAAGGAGGAGTTCCACATTTTGCTGCATCCTGTGAGAATTTTGATGTAAAGAAGAACCATGCATTTCTATATTTATAAGTGGCTTTTAGCATTACAGAATATTTTTGCCTTTTGTTATTACTATATTGTATGTTATATCCTCTGTCATTTCTTTATTTATTCACCATTTTGAAAGGCTCGTTTCTGCTGATTTTAAACCTTTCTGTATATTAAATGTATTAAACACATTTGTATTACTTTGACTTGAGTCATGTCTGAAAAGGGTCCATGTAAACTAGTCCAATTAAATAAATAAATAGGGTTTAAGCATGTTTTTGTCTGTATACTGGACTTTATGAACAGTTTAATATTAGTAATGCATTTATAATTGAAATATGTGTGAGCTAGTTGGTATTATGATGGCAATGAGAAAATGCCAAATGATTCCTGAGACGTGGGAACTCACCTGATTCCACCTCTTCCAGCTGAATGCTGCTTCATATATATCTGTAAAATATGTCAGTGTATAATCCTGCAAGGAACTCTGCAGTCACCAGTCTCCTGCTTGTTAACTCACTGGTGGTAGCAGTAAAGATTTGCAGTTTGATTAAATTCCTTTCTACATTAAGAAGAGTTAGTTCATCACTATTACACTTACAGTATACATTCAGCAAACAGTATTAATATGAATTTTTGTGTGTGTGTTTTGTGTTTTTTCTGTATATGCATATAAGATGTTGTACAAAGACACACACACACACACACACACACACACACACACACACACACACACACACACACACACACACACACACACACACACACACACACACACACACACACACACACACACACACACACACACACATTATGGGACATGAGCAGATGTAAACAATAGTTTTATAGGTTCATAGAATGATGCTAGGCTACTGGCCCGGGGGCCCTTATAAGCCTAGCCAAGAATTTCGACTGTGTTCCCTCAAAGTCAGCACCTGTTTTCCCGGTCCAGCAGGGACACAGGTGGGATCCCACGGGTGGGAAATTACAAATATTTAGACTGGCTTTCCCAGCCTAAATTAGGCTGGGAAATTACAAATATTTACAAAGAATATAGAGCATCAACAAGTGTAGATGTATCAAAGGGCCAAAGCAGTACGGAGAGGTAGACTAAAAAGAAAAGTAGTGGCTTACCTAGTCTACATGATTGACAAAGATGCAAGTACATTTAGATTGAATTTGCACTTGAAATTTTAACACTGCATGAATTCAGGGTAAGAAGCTGCACCTTAAGGATTTGAAGGGAATGATTCCCAAAGGTTATGGCCTAGTACTGAAAAGAACGGTAAAAAAATCAAGGGTTTTGAAGAAGAGGACCTGAATAGCTATGGTTTCTCAGATTGCATGAGGAGGCTTGGCATATTCATTTGAAAGTTAGAGGAAGAAAAGTCTATTAAAATCCAAAAAGAACCAAAAAAAACACGCCAGACCAGCTGTAGATAAAGTAAGCGCTTTTGTTTACTTCATAAGCAAACTTCATCAGACAAATCAATAATTACAACAAGCCCTTTATATATCCCTCCAAAAACATCAATTAATACATTAATCAATTACATAATTACCTCACTCTTAAAGGAGCACAAGACAACACTTTTACATTGTCTTTAAAAACCTAAACTTTTGATATCATACAACAAGTTTTAATCACGTTAAAAGATGAATACAATTAATTACCACAATAATAAATTCATCTAAAACATGATTTCAGTCTTAAACTGCATTTAATAGACAAATTGTCATTTTTTAGTGCTTTTGTTTACTTCATAAGCAAACTTCATCAGACAAATCAATAATTACAACAAGCCATTTATATATCCCTCCAAAAACATTGGTTAATGCATTAATTACCTCACTCTTAATGGAGCACAAGACAAAACTTTTACATTGTCTTTAAAGACCAAAATTTCTAATATCGTGTTTTTTTGGTTCTTTTAAGAAAACTCTATTCTTGTAGGAGTTTGAGTAACTGAGAGCCAGTAAGCAGGTCTCCTGTTTGCTTAGCTAGAAGTCATTTGATGTTCATCGTGTTTCACTGTTGCACTCATTACTCTTGGGTTATCCTGCTGGCAGGCTACCCGCAGTGGGCCAGAGTTCCAAAGTCTAGGTCAGGCGTCGGTTGCTGTCGCCTCTTCCCTGACGTCAGTGTGCCAGGGCTATAAAAGATGCAGCCAACGCCATTTTCTTCAGTCTTTCTTGCCACGCAGTGCCCGAAGCAAAAGCAGTTCAGAAGTGCCGGTCGGCTGACTCCTGAGATTTTCAAATCTGAATTTCAGAACCGAAGTCTTCATTAAAGCTAAGTTCCCGTTAGAAACTTTTTCTTGCTCCAGACCGATGTCAGAAAAAGTTAACAATTGTATTTCTTGTGGGAAGCAAATACCTCATAAGGATTTTCACTCTTACTGTATTCCTTGCCTAGGCCCTGATCACAACATTGCTAGCTGTCGGTTTTGTGCTAGATTTAACCAACGCACTATTAAGCGTCGGTTCGATTTTGCATTTCATTACTTTCGCCGAAGATTTAATTATATAATGCCGTCGGAACAGCCGACGACCGGAGTTTACAAAAAATGCAAGGACAAGGAAATAATAGGCATCCGAGGTCCAAAACCGACGACGAGGCCTCCGTTAGGCCAGTCGCCTGTTCGCCGGTTCTCAGTGAGGCACTTTCGCAGCCCCTGGCTCCCGCTACCTCAGAGCCACAGGCCGCTTCTGACTCCCACATGGAGCCGAATGGGCCTCTGGATACTCAAGGTATTGGACACTTGGAAATCATTCCCTCACATGGGTCCAGAGCCGCTGAGCAGGCATCGGCTTCTGAGGGTGTCTTCAGACCTACACAACTATATGTTAAGCCATCTTCAGCTTCAAAGACAAAAGCAGCTCTAAAGACAAATAAACAAGTACAGCATTCTCCTACTCGGACTTCTGTGCCTAAAAAACAGATGCTTAAAATGGTCGAAGACCTAATTACTTTGATCAGGGGTTCCCATCCCCCCTCCTAATAAGAGGCCTAGGCAAGAGACAGAATATGATTCTTCTGATCAGGTTTCTATTTCCTCTGATTCCTCTTCTGAACAGGATTATTCCATGCTTCCCTATGAGGACTCTGATGCTGAAGAATCCATTCCTTCAGCTTCTCCTCCTGAGGATTATTCTTTTGGGGAAACCCTGCATACCATGAGGGAGCATTTCCACTGGGAGAGCCAAGATTATTCTGAATCTAACAAAAGGCTCAGAGACTGTCTGCTACTTCCTCAGCACAGACCCCTTGCTATTCCACCTGCTCTAGACATTGTAGATGATGTAGTTTCAGAGTCCGGCCTGTCCCCTGACTCTTTACCCCCTGCACCTGCTAAGCCAGACAGATACTACAGGGTCTCGGATTCTCAAATTCCTATATAAAAACCCTGCTGCTGACCCAGAAACTATATCTCAGGGTCCCAAAGGGGTCAAAGCTTCCACTGCAAAAAACCCTGTCCCCTCTGATAGGGATTCTAGGGCTCTGGACAGATGGGGGAAAAAAGTTTACACTTCTGCTAATTTGGCTGTAAGGGCTGTAAATTGTCAATTTCATATGCTTAAATATCAGCAATATTTAATGTCACTGCTTAAACAGAAATTGTTGACAAATACAGAATGTTCAGAGAACAAGGAATTGCAGGATATATTGCATGCAGCTGAACAAGTGGGGAAGCATACTTTGCAATGTGGTTATGATTCACTGGAGGCCTCTTGCAGGGCCGCTGTTACAGGTTCTGTTATTAGAAGGCATGCTTGGTTAAAGGAACAGAATCTGCCTAATCATGTTAAAGCAAAATTATTAGATGCTCCTTTACAGCATGATACTTTGTTTGGTACTAAAGCAGAAGAGGTGTTGAAAAAAATGGAGGATAAAACAAAATCCATGCAGACAGTTAAGGATTTCTTACAGGTACAGCCACCCAGGTTTAGCAGGAACTGGCCTTCCAAAAATTGGTCTTTCCAGTATCAGACAGACCATAAAGAGGCAGATACAGGCGTCCCAGAGGCAGATCTCAGCCCCAAGGCTCATACAGGCCTAAACAATGGGGTGCTCCTACCTCCAAAAGCGGAGAAGACAAATCACAACCTTACAGGAAACAGTCCCAGTGACTTTCCTCTGCCAGATCCAAGCACTTTTCTTTTGGCAGCCCCCTTAGGGGGGGAAACTAGCACTTTTTCCATCAAATTGGCAAATGGTTACCCAAGACAAATGGGTCTTGAACATAGTGTCCCAAGGCTACAGGTTACATTTTCGTACCCTACTAAAGTCAAAAGGTGTGCCAGACCTGCCACACAATCAATGAGCAGAGGCACAAAAGCAAATTACAGCCCTCATAGACATGAGGGCCATTCAACAAGTACCACAACAAGAGCAGGGGCAAGGATTTTACTCCAGACTTTTCTTAGTGCCCAGAAAGGACACAACCTGGAGACCAATACTGGACCTGTCTATACTAAATAAGTTTCTGGAAGTTCCAAAATTCAAGATGTTGACTCTACAGCAGCTACTGCCCATGCTGGGCAAGAAGGCTTGGCTCGTAACTTTGGACCTAAAAGAGGCATACCTGCATGTCCCAATCAGATAATCTTGCAGAAGATACCTCAGATTCATAGCTGGCTCAATGCACTACCAATTCTCTGCACTGCCCTTTGGCTTATCTACTGCGCCCAGGGTCTTCACAAAATGCCTGGCACCAGTAATTGCGTTTTGCAGACAAGGAGGAATTCAAATATATCCCTACTTGGACGACTGCCTTATTCAAGCAGAGAACAAAGACATTCTTCTAAAGCATCTGGCGTTTGTAAAAAGATTACTAATTGGCCTAGGGTACACAGTAAATGAAAAGAAATCAAAACTAGTGCCTCTCAAGAGATAATATTCCTGGGTGCAAGCTTAAATACAACTGCCCAGATGGCTTATCTCACGCCAGACAAACAAAAACAACTGACTTCTTACTTCAAAAAATTGGCATCAAAGATCCACTTATCTGCAAGGAAAATCCTGCAGGCCCTGGGTTTCATGGCATCTTGCATTCTACTAATTCCATATGCCAGACTGCATATGAGGAAACTACAGTGGTATCTAAAAAGTGTTTGGACTCAGCATTGCCACAGCCTGGAGACAGTAATTACACTCATTCCCTGCCTGCAACAGGAGTTTTGATGGTGGGCAGAGGCCTGTCACCACAACAAGGGTCTGCCATTCAGTTTACCCACAGCCAGACAGACACTGACAACGGATGCATCAGATTATGCCTGGGGGGCCCATATGGCAGGAAAATGTATTCAGGGCACATGGCCTGCAAGCCAGATGCATCTTCACATCAATCAAAAAGAGATGCTAGCTGTTCAAAATGCCCTGACAGCTTTCAAGGATCTACTTCAACCAGGACAGCTACTGATAAAGACAGACAATACTACAGTCATGTGGTACATAAACAAGCAGGGAGATGCACATTCCTACCCCCTCTGCAGACAAGCAATGACCTTATGGGACACAGCATTGGCTTTTCAAGTTCACCTGCAAGCAGAATTCCTGCCAGGAGAAACAAATACTCTGGCAGACGAACTAAGCAGAAACCTCATGGATCCCCATGAATGTAAACTGGATCCACAATTCTTCAGTATAACAAGGAAATGGGGATGCCCAGACATAGATCTATTTAACTGCCAATTGCATAGATTTTGCACAAGGATTTATCACAAGCAAGCATGGAGAGTGGATGCCCTTTCCTTCAGCTGGAAAAATCTAACAGTATATGCCTTTCTTCCACTGCCTCTCCTTCCCAGGGTACTCCTAAAGGTCAGACAAGAGAAGCCAAAAATGATACTGATTGCACCAGACTGGCCACGCCCGCACTGGTACCCAATCTTAAAGAGCTTGTCTCAAGGTCCAGCATGGATATTGCCTCAAACTTCTCACTTGCTGACCTAACAAAACAATCGGATCCTGCACAGCCAACTCAGGACCTTAAATCTGGCAGCATGGCGGATAATATAGCCATTCAAAACACTCCTCTTTCAAAAGCTGTTATGGATGATATTTTGGAGGCCAGGAGGCCCAGTACCAGAAAGTCTTATACAGAAAAATGGAAGAGATTCTGTGCTTGGAACCAGGAACAAGGCATTGACACGTGTGTACCAAATATCCCTCAGATTTTACAATACCTAACTGAGATGCTGAACAAAGGCCTTTCTTTCTCATCAATTAGGATTCATGCCTCTGCCATTTCAGCCCATTACAATACGGAACCACCTATCTTTTCTCATCCTTTAATAAGGCAGTGCCTCAGAGGGGCGAAAAACATCAGGCCTCCAAGGAGAACACCAATTCCGGCATGGGACCTCAATTATGTTTTGGAAATACTCACACTGTCTCCTTTTGAGCCAGCTTCAACAGCTGATATAAAATTGTTATCCTGGAAAACACCTCTGCTTCTAGCAATAACCTCTGCAAGACGGGTCTCGGAGTTACAAGCACTCATGGCTGTGGAACCTTTTATCATTTTTCATCCAGACAGGGTTTCTCTGAGGACAAACCCAACATTTATGCCTAAGGTGGTGTCCAGTGTGGCCGTCAACCAAACCATTCACTTAGCTACCTTTTATCCAAACCCACAGAACAAGGGTGAGAAAATTCTGCATTCTTTGGACATACACAGGCAGTTACGCTTCTACTTGGACAGAACTAAAGCTTTCAGAAACACTGAGCAACTTTTAGTGTCATATGCTGCAGGGTCACAAGGAAAGGCTAACTCAAAATAGACTATTTCTAAATGGATAGGCCATTGCATCCATTTCTGCTATCTTCAACATGGCAAATCAGTGCCTAAGGGCATTAGGCCTCATTCTACCAGAGCAGCAGCCACTTCAGCAGCCTTCCTTAGAGGAGTACCAACCAAAGACATCTTAGAGGCTGCAACTTGGAGTTCAGTGCACACTTTCACAAAGCACTACCACTTACCTCTTTACTTTAAATCCAGAGCAGGCTTTGCCACTGCAGTTCTGTAGGGCCTCATAGCCTCTCCTAATCCTATTTAGCCCAGCCACCCATCCTCAACTTTGGGATTCAACCCAAGAGTAATGACTGCAACAGTGAAACATGATGAACATAGTACAGTTGTGTACCTACCATAAATGTAGATGTTCGAGTGTATTCACTGTTGCAGTCCAGGTTACCCACCCACCCTCCCCCTTTTCTTTGCTGGGATTTATCTGTACTTCTCTATCCTATACAACATATGTGGTGTATTTGCTTGTAGATGAAGGAAATGTTTATATTTGTGCATGCATACTTATTGGCATATTTTTTCAGCCTACCAATTTGGGGGCACCTGACATCTGGGGCAAGAAAAACTGAAGAAAATGGCATTGGCTGCATCTTTTATACCCCTGGTGCACTGACATCAGGGAAGAGGCGATAGTAACCGACGCCGGACCTAGACTTTGGAATTCTGGCCGACTGCGGGTAACCTGCCAGCTGGATAACCCAAGAGTAATGACTGCAACAGTGAACACACTCGAACATCTACATTTATGGTAGGTACACAACTGTACTTTTTTTCTCAAGCTTAGGCAGTGATGTTCATTTCTAAGGGACTAGGAGACTGAGTGGTAAATTGACAGATTGTTGAGATGGATTATAGACCTTTTTTAGAACTTCTTTCGTTTGAGGCAGATGCCACAAGCGAAAACAGCAAGAATCCAACATTATTCTTATTATTCCTAATCAAAAGCCAAGTAAGTGCAACAGAGTTATATTTATAACAGTATGTGTTGTTCAGAAGGATTTATACAAGCATTCTTTGTTTAGTTTTGTCAGGTAATAAAACGTTAAAAAAAAAAATATATATATATATATATATATATATATATATATATATATATATATATATATTTATATGGTTCTACCTGACATAGTCGAAACCACACAACACCGACAACGACATCACCGACACCACATAATCGACAGTGCATTAACACGAAACCTCACATACCCGACAACGAAATAACCGACGGTACACAAACACGAAACCCCATACACTGCACACACCACAATAACAATAAAAAACAAAACACATCCCCATTCCACAAACCACACACACAACACAAGCACACCAAAATCCTTACAAACCCACACTAAACCTTACATACACAACTATCGACAACCCTAACCCTAAGGTCCGCTACTATCGCACACGCATTTAACCCGCCTCCTAACCCTAACTCACTTAACCCGCCTAACCCAAAGTCTATCCTACCGCACACTTACCTAACCCGCTCCTAACCCTAACTCACTTAACCCGCCCCATCCCAAAGTCTATCCCTACACACTTACCTAACCCGCTCCCTAACCCTAACTCACTTAACCGCCTATCCCAAAGTCTGTCCCTACCGCACACTTACCTAACCCGCTCCTAACCCTAACTCACTTAACCCACCCTGTCCCCACAGACCGTCAATATCCACACTTACCTGACTCGCACCCTAACGTCCGTCACTACCGCATACTCACACAGCCTTTTCCCATGTCGGCATCCTCGGCGTCGGTGTTGTCATCCGTCGTGTCGGTCTTCTGCATTGTCGATGTTCTGGCACTCGCGATTCGCGTCGGTCTTCTTCATTGTCGATCTTCTGGAGCTCCGGATTCCATTGTCGGTGTTCTACGCTGTCGACTAAGTCAGGTAGAACCATATATATATATATATATATATATATATATATATATATATATATATATATATATGTATATGTATGTGTGTGTATGTACATATATATATATATATATATATATATATATATATATTAAATACTGAAAAAATAACTGATAGTTCTTTGTTTTAGTTAGTTGGATAAAAACAGATTAGACGCGTTCTTGACACAAGAGTGTTGGTCATTCTTTAACACAAAAGGTAGTCCTTTAAACTGAAAAAAAAAATTGTCCAGTAAAATCCTCCTAGTACTGGCAAAATAAAGTCCTTGGAAGATCTGTGTTGGCTTTAGTGATATTCATTAAAATCCTGCTTGTAGTGTTAGAAATGCAGTCCAGATCTTATATTTGAGAGTTATCTGTAGTGGATGGAATTCTTGGGTACATCTGTTTTGTGCCTTCTTTCTTGGCTGTTCTTTAAATCCTGAAATTGTCTTTTCAGGATGTACATCACACCTTTGGCTCCCACATAGCATCCCTGTGCTAGCATTTTGGGAGCATATGAGGCCTTAGGATCCCCAAAGTTCTTTCTAACTGCTGATGTGGTTCTGATATTTTGCTGATGTGCATAATTGGAAAGTACCAGCATTCATTGTCAAAAAAGCATAAACTTTAAAGAATTTGTGAGGTTACTGTCACAAATCAAGGGCAGTGCAATCAGTGCCTGTTTTATGCAGAGAGTGTGTCAAGATACTAACATCGGCTGCTATCACTGTAGTGCTACCAGATGCTCTGACATTGTCTATTTTCGTCAGATTCAATGTTTGGGTTGTTGGATCTGTCTGGATGTGACCTTGGCACCTTGTACCAAACTACTGGATCTGAGTCCTTTGACTCCTCCCCTCTCGTCAGTTCCCTCCTCCTAGCTGATTTACCTCAGATCTCGTTTGCCACACGTTTGATCAGATGTGACTTCCAAGAGCTCTGAGCATTCATGATAAGTTAGGTTGGTCTAGGTTAGATTTAGAGTTAGCTTAGGTAGATATATTTAGGACAGATAGATAACCTTTTTTTTCTAGTAGTGGTATGACTGAATTTTCTAGTGGCTTGATCTTCAAGTGGTTTGATATATGTACATTATATATATATATATATATATATATATATATATATATAATGTGTGTGTGTTTGTGTGTGTATTTATATATGTGCACACACACAAACACACACACACACACATACACATACACACACGTATATATATATATATATATATATATATATATATATATATATATATATATATATATATATATATATATATATATATATATTAATGCGTATATATACACACACACATTATTCTTATTTTATGTAGTTACTGCTATAGTGAGGTTTTGAAGTGTACTTATCTTTTTAGTTTAAGTACTATTTTCCCCAAGTATAAGCTCTTTAAAATAAAAAAAAGTATTTAAAAGTATGCATAACTTTTCAGTGTAGTTACTGCTATAGTGAGGTTTTGAAGTGTACTTATCTTTTTAGTTTAAGTACTATTTTCCCCAAGTATAAGCTCTTTAAAATAAAAAAAAGTATTTAAAAGTATGCATAACTTTTCAGTGTGATATATATTACTTGGTTCATTTTTAGAGTGTTGTATCTGACAAGCCTACTGGATTCAGGAAATGTTCAGCTTGTGGACAAAAAACCCCCCCACCCATCAAGACCTCCATTTGCTTTGTGTCTACTTTCTATGTCCTTCTTATCTTCAGGACAAATGGAGTATCTGTGCCACTTGTGGAACCAGAGCACTCCAAAGCAGAAAGGAGAAGCTGATCCTCAAGGGTTTACTACCTCCTGAGACAGAGGCTGCCATGTCCCATGAATCCAGACAACATTCTCTTCTCTCTCAGCTGATAAGAGGAAGGAGAAGGATCCAAAAAAAAGCACAAGGACAAACCAGATAAGAAGACACGAGCAGAAAGAAAGGCAGAAAAATTGAGGAAAAGGTCCCTGGATCCAACTACAGTCCCAGGTCCAGCACCTAAGTCATCAAAGCAGTCTAATCCATCTACAGTTCACATCCGAACTCCCTCTCTAAAACCTACATTTTCTCTTGATCTGGTTAGCCGCAGGTTGCATTTACCTATACTCCACAACACCAATTACCATTGAGACTGGCATCTGTAGCTTCTTCCTTGAGGTCTGGTCAATCCATCAGAAGCCTTACAAAGATGGATGTCAACCACATGATGAGCAAATTCCTAAGCACACAAGAGTCCTCCCAGTGCATCCCCTAGAGGAGGACTGGGAATATGCCCTTCAACCTCATTCCATCTTGCTCCAACACTGACTTCTTTCCTGGAACATACATTCTTGGGTGTGAATCCTTTTGCCACACTGTCATCAGACCCAGTAGTCCTAGAGACTTTATTTATTTACATTTGTTGAGATGTCCGACTGGATGCAGGTCCATTTTCAGCAGAGGCCCGGAGAGAAAAGCTCCACAAATTAAAATATTACAGACATTGTTACAGATGAAGAATCCTAGCAATTAAAATATTGCAAACATAGTTACAGATGAAGAACATAGTACATTCATTAGATAACTAGCATCTGTTCCATCCACAAAGTCATAGCAGGTATTAACAATTGTTACAATAAGAAGTTACTGCCGTATAATAAGTAGATAGGCATGGAAGTATCAGAGCTTGCCGTAATCAATGGTAGTTTGTGGGGTGGTAGAGAGGTAGAGGGTAGATGGAGTGGGAGAAGTTAGAGGGGAGAGTTACAAGGGCATAGCCAGCATGTTTTTACGTGCGCTTTAAGTAAAGTTTTGAAGTGGGTGCATGATGGTAAAGAGGTTATTCTGGGGGGTAGGGTGTTCCATAATTTGGCTGTAGCGCTGGAGAATACTGCTTCTCCAGCAGTGTTATTGGCTCTAGCAACATGTAATTGAGTTTTGTTGCTGGATCGTAGTGGTCTGGTGGTGAGATAGGGTTGGAGTAGATACTGGAGGGATATGACCTTTAAAGGATGGTTTACTAGTTTGTGGGTGAGTGCGAGTTGATGCCATTGAAGCAGGTGAGGGAGTTCTAGCCAGCCTAGTTCAGTAAGTGAGAGACAGTGGTGACTGTGGTAGGATGCCTTGGTGGTGAATTTGGCATTTTTGTTGTACCAGGTCTCGAGTTTATTTAGCTCGCATTACCTCATGTTGGTATATATTGGAGAGGCATAAAGTAGGGTGGAGATGAGGTGCGAATTTGCAACTGAAATCCTAGCTGCTTTGGTGAGGAGTTGCTTATTTCTGTATAAGGCTGCTAGTTTTTTGTGGACTTTTTTTATGGTCATGGATATGTGAATGTCAAATTTGAGATTGTTGTCTATTTCAACTCCTAGCAATTTGGTGCGATCTGTTGGGTGGATAGTGGTGTTGTCTTTTGCTGTGATGTTGAAGTGAGAGTTGTTTTGAGTATGTTTGGTGTGTTCGAAGATGAGGAGTTTAGTTTTGTTTGGGTTGAGTATTAACTGGGCATCAGATAACCCAAGTTTTAACAGAGGAAAAGGTATCCTGTGTGACCTTTTGCAGTTCAGGTAGGGACTGGGCTGAGCAGATGATGGTTGAGTCATCTGTATATTGTATGAGTGTGCCATGTTTTGTGGCAGATGCTAGATTATTGGTGAAAATAGAGAAGAGTAGGGGTCCAAGGATGGATCCTTGGGGAACACCAATAGAGACAGGTAGTTGGGGAGATATGTCATTTTGCCATACAACGGGTTGCTGGCGGTCAGACAGGTATCTCTGAAACCAGTTGGTGACTGATTGAGAGAAGGATAGGTTATTGAGTACAGAGATGAGTTGTTTGTGTGGGACCATGTCAAATGCTTTAGATAGGTCTATGAAAGTAGCTGAGGAGAGATGGCCATTGTTTTTATGGTGAAGGATAGTGATAGTAAAAGAGAGTAAGGCAGTGGTGGTTCTACGTTTTGGTCTGAAACCATGTTGAGTATTAGAAAGGAGGTTGTTAGCACGGAGGTAGTCTGAGATTTGAGAGTGACTGCATCTCTCTAGTATTTTGGAGAGTGGAGACAGAAACGCTATGGGGCGGTAGTTGGTTAGTTCTGTGGAGGGGCCACCTTTGTGGAGGGGAATTATGTGTGATATTTTCCATAGTGTAGGGACATAGCATTCTGACAGAGATCGGTTAATCAAGATTGATACTAGGTAGGCTAGAGTGTCAGCTGCAATTTGTAGGAATTCACTTGGGAGGTTCTCTACTGCTAATTTTGTGGGTTTAAGTTTAGTTAAGAGTTTTCTTATGTTGGAGGTAGGAATGGGAGAAAATGAGAAGAGTGTGGGGAGATTACTGGGTGAAGGTGTAGGGGAGGGGGGGTTGTATTGTCCAGCTATTGATAGTACGGTTTGTGTGAAGTGTGTGTTGAACGAGGTAGCAATATTTTCTGTAGATTGAGGAATGTTAGGTGGAGGGGTTTTGATTTTACCTGGGTGGAGGATGGAGTTTATGTAGGTCCAGAATTGTTTGGGATTGTATTGGGAGAAGTTGAGGGCAGACGAGTAGTACTGGATTTTGTCTTGCTTTATTAGCTTTTTGACTCTATTGCGTAGTTCTAGAAATTTCTGTCTAGCTAAGGGGGTCTTGGTTTTGCGCCAGTGTTCCCAGGCTTTAGCTCTGTTTTTCATTTTTGACGTAGTGGTTTTCTGTAGCCATGGGGAGGGTTGGGCTTTGTAAGTCTTATAGGGGCATGGTTATTTAGGATGCTTAGGAAGGTACTGTAGAAAAATTGGACTCTGTCTTCTAGGCTGAGGTAATTTAGAGGATGCCAGTTACATTCTTTGAGGGATGAAATTAATGTGATTGGGTTAAAGTGTAGTTTTTTACACATTTGACAGTAGATAACAGGTTTAACTTGGCATAGGTGTTTTTTCAGTAGGAATGTTGGGGAATGATCACTGATGCTATCTGATAGGCAGCCTGCTATATAGGACTGGGGAATCTTGCTGACTAGTGTCCAATCTAGGATAGTGTGCTTGTTGGAGTTTTTATTTATTCTGGTTGGTGACTGGACTAGTTTGGTGAAGCCATGAAGGTTTAGATGATGGGTTGGATGGTTGCTGCAACAGGATTGCCAATCATTATTGAAATCACGTAAAATTATGGTCTCTTGGGGGAGATGGTGGGTAGTCCAGCTGAGGAGGTTTTCTAGTGGAGGGATATTCTGGCCAGGTGAGAAGTAGCATCCTATTATGTTGATGGTTTTATTTTGGTTTATTTTCAGGTTGGTATATATATTATTTCTTCATTGGCAATTTGGGGAGCTGATGAGTTTAGGATCTTGATGTTTAGATGCTGTTTAAATATTATAGCTATACCACCTCCTTTCTTGTTTAGTCGGTCTAGTCTTAATATGTTGTAACCATTAGGGAGGATTTGCTCACTGGTAGTGTGAAGTTTTAGCCAGGTTTCTGGTTTCTGTCAGGATGATTATATCCGGGGAGTACAAGTCTATGGTGGCATGGAATTTGTGGACTTTGTTGGTTATACTTGATATTTAGGCTTAGCAGAAAGAGGTCATTTAGTTTTCTTCTGGCTGGGATTTGGGAGATGTTGTGGTTGTTAGTCTGATTATTAGAAGTGGGATTGGAGATGGAGGGGCCAGGGTTGGGGTGGATGTCTCCACTGAGGGCAAGTTTTGATATGCATGAGGTTATTAGCTTTATCAGTTCGTGAAAGAGTTTGCATTTTAGGGAAACTTTATGATTGGGTGCAGTCGGTAATAGATGTGGTGGGAGAGTTATTTTGTTAACTTTTAGGGATGCATTTAGTTTGAGTATTTTAGTTGATAGAATACTTGGGGGATGCATAAGGATGTTTTTTGAGTTGGTGGGAGAGGAGCAGAGTGAGGGTGAGTCATGAGTGATGGTGTGAATAGTTGTACAGTGGAAGTGGTTGAGTGGGGGTATAATGGAGTTTTGATAAGATGTAAGATATGCAAGGAGAGGGTATGCAAAGAGTATAAGTATGGTATGCTTATTCATGTTAGCAGAAGAGGAGGGGTAGTAGTGGGAAGATGGTGGAGTTAGAGTTGGGAGTAGTGTTGGGGTTGGTGGTAAAAATGATGGGAGAGATTTGTTCTTCAAATAAAGGTAGGACCACCGGGGGCGGGTGGAAATTCGGGGCAGGGTGGGGAGTGAAGCGGGCAGAGACCTGTTAGCTGCTCTTAGGAGCGGTTGTGGGCTAGAAAACAATCAGGTAACAGAGAATATTGGCCCTTATATAACTTCTGTCTTATGCATTCCTAGTAGGGGAGAAGGGTAGGGACTAATTGCAGGAGGAGTCCTGTGGGAGTGATTGACAGGTCTCTCAGCCAGATTCTGGAGGATGGGTAATTCAAACAAAAACAAACAATCATTTGACTCAAACTGTAGGTAAGTGATATGAAGAGAGTACCAAGAGAATAGATGAACTGCAGTTAAGTAAATGGCAGTACAATTCAAGGGAGTAACTAAACTAGCACAAGTTAATTATTTCTGGTGTTACTAATTCTGGGGTAGTGTAGTTTAGTTTGGAAGTGGATAGCTATTGCCATACAGAAATATTCTAATATTGACTAGTCACAGATGAAACTGGGGAAAAAGGCACAGTTGGATGTAAAAGCCATAGATAAAAATTTAAAATGTTGCCTTGCTACTCAGAGAGAGGTACAGAATCCAGCAGTGTGTCATCAACTAGAGTCTGAAATGGGGTCTTACAGGATCGGAGTTAGGAAAACTGGGCTAGCTAGACAGGCCTCTGCAAGTGTGCATGCTTTAAACAACAAAAAAAACTTAGTATATAAAGGCATTAACATTAAGTCTTTATGTTGAAAGTTAAGACGTGCATTGCGTTTAATTTGAAGAAACACCATGCTTGCAGAGAAGCCTTTGTAAGATTTTCACTAGAATTGCACTTCAGCAATAGTACTTATTCAAGTCTGGAGGGTGGGAGGGGTGCACCTGCAGCCCAAGATGTTTAAACAGCTGTAATGGAGAAAAACAAAAAGTAATTAGGAGACAACAGTTTTACAAGGCATAGAACATTACAGATTGTTAGTAATAGGCAGGAAGGGTATGTGGGGGGGAGGGGGGGGTTGGTAGCCAGAGCAGAAGTCAGCTAACAGTGTAGTGAGAGAGCAGACAGCAGGGAGTAGTAACAGGTTAGGTAGGTAGTTACGGAGAGAAAGAACAGTCAGAGAGTGAATACCAAAATGTAGAAATGCAATTATACTAGAATGCAGTAAATAACTGTTTCTACTGTATTCATACACAGTACAAGTCCACAACCATTTCTAAATAAAGTACTTGTAGTTTTGCAGTTAAGTCCAAGCAGCCTAACTTCCTTTACTCTTTCAACCTTTCAACCCCAATGTTTTTAGGCTGAGAGGAGTCCTGGAGACAAAGTGTCAGGATCCAAGTTCTGACGGTGGAGTAAACTTCAAAGTTTTCGAAGCCATTTCTCCGCCTAGGTGCTTCGGCACTGGACAGCTCAGCTCTGAGGTCCTCCTCGGAACTGACTTTCTTTGGAGTTGGTAAACCTACTGTGTCAGCTGACAGAGGTAGTTTCTCCTTGGTTCTACTAGTTGACAGTGCTTTTGAGACTGTGGAAAATGCCTTGACCAAGCCAAAGAAACAGGTGCATGCACACTGCACTGGGTTTGGATCAATCCCAGTCCTGTGCCTCATTCCTCTCATTAGACTCAACAGGGACAGACAGACCCAGTTAACTTCAGGACAGCTTGACGTTTGAGATCCTTGTCTGATTCTGATATGTCTCCATCAGAGCCCCTGAGGCACATCCCTTGAAAGAGGACATGTAAATGGAAGCACATAGACTCTTCTCCTGAGTTGGTCACTGAAGACATGTATTTCGATGGTGAAGAAGGATCCCCAAGATCCCCCACAAGAACATCACCTTTGGAGACTTACTAGAATTGACAAAGCGGGAGATGGTCCATGGAAGCTCCTTCTTCTGATGAGTCCATGTTCCTTGAAACTTTTGGGTCCGGCCCATTGACATCCAGGGTGGTCCCACCTCCTGACACTTAATAGATATTGTTGCTCAGAAGGCTAGGAAGAAACCAGACTTGGCAGAGCTCATACCTAAAAAACAGACAGAATCTTGGTCACCTCAAAAGATAGGACATATTGGTTCAAACCCCCCTCCCCCCCCGATGCCATGGTGGTGGTAGCAGCAGCATCCACAAAGAAGGAACTATCTGAGGAAAGTTCCATTGTCCATCCATTTAACAGGGAGTTAAGGGTGTTGGACAGACTACGGAAATGGACCTATGCAATTGTGACCTTTACACTCCAAGTGCTGAGCTACCTAGCAAACCTGACAAGTTTCCAAAGAGACTTGATCAAGTCTCTTTCAGGAAACTTACCTTCAGACATCCAAAAAACAGTGGATGCCCAAATGTCTACCCTGCAGTCTGCATCAAATATGGCCATGCTGCTGCCATCAAATGCAGCTAATGGCACATCAAGAGCAGCTGGTACAAGTATTACCATGTGTCGCCATGCTTGCATGCAGCTGAGATTTCACGGAAGGTTTCAGTGGGTCCTTTATCAATGCCCCCTTTGAAGGTTCAACACTGTTCGGACTTAAGGTAAAGGAATTACTTACCAGGTGTGAACAGGATGGTAAGAATTTGTCTACCATGGGAATCCGTTTTTCTATTCATCAAAGATCCTTTTTGAGGAGTCAAAAAGAAGGTAGGGAAATGAGATTCAAGAAATCCCAGGGATTTCACTAAGACAATCTTGGAGATAGAGCTCCCATAGGCAGCAGTGGAGGGAATTCAAACAGACACTGCCTGAAAGGCAGGAGTGGACTGTGGAACCAAGGATTTCATTGCCCCTTCACTGAGAACCTTTATCAGTGTCCCTGAACTGTGGCCTGAATGCTGCATTCTGGAGGCAGTTGAGGGATGTTTAGCCTTGTACCCTTTAACCTGGCAAATCATAACATCTGATTCATGGGTGCCAGGGATAGTCGTTAGAGGCTATAAGATACCCTTTTTGTCTCTTCCAGAGAAAAGATTGAAGATTCCTGATAAACCACCTAATTACTTGGAACCTGCAGCAACAGAAGTGTTAAAGTGGTGCACAAAAAGAGTCATCTATATAGTCATCCCAGAACAGAATCTATTCCAGGTTCTTTTTAGTTTCAAAAGAGACAGGTGACCTCAGACCAATATTGGATCTTAGCAACCTAAATCAGTATGACAAGCAGACAAGGATGTTCTTCGTGTTTCACTGTTGCATTCATCACATTTGGGTTATCTGTTTGCAGGTAGACCTCAGTTGGCCTGATTATCAAAGTCTTGGGTCCTGCATCGGTTGCTGCCTCATCTTCCTTAATGACAGGTAGTCAGGGGTATAAAGCATGCAGCCAATGCCATTACATCAGTCTTTCTTGCCGTGTGGTGCCTGAAGCAGAAGCAGTTTGCAAGTGCCGGTCGGCTGACTCCTGAAATTTTTGTTTTCAGATCCAAAGTCTTCAACTAAGCTAAGTACCCCGTTAGGGAACCTTTTTCTTGCTCTAAACCGATGTCAGTAAAAGTTAACAATTGTATTTCTTGTGGAAAGCAAATACCTCATAAATATTTTCATTCATACTGCATTCCTTGCTTGGGCCCAGACCACGACGTACCACACTGTCGGTTTTGTGCCTTATTCAAACCTCGCACTATTCATCGTCGGTTCATTTTCGCATCTAAATATTTTGATACTCGCTTCAATTATCCAGAAATGGCTTCGGTAAGCCATCTGACTACCGACATTCCAAAAAAATGCAAAGATAAAGATAGAGACAGACTGCATAGGTCCAAAGCTGTCGACGACGCTTCTCCTAAGCTAGTCACCAGTTCGCTGATACTCAGTGAGGTGCTTTTGCAGCGCCTGATACCCGCTACTTCAGATTTGCAGGCCTCCACTGAGACCTATTCTGAGTCTGGTATGCCGCAAGATGCTTCTTCAACTGTGGAACCTGCAGATGTCTCTACCTTGGATGGGTCCAGAGCCACTGTGCAGGCACCGGCTTCTGAGGGTGTATTCAGGCCTACTGACTTGCATATTAAATCAACGCCATCTTCTTATTCAAGGCCTAAAACTCGATCCATGCCCAGAAAACCAACGCCCAGACCGCATGGTCAGGCCCCTATGCCTAAAAAACAAATGATAAGAATGGCTGAAGACCTTATTACTCTAATCAGGGGAAGCCACCCTTCTCCTTCTAAGAGACCGAGGACTGATTTTCCTTCTGATTCTTCTGATCAGGATTCTGAAATTTCTGTTTTTTCTGATGAACAGAATTTGCCCTTATCTACCTATGAGGATTCTGAAGCTGAGGACTCCATTTCCTCTGCTTCCCCTCCAGAGATTTTCTCTTTTGGTGAAACCATGCATACTCTTAGGGGGCATTTCCGCTGGGAAAGCCAGGATTACTCTGACTCCAAAAAGATGCTTAGGGAATTCTTACTCCTGCCTCAACACAGGCCTTTAGCTATCCCTCCTGTACTGGACATTGTAGATGATGCCTTCTGGGAATCTAGCCTGGCCCCTGACATTTTACCTCCTGCTCCCAGAAAACCTGATAGGTATTACAGGATTACCTGACTCTCATAAGTTCCTCTTTAAAAATCCTACTACGGATCCTGAGACCATTTCACAGGGACCTAAGGGCATTAAAGCCACTACTGCCAAAAACTCTACCCCCCTCTGATAGAGATTCCGGGGCGCTGGATTGATGGGGTATGAAGGTAAACACTTCTGCAACTTTAGCCATTAGGGCCTTAAACTGCCAGATGTTCATCGTGCTACACTGCTGCAGTCATCAGTGTTGGGTTATCCTGCAGTCAGGCGGTCCCGCAGTCGGCCCGAGTTCCGAAGTCTTGGTCCGGCGTCGGTTGCTGTCACTTCTTCCCTGACGTCAGTGCACCAGGGGTATATAAGATGCATCCAGCACCATTTTCTTCAGTCTTTCTTGCCGCGCGGTGCCCGAAGCAGAAGCAGTTCGCAAGTGCCCGTCGGCCGACTCCTGAGATTTTCAAGTCGAATTTCAGACCGAAGTTTTCATAAAGCTAAGTACCCCATTGGGGAAACTTTTCTTGCCTCAGTCCGATGTCAGAAAAAGTTAACAATTGCATTTCTTGTGGGAAGCAAATACCTCATAAGGACTTTCATTCTTATTGTATTCCTTGCCTAGGCCCAGACCATGACGTCACAGGTTGTCGGTTTTGTGCTAGGTTTAATAAATGTACTATTAAACGTTGGTTTGATTTCGCCCAACATTATTTTGGTAGGAAATTTAATTATACCATGCCGTCAGAGCAACCGACGACCGGAATACATAAAAAACGCAAAGATAAGGACAGGCAGCCGAAATCCAAACCGGATTCCGAGGCCTCTGCTAGGCCAGTCGCTGGTTCTCCAGTTTTCAGTCCCTGACTCCCGTTGATTTAGAACCCCAGGCGACATCCGATTCACAAGCGGAGATTACTAGGCCTCCACAACCTTTACCTTTAGGCCCTTCCGACTCCATATCTGAAGGAGATTCCGGTGCAGTTGAAACGCCTTCAGTTGCTGAAGGTGTCTTCAGACCGACTACACTCACTATTAAATCCTATGCAAAACTGAATACTCCTTTAAAAACAAAGAAGACTGCACAGCAGTCTCCAGCACAAGGCCCCATGCCTAGGAAACAGATGCTTAAGATGGCTGAAGATTTAATTACCCTAATCAGGGGTTCCCATCCCCCTCCTGATAAAAGGCCAAGGCAGGAGGAGGACTATGCTTCCTCTGACCAGGTTTCAATTTCCTCAGACTCTTTTGAGGAACAGGAATATTCCTTTTCCCCTTATGAAGATTGTGATGCTGAAGAGTCTATCCCTTCTGCATCTCCCCCAGAAGACTTCTCTTACATACTATGAGGGAACATTTCCACTGGGAAGGCCAGGATTACTCTGATTCTAAGAAAAGGCTCCGAGAGTTCCTTTTACTACCCCAGCACAAACCACTTGCAATTCCACCTGTGTTAGACATTGTGGATGATGTTTATTCAGAATCCAGCCTTAACCCAGATTCACTACCTCCTGCACCAGCCAAACCAGACAGATACTACAGAGTCCCTGACTCACACAAATTCCTGTATAAAAGCCCTGTTGCTGTCCCAGAAACCATTTTCCAGGGTCCCAAAGGGGTAAAAGCCTCAACTGCTAAAAATCCTGTGCCCTCTGAAAGGGATTCTAGAGCACTAGACAGATGGGGAAAGAAAGTTTATCCCTCTGCTACTCTAGCTATGAGGGCCTTAAATTGTCAGTTTCACATGCTGAAATATCAACAATATCTAATGTCTCAATTAAAACAAAAAATGGTCGCACATACAGACCAACCAGATTACAAGGAAATGCAAGATTTGTTACATTCAGCTGAACAAGTGGGAAAACATACCTTGCAATGTGGATTTGATTCATTGGAAGCCTCTTGTAGAGCAGCAGTGACAGGGTCTGTCATACGTAGGCATGCTTGGTTAAAAAAACAAACTTTACCTGATCATGTTAAAGCAAAGTTATTGGATGCACCTTTACAGCAGGATGGTTTATTTGGTGTAAAAGCAGAAGTTTTAAAGAAAATGGAGGATAAGGCAAAATTTATGCAGACGGTCAAGGATTTTTTTACAGGTTCAACCTCCTCATTTCAGCAGAAATTGGCCAACCAAAAACTGGTCCTTTCCAGCTTCTGCCAGACCACAGAGGGGCAGATACAGACGCCCAAGAGGCAGAGGCCAGGCACAAGGCTCTTACCAGCCTCTGCAATGGAATGCCACAACCCAAAAAGGAGGAGAAGAGAGGTCTCAAACTACCAGAAGACAAACGCAATGACTTACCCCTCAGACTACCAAGCAAAACCCTCTTGGCAGCTCCCTTGGGGGGAAAACTAGCTCTTTTTACAGACAATTGGCACATCATCACAAAAGACAAATGGGTCCTAAATATTGTATCTCAAGGTTACAGATTCCACTTTCACACTTTACGAAGGATAAAAGGAATGCCAAACCTGCCACCAAATACATGAGAGCCATTCGACAGGTTCCTACACAGGAGCAAGGACAAGGATTTTACTCAAGACTGTTTTTAGTTCCCCGAAAGGACAAAGCCTGGAGACCCATTCTGGACCTCTCAATTCTGAACACATACCTGGAAGTACCCAAATATAAGATGCTAACACTACATCAACTTCTTCCCATGCTGGGCAAGAAGGCTTGGCTAGTAACATTGGACCTCAAGGAGGCATACCTGCATGTCCCTATCAGACAGAATTGCAGAAGATACCTCCGATTTATTGCAGGTTCAACCCATTACCAATTCTCTGCACTGCCCTTTGGCTTATCTACTGCGCCCAGGGTCTTCACAAAATGCCTGGCACCAGTAATTGCATACTGCAGACAAAGAGGGATTCAAATATATCCATACCTGGACGACTGCCTTATTCAAGGAGAAAGCAAGGACATTCTATTAAAGCATCTGGCGTTTGTCAAAAACCTTCTAAGTTGCCTAGGGTGCACAGTAAACGAAAAGAAGTCAAAACTAGTGCCCTCACAAGACATAATATTCCTGGGTGCCAGCTTAAATACAACGGCCCAGATGGCTTACCTCACACCAGACAAGCAAAGGCATCTGACTCAATACTTCAAAATGATGGCAAGAAAGACCCAACTCCCTGCAAGAAAAATTCTGCAGGCCTTGGGATTCATGGATTCTTGCATACTACTAATTCCATTTGCAAAACTGCATATGAGGAAATTACAATGGTATCTGAAAAGTGTATGGTCTCAACACAGCCACAGCTTGGAAACAATAATTCCATTCATTCCCTGCCTTCAGCAGGAGTTTCTATGGTGGGCTCAGGCATGTCACCTCAACAAAGGTCAGCCTTTCACCTTACCCACAGCCTGGCAAACTATAACAACAGATGCATCGGATTATGCCTGGGGAGCACTCATGGCAGGACAGTGTATTCAGGGTAAATGGCCTGCAAACCAAAGGCATCTACATATCAATCAAAAAGAGATGCTAGCTGTACAAAATGCCCTAACAGCTTTCAAGGGCCTTCTACATCCAGGACAACTCCTAATAAAGATGGACAACATCACAGTGATGTGGTACATAAGCAAGGGGGCACACACTCCTACCCCCTATGCAGACAAGCAATGACCTTGTGGAACACAGCACTGACCAACCAAGTTCAACTACAAGCACAATTCCTGCCAGGAAAGAAAAACACACTGGCAGACAATCTAAGCAGAAACATCACAGATCCTCACAAGTGGAAACTAGATCCACAAGTATTCGCAATGATAACTCAAAAATGGGGGAGCCCAGACATAGATCTGTTTGCTTCCCCCCAAAACTACCAACTACGGAAATTCTGCACAAGGGCATACCACACACTAGCTTGGAAAGTGGACGAACTGCCATTCAGTTGGAAAACATTGACAGTGTATGCCTTTCCTCCACTGCCTCTTCTGGCAAAGGTGCTGCTGAAAGCCAGATTAGAGAGGCCACAAATGATACTCATTGCTCCAGACTGGCCACACCAACACTGGTATCCAATACTAAGGAACATGGCTCAAGGCCCACCATGGATTTTGCCTACAATTCTTCACCTGCTCACTCAGCAAAACAATCAGATTCTACACAGCCAACTCAAGACTTTAAATCTGACTGCATGGCAAATTGCTTAAATAACCAGTCAGCAATTCTCTCTAAAGCTGTGATGGACGTCATTCTGGAGGCCAGAAGGCCTAGTACCAGGAAAGTCTATTCAGACAAATGGAAAAGATTCTGTGCCTGGAACCAGGCTAAAGGCCAAAATCCCCTTATCCCAAATATTCCTCAGATTCTTCAATATTTAACTGAGATGTTGAACAAAGGACTTTCCTTTTCATCTATTAAGATCCATGCCTCAGCTATTTCAGCTCATTTCAACACGGATCCTCCTATATTTTCACATCCATTACTAAGACAGTTCCTCAGAGGGGCTAAGAACATAAGACCGCCCCGGAGAGCACCAACACCAACTTGGGATCTCAACTTTGTTCTGGAAAAGCTAACACTTCCGCCCTTTGAACCAGCTTTCACTGCTGATCTACAGTTCCTATCATGGAAAACTGCCCTGATGCTAGCAATAACTTCAGCACGAAGAGTCTCAGAACTACAGGCCCTAATGGCAGTGGAGCCTTTCATCATTTTTCATCAAGACAGAGTCTCTTTACGAACTAACCCTTCCTTTATGCCAAAGGTGGTATCCAGTGTGGCCCTAAACCAAACCATTCATTTGCCCACCTTTTAGCCAAACCCACAGAAGAAAGGGGAAAGGCTCCTACACTCTTTGGACATTCACAGGCAATTACGTTACTACTTGGATTAAACTAAGGCTTTCAGAAAATCTGACCAGCTCTTTGTATCCTATGCTGCAGGATCTCAAGGAAAAGCTATCTCAAAGCAGACCATTTCAAAATAGATAGGACATTGTATCCGTTTCTGCTACACACATCATGGGAAATCTGTGCCTGGTAACATCAGGCCCCATTCCTCCAGGGCTACAGCAACATCAACAGCCTTCCTCAGAGGGGTACCAACCAAGGATATTTTGGAGGCTGCCACCTGGAGTTCAGTGCACACCTTCACCAGGCACTATCACTTACCTCATTACTCTAAAACCAGAGCTAGTTTTGTCACTGCAGTTCTGCAGGGCCTACTAGCCTCTCCAAACCCTGTCTAGTTCCACCACCCATCCTTAGCGTTGGGATTCAACCCAACAGTGATGACTGCAGCAGTGTAACACGATGAACATAGTACAGTTTTGTACCTACCATAAATGTAGATGTTCGAGTGTTCACACTGCTGCAGTCCAGGTTACCCTCCCTCCATCCCCTCTGAACTAGCTGAATTTATCTATTCCTTTCTATCTTATACAACCTCTGTGGTGTATTTGCTTGTGACTGAAGGTTTTGTTTTATTTTTATATGTATATTGATGTCCTTCAAGGATGCATCTGCAGTCCTTACAAATGGGTTGTCCTGTCATCAGGCAGCCCTTCGGTCGGCCGGATTCCAAAGTCTGGGTCCGGCTTCGGCTGGTGTCGCACTTCACCCGACGTCATCTCTGCAGTTTTTCGGGTATAAAGGCATCAGCCGATGCCATTTTCCCCAGTCTTTCTTGCCGCGTGGCACCCGAAGCAGAAGCTGTTCGCAAGTGCCGGTCGGTCAGATCCAGAGATTACTACTACCAAATACTACTACGAAGACTTCTAAAAAGCTAAGTACCCCGTTGGGGACTCTCTCTTGCCTCAGCCGATGTCAGAGAAAGTGAATAACTGTTTGTCTTGTGGGAAACAAATACCTCATAAGGATTTCCACTCCTACTGTATACATTGTTTAGGCCTAGACCACGACGTAGCAGCTTGTCTAGCCTGTGCTTCTTTTAACAGACGGACGCTTAGACGTCGGTCGGAGTTTGCTGAACAGATTTTCAGCTCTGATTTTGCCTATATTATGCCGTCGGATCCTCCGACAACGCAAATTACCAAAAAACGCAAAGAAAAGGACCGACACTCATGGTCCGCGGTTTCACCGCGATTAAGCAAACCGCGAGTGTCTCGGTTTCGGCCGAAACCGAGCAAGCGGTTCTTTCTTCAGCCGAAACCATGCCTTCTACCGAGGCCTCCTCTACCCTGGTAGAATCGGCTACTGAAATCCAACCTTCTGTTGCGGTTTCCCAGGAATTATCAGACACTATTCCCCTGGATGTTTCAACCCCTGCACGTGGAGCTGCTAGGCCTCCTGCAGCCATGTCTATTAAGGCCTTTGCCAGGGCTAAAGCAGCCAAAGCTTCAAAAACGGTGTCTGCCAAGCCCCCCCTCACACAGGCCCAGCACCAGCTCCCATATGCTTTCTTTGGCTGAGGATCTAATTACTTTAATCCGTGGATCCCAGCCTCATCCAGACAGGACCTCTCTCCCACCTCCAGAAAAGAGGCCTAGAGCTTTCTACATTTGCCACAACATAGGCCTTTAGCTATACCTCCAGTTCTTTCTGTTGTAGATGATGCATTTAATGATGCTTGCACTGCTCCTGATTCATTACCTCCGGCTCCTGCTAAGCCCGATAGGTTCTACAGGGTCCCGGACACTCATCACCATTTATACAAGGCTCCTTTTGCAGATCCAGAGACTATCTCCCAGGGCCCTAAAGCTGTAGCAGCTACTTCTACTAAAAACCCCCTCCCCTCTGAAAGGGAATCCAGGTCCTTAGAGAGATGGGGTAAAAGTTTACACTTCTGCTACTTTGTCAGCTAGGGCTTTGAACTGCCAATTTCATATGATTCAATATCAAGAGTTTATGCTTGACCAGTTAACTAAAAAGCTGTCCTCTGAAGAATCTTTAGATAAAAAATATGTTCAGGAAATGGTACATAACATACAGCAGGTTAGTAACCATTCTTTAAAATGTGGCTATGATGCACTGGAGGCTTCCTTTAGATCAGCCATGACTGGCACAGTTATCAGGAGACATGCATGGTTGAAAGAACAGGCATTACCAGACCATGTCAAATCAAAGCTTTTGGATGCACCCATGGACAAGGTCAATTTATTTGGTTCCCCTGCACAGCAGGTACTAAAAAAGATGGAAGAGAAGGCGAAATCTGTACAAACAGTGAAAGATTTCTTACAGGTGCAACCTCCAAGGTTTAGCAGGAACTGGCCCTCCAAGAATTGGTCCTTTCCGGACTCCTCTAAGACACAGAGAGGCAGGAATAGGCATTCTAGAGGCAGAAACCAATCCAGGTTTGCCTACAGGGGACGCCAATGGCAAGGTAACAACCAGCGAGGCACGGACGCAACCACCACCACTACAACAACTCAATCACAGTGACTTGGCAGTGGCACCGCCTACCAGGGAACAACTAGAAGCACCCTTAGGCGGAAAGCTAACCTTATTTTCAAAGAACTGGCATTGCATCACAAGGGAAAAATGGCTTTTGCAAACTATAGACCAAGGTTACAGGTTCCATTTCCATACTCTACCAGGAAAGAGAGGAATGCCAAACCTACCACCTACTCAAAGGGCAGAAGCTCTAAAGCAAATATCTCAACTATTAAGAATGAGAGCTGTGGAAAAGGTACCATCTATGGAGCAAGGAAAGGGATTTTACTCCAGACTCTTCCTGGTACCAAGATAAGAAAACAAATGGAGACCTATTCTAGACCTGTCCGTTTTAAACACATTCCTCATTGTTCCAAAATTCAAAATGCTGACCCTACAGCAGCTTCTTCCCATGCTGGGCAAGGAGTCTTGGCTGATAACTCTAGATCTCAAGGAGGCATACCTGCACGTCCCTATACGACCAATTTGCAGAAGATACCTCAGATTTCTTGCAGGATCAGAGCATTATCAATTTTCAGCATTGCCCTTTGGCTTATCTACTGCGCCCAGAGTGTTCACGAAATGCCTGGCATCAGTAATTGCTCATTGCAGACTTCAGGGGATCCAAATTTAGCCCTACCTGGACGACTGCCTGATACAAGCGGACAACAAAAGCAAGCTAACAGAAGACTTACAAAGAGTCATATACCTACTGCAAGCCCTGGGATACACAGTCAATATAAAAAAGTCAAGGCTGATTCCATCTCAAAGAATAACCCTTCTGGGTGCAGAGCTGGACACATCAAAACAAATGGCATTCCTAACTGCAGAAAAGAAAGAGCAACTACCTCTCTACTTCTTGGCATTAACAAAGCAGAACTATCTAACTGCAAGAAAAGTACTGCAAGCCCTAGGCTTCATGGCATCCTGCATAATTCTGGTCCCTCATGCCAGACTGCATATGAGAAAGCTACAGTGGTACAAAAGAAATTGTGGTCCCAACACAAGCACAGCCTAGAAACCAAAATTCCAATAATCCAGGCACACATTCATATCCTCTATGCCGGCTGGCACTGGACCTATGGGATGTGGCTCTGAGCTACAACATTCAGTTACAAGCAATTTTTGTACCGGGAAAAGAAAACATTTTAGCAGACATATTAAGCAGAACTACCGCAGATGCCCACGAATGGATGCTGCATCCGGACATCTTCAAAGCCATCACAAGAGAATGGGGATTACCACAAATAGACTTGTTTGCATCCCCACTCAATCACCAGCTAAAGAAATTCTGCACAAGGACGTACCACCCACTTGCTTGGAAGGTGGACTCCCTATCTTTCAGTTGGAAAAACCTGACAGCATACGCATTCCCACCACTTCCTTTGATGCACAAGGTGCTTCTGAAGATCAAAGAGGACCGTCCAAGGATCATTCTGATAGCTCCAGACTGGCCAAGACAACATTGGTACCCATTGCTGAGGAGCATGTCTCGGGATCAAATATGGACACTACCCCTGATCCTATTACTGTTAACACAGAACAACTACAACATCCTGCATCCAAACCTGAAAACTCTGCAGCTAACTGCCTGGAACATTACAGCAATTAACCCAAATTTATCCCAAAGGGTTAAAGACATAATCCTGGAGGCTCGTAGACCTTCAACAAGAAAGAATTATGCAGCAAAATGGAAAAGATATCTCATTTGGAGTACTGCAAAGGGAGAAGATGTGACACTGGTAAACATAGCCAACATCCTGGAGTACTTGGCAGAGCTCTTCCATACAGGCCTGTCCTACTCTTCCATCAAGATACATGCGTCAGCTATTTCAGCAGAATACAGCTTGGATCCTCCTGTCTTCTCTCATCCTCTGCTCAGACAGTTTCTGAGAGGAATTAAAAATGTAAAACCTCCCAGGAAACCACCATTGCCAGCATGGGACTTGAACTTTGTACTAGAAAACTTGACACTCCCCCCTTTCGAACCAGCAGCAACAGCAGAATTACAATACTTATCCTGGAAGACTGCTTTCCTGCTGGCAATAACTTCAGCAAGAAGGGTCTCTGAACTACAGGCATTAATGGCAGTGCAACCCTTCCTGATCTTCCATCAAGATAGAGTGTCCATGAGAACAAATCCTACATTTATGCCTAAGGTGGTATCCAGAGTGTCATTAAATCAGGCTATCCACCTACCTACATTCTTCCCAAACCCACAGAACAGGGGAGAAAGACTCTTGCATAGCTTGGATGTACATAGGCAATTACGCTACTATCTGGACAGAACCAAGCCCAATAGAAAAACTGACCAGCTTCTGGTAGCATATGCCACAGGAAAGGAAGGAAAACCAATTTCAAAGCAGACAATCTCCAAATGGATAGGAAATTGCATTAGATTTTGTTACTCCTACCATGGAAAGAAAACTCCAGAGAACATCAGGCCTCACTCCACAAGGGCTACAGCCACTACCACAGCTTTCTTACGAGGAGTGGCTACCAAGGACATTATAGAGGCTGCTACTTGGACCTCTGTGCATACATTTGCCAAGCATTACAATTTACCTTTATACTCTAGATCCCGAGCAGGTTTTGCCACTGCTGTTTTGCAAGGGATCTTGCTACACCATAATCTCTACTCTTTTCCTCCTCCCCTTGTTTAGCTATGGTATTCTACCCATTTGTAAGGACTGCAGATGCATCCTTGAAGGACATAGTACAGTTTTGTACCTACCATAAATGTAGATGTCTGATAGGAATGCATCTGCAGTCAGGATTACCCACCCACCTTCCCCTGTGAGGTACTCCTAGGGTATTTGCCATCCTTCAGATAGCTTGGGGGGATCTATTATGGTGTATTTGTTTGTATATATGTACATACATGCTTATTTTATGTGTTTGCTCTCTCCTATTTGGAAACCTTGGCATTTATCCAAATTTAGCCATCCAAGAGGGCACCTGGCATCTGGGGCAAGAAACACTGAGGAAAATGGCGTCAGCTGATGCCTTTATACCCGAAAAACTGCAGCGATGACGTCGGGTGAAGTGCGACACCAGCCGAAGCCGGACCCAGACTTTGGAATCCGGCCAACCGAAGGGCTGCCTGACGACAGGACAACCCATTTGTAAGGACTGCAGATGCATTCCTATCGGACATCTACATTTATGGTAGGTACAAAACTGTACTTTATATAGAAATATGTATTGCCTACCTATTGGGGGCACCTGACATCTGGGGTAAGAAAAACTGAAGAAAATGGCGTTGGATGCATCTTATATACCCCTGGCGCACTGACGTCAGGGAAGAAGCGACAGCAACCGACGCCGGACCAAGACTTTGGAACTCGGGCCGACTGCGGGACCGCCTGACGGCAGGATAGCCCAACAGTGATGACTGCAGCAGTGTGAATACTCTAACATCTACATTTATGGTAGGTACAAAACTGTACTTTTCATATGTTGAAGTATCAGCAGCATATTATTGGATTGCTTAAACAGAAAATTATGTTGATTCCTGACTGTGCTGAAAATAAAGAATTACAGGATTTAATGTATTCTACTGAACAAGTGGGAAAACATACTTTGCAGTGTGGTTTTGATTAATTAGAGGCATCTTGCAGGGCTGCTGTCGCTGGTTCTGTACCTAGAAGGCATGCTTGGCTTAAGGAGCAATCTTTGCCAGATCATGTTAAAGCTAAATTACTGGATGCTCCCTTAAACCAAGACCACCTGTTTGGCAACAAAGCAGAAGCAGTACTTAAAAAGATGGAGGAAAAAGCTAAATCTATGCAGACTGTTAAAGATTTCCTGCAAGTACAGCCTCCCAGATTTAGTAGACATTGGCCCTCTAAGAATTGGTCCTTTCCCGCCTCTTCCAGGCCTTCTCATTCCAAACCCAGAACCAGCAGAACACCCAGGCTTCAGTCCCAAGGTACTCACAGGCCTAAGCAGTGGGGGGCTCCCACTTACAAAACAGGGAGTAGTAAGACTCCCCCCTATGGTGAACTGTCTCAATGACATAACTTTAAACTTTCCAAGCCCTGCTCAGCTGACTGTTCCTTTAGGGGGAAAGATTGCTCTGCATGCAAAAAATTGGGAACTCATTACCCAGGACAAATGGGTTCTAAATATAGTTTCCCAAGGATACCCACTTCCACTCCTTACCAACCCCAAACGGTTGGCCAGACCTACCCCCAAATCAGTGGGCAGAGGCTCAAAAGCAAGTTCTCTCTCTTTTAAGCATCAGGGCTATTCATTCTGTCCCAGAAGAAGAATGGGGCAAGGTTTCTACTCAAGACTTTTCCTGATACCCAGAAAAGACAATTCCTGGTGTCCTATTTTGGACTTGTCTATCCTAAACACATTTTTCGTAATCCCAAAATTCAAGATGGTAACTCATCATCAGCTGCTTCCCATGCTAGGCAAAAATGCCTGGTTGGCAACACTGGATTTAAAGGAAGCCTACCTGCACATCCCAATAAGGGAATCTTGCAGAAGATACCTAAGCTTCAAAGCAGGCTACGTGCACTATCAGATGTTTTTCGTGTTTCACTGTTGCAGTCATTACATTTGGATTATCTGCTTGCAGTAGTCCTCAGTCAGCCTGATAACAAAGTCTTGGGTCCTGCGTCGGTTGCTGTCCCTTCTTCCATGAAATCAGGTCGTCAGCGGTATAAAACATGCAGCCGACGCTATTGCATCAGTCTTTTTTGCTGTGCGGTGCCCGAAGCTGAAGCAGTTCGCAAGTGCCGGTCGGCTCCTGAAGTGTTCATTTTCCAATTTCAGAACCGAAGTCTTCAACTAAAGCTAAGTACCCCATTGGGGAAACTTTTTCTTGCTCCTTCCGATGTCAGTAAAAGTTAATAATTGCATTACTTGTGGAAAGCAAATACCTCACAAAGATTTTCATTCGTACTGTATTCCTTGCCTAGGCTCTGACCACGACATACCTTGCTGTCAGTTTTGTGCTTTATTTAATCAGCGCACTATCCATTGTCAGTATATTTTCGCCTCTAAATATTTCGTTTCTCGGTTTAATTATTCAAAAATGTCGGTTAGCCATCCGACTACCGGGATTTCAAAAGAATGCGAAGATAAAGACAGAGACAAGCCGCCGAGGTCTAAAGCTGCCAACGACGCTTCTTTTAAGCCAGTCGCCAGTTCGCTGGTACTCAGTGAAGCGCTTTCGCATCCCCTGATACTCACTACTTCTGACTCGCAGGCCTCTACTGAGACCCATTCAGAGTCCTGTATGCCGCGAGATGTTTCATCTGTAGAACCTGCGGATGTCTCTACCTTGGATGGATCCGAAGCTGCTGTGCAGGCACCAGCTTCTGAGGGTGTATTCAGGCCTACGGACTTGCATATTGAATCGACGCCTCCTTCTTCATTTAGGCCAAAATCTCCAACCATGCGTAAGAAACCGAAGCCCATGCCGCATGCTCAGGCCTCTATACCTAAAAAACAAATGATAAGAATGGCTGAAGATCTTATAACTGTAATCAGGGGAAGCTAATCCCCCCCTCTTCCAAGAGACCTAGGACTGAAATTGTTTATGAATCTTCTGACCAGGATTCTGATTTTTCTGATGATCTGGATTTGCCCTTATCTACTTATGAGGATCCTGATGCAGAGGACTGTATTCCCTTTGCTTTCCCTCCAGAGGATTTTTTTTTTGGTGAGACCTTACATACTCTAAGGGAGCATTTCTACTGGGAAAGCCAGGATTTTTCTGATTCAAAAAAGAGGCTTAGGGATTTCTTACTCCTGCCTCAGCATAGGCCTTTAGCTATACCTCCTGTACTAGACATTGTTGATGCCTTCTGAGAATCGAATTTGGCCCCTGATTCTTTGCCTCCTGCTCTCAGAAAACCTGACATATATTACAGGGTTCCTGATTCACACAAGTTCCTTTTTAAAAATCCTATTGCTGATCTAGAGACTATTTCACAGGGACTCAAGGGCATTAAGGCTTCTACTGCTAAAAATCCTACACCCTCTGATAGAGACTCCAGGGCAATGGATAGATGGGGTAAGAAGGTTTACACTTCTGCAACCTTGGCCATTAGGGCTTTAAACTGCCAGTTTCATATGTTAAAGTATCAATAACATGTTATTGGAGTGCTTAAACAGAAAATGATGTTGATTCCTGACTGTGCTGAAAATAAAGAAGTACAGGATTTAATGCATTCTGCTGAACAGGTTGGAAAACATACTTTGCAATGTGCATTTGATTCATTGGAGGCCTCTTGCAGGGCTGCTTTTACTGGCTCTGTGCTCACAAGGCATGCTTGGCTTAAGGAGCAATCTTTGTCTGATCATGTTAAAGCTAAATTGTTGGATGCTCCCTTAAATCAGGACCGCTTGTTTGCCAACAAGGCTGAGGAAGTTCTTAAAAAGATGGAAGATAAAGCTAAATCTATGCAAACTGTTAAAGATTTCTTACAAGATGTTCATCGTGTTTCATTGTTGCAGCCATTAGAGTTGGGTTATCCTGCTGGCAGGCTACCCGCAGTCGGCCTGAATTCCAAAGTCTAGGTCCAGCGTCGGTTGCTGTCGCCTTCTCCCTGACGTCAGTGCACCAGGGGTATAAAGATGCTGCCGACGCCATTTTCTTTAGTCTTTCTTGCCACGCGGTGCCTTAAGCAAAAGCAGTTCACAAGTGCCGGTCTGCCGATTCCTGAGATTTTCAAGCCCGAATTTGTGATCCGAAGTCTTCATTAAAAGGTAAGTACCCTTTTGGGGAAAGTTTTTTCTTGCTCCAGACCGATGTCAGATAAAGTTAATAGTTGTATTTCTTGTGGGAAGCAAATACCTCATAAGGATTTTTATTCTTACTGCATTCCTTGCCTAGGCCCTGACCACAACGTTGCTAGTTATCGGTTTTGTGCTAGATTTAACCAACACACTATTAAGCTCGGTATGATTTTGTATTTCATTACTTTGGCAGAAGATTTAATTATATAATGCCGTCAGAACAACAGACTACCGGAATTTACAAAAAAATACAAGGAAGAAGAGAAGGACAGGCATCCAAGGTCCAAAACCGATGACGAGGCTTTTTCTAGGCCAGTCGCCGGTTGTCAGTGAGGCGCTTTCACATCCCCTGATGACTGCTACTTTAGAGCCACAGGCCGATACTGACTCCCACTTGGAGTCAAACAGGCCTACAGAAACTCAAGGTATTGGACCTTCGGAAACCATTCCCTCATATGGGTCCGGAGCCGCTGAGCAGGCATCGGTTTCTGAGGGCGTTTTCAGACCTACACAATTATATGCTAAAACTACTTCATCTACAAAGGCAAAGACTAAAGCAGCTTTAAAGACAAAGAAACAAGTACAACAGCCCCACAGACAGGCCTCTATGCCTAAAAAGCAGATGCTCAGTATGGCCAAAGACCTAATTACTTTGATCAGGGGTTTTCACCCCCCTCCTGACAAGAGGCCTAGGCAAGAGGTAGAGTATGAATCTTCAGATCAGGTTTCCATTTCTTCTGATTCCTCTTTTGATCAGGAATACTCTATTCCTCCTTATGAGGATTCTGACGCTGAAGAATCTATCCCCTCAGCTTCTCCTCCTGAGGATTATTCATTTGGGGAAACACTGCATACCATGAGAGAGCATTTCCACTGGAAGAGCCAAGATTATTCAGAATCTAAGAAAAGGCTCAGAGATTTTCTTTTACTGCCTCAGTACAGGCCCCTGGCTATTCCACCTGTGCTAGACATTGTAGATGTTTTCAGAGTCCAGTCTGACTCCAGACTCCTTACCTCCAGTTCCTGTTAAGCCAGACAGATACTACAGGGTCCCAGACTCCCACAAATTTCTTTTTAAAAACCCTGCTGCTGACCCAGAAACTCTCTCTCAGGGTCCCAAGGGGGTCAAGGCTTCCACTGCAAAAAACCCTACCCCCTCTGACAGATATCCCAGGGCACTGGACAGATGGGGAAAAAAGATTTACACTTCTGCTACCTTGGCAATAAGGGCTTTAAATTGTCAGTTTCTCATGCTTAAATATCAACAATACATTATGTCACTGTTTAAACAGAAAATGTTGACCAATTCTGAATGTGCAGAAAATAAAGAAATTCAGGATTTATTGCATGCAGCTGAACAAGTTGGAAAGCATACTTTACAATGTGGTTTTGATTCTTTGGAGGCCTCCTGCAGAGCCGCTGTTACGGGTTCTGTCATTAGGAGGCATGCTTGGTTAAAAGAACAGAATCTGCCTGATCATGTTAAAGCAAAATTATTAGATGCTCCATTACAACATGATACCTTGTTTGGTGTTAAAGCAGAAGAGCTGTTGAAGAAAATGGAGGACAAAGCCAAATCTATGCAAACAGTCAAGGATTTCTTACAGGTACAGGTACAGCCTGCAAGATTTAGCAGACACTGGCCTGCAAATAACTGGTCATTTCCAGTGTCAGACAGGCCACAAAGAGGCAGATACAGATGCCCTAGAGGCAGATCCCAGCCCCAAGGCTCATACAGGCCTAAACAATGGGGTGCTTCTACCTCCAAAAGTGGAGAAGACAAATCACCGCCATACAGAAAGCAGTCCCAATGACTTCCCCCTGCCAGCGCCAAGCACTTATCTTCTGGCAGCTCCTTTAGCGGGAAAACTAGCACTTTTTTCTCAAAACTGGCACCTAATCACCCAGGACAAATGGGTCTTGAACATAGTGTCACAAGGTTACAGGTTCCACTTTCACACCATGCCAAGGGCAAATGGTATGCCGGACCTGCCAAAAAAATCAATGGGCAGAGGCACAAAAACAAGTTACATCCCTCATGGACATGAGGGCCATTCAGCAAGTACCACAACAAGAGCAGGGACAAGGATTTTACTCAAGACTTTTCTTGGTGCCCAGAAAAGACAAAGCCCGGAGGCCAATACTGGACCTATCTATTCTAAACACATACCTGGATATTCCAAAATTCAAAATGTTGACTCTGCAGTAGCTTCTGCCCATGCTGGGCAAGAAGGCTTGGCTTGTAACTTTAGACCTAAAAGAGGCATACCTGCATGTTCCAATCAGACGACCATGCAGAAGATACCTCAGATTCATAGCTGGCTCAATGCACTACCAATTCTCTGCACTGACCTTTGGCTTATCTACTGCGTCCAGGGTCTTCACAAAATGCCTGGCACCAGTAATTGCTTTGGTACTTAACGTATTATCGCAACCAGATTTGTAACCTGTTGTTAGAATTCATTATGTTATCGCGGAGCATTTATGTGTTCTGCCTTACTGACTGCAATCCACAGTAATTCATGGAAAATGCATTTTATGTACTTTTTTGGGTTTCATTATCTTAACATCGGAATGGAGGTCTGCACCCCTACCAATCTCAGGTTATCCTGCAGCATGGGGACATTCCCTTTTCAATGATACTATTTCACAGGGATCCAAATAAGCCACGGCAGAAGACTAACTGCCTAAATGCAGCATCACCCCTCAAATTTATGCTGAGTTCCAAAACTATGAAACCAAAAGAAAGCAAACTGAGCACTATCAACCATTACAGACCACCAAGTCACAGTACGACAACTCCATGGTGGATTATGTGGCATCCAACTCCAACTACGGGCCGCCTACAGATTGTTACAAACAGAAACAAAATGACAAGGTTATGACATGTGTGTACTATTATGAGAATACAGGGTGTCATCAAACAATACGCCAGTACAAAGTGAAAATAACACTTTTCTCCCCCATTATAAAAAGTTTTAATGACATAATAATGGCTGTAAATGTATGCGGCATAAAGAACAACCATAGATGCACCACTATACTTCAAACCACGTGATGTAATTCACCATTTTAACAGCAACAGAAATAGTCAGGAACGTGTGTATTGGGCAAATCCCACATATGCGTTAGTAACCTACAGGGAAAAGCACCACACACTTCCATGACACATACACACTTGCCAACACAGCTTAACAACATTTTTGGCCAGGAGAAACGATCATAAAACAGCCGCACTTGATCCGAAAAATCTGGTTGTGATAATACGTAAGTACCATTGCTTTTTGCAGACAAAGAGGAATATAAATATATCCTTACTTGGACGACTGCCTTATTCAAGCAGAGAACAAGGACATACTACTACAGCATCTGGCGTTTGCAAAAAGATTATTAACATGTCTAGGGTACACAGTAAACGAAAAAAAATCAAAACTTGTACCCTCTCAAGAGATAATATTCCTGGGTGCAAGCTTAAATACAACTGCCCAGATAGCTTATTTTACACCAGACAAACAAAGGCAACTGACCACTTATTTCAAAAAGTTGGCAACAAACACCCAGTTAACTGCAAGAAAAATTCTGCAGGCTTTGGGCTTCATGGCATCCTCCATTCTGCTAATTCTATATGCAAGACTGCATATGAGGAAATTACAATGGTATCTAAAAAGTGTTTGGACTCAACATTGCCACAGCCTGGAAACAATAATTACCCTCATTCCCTGCCTGTAACAAGAGTTTCGATTGTGGGCGAAGGCCTGTCACCACAACAAGGGGCAGCCATTCACCATACTCCCAGCTAGGCAGACATTGACAACAGATGCATCGGATTATGCCTGGGGGGCCCACATTGCAGGAAGATGTATTCAGGGCTCATGGTCCACAAACCAAATGCATCTACATATCAACCAAAAAGAGATGCTAGCTGTTCAAAATGCCCTGACAGCCTTCAAGGAACTACTTCATCCAGGACAACTACTGATAAGGACGTACAATACTACAGTTATGTGGTACATAAACAAGCAGGGAGGCACACATTCCTACCCCCTTTGCAGACTAGCCATGACTTTGTGGGACACAGCATTGACTTACCAGGTACATCTGCAAGCACAATTCCTGCCAGGAAGGATAAATAGTCTGGCAGACGAACTAAGCAGAAACCTCATGGGTCCCCACGAGTGGAAATTGGATCCACAAGTCTTCAACTGATAACAAGGAATGGGGGATGCCCGGACATAGATCTATTTGCCTCCCTTCACAACTGCCAACTACAGAGATTCTGCACAAGGACTTATCACAAGCAAGCATGGAAAGTGGATGCTCTATCTTTCAGATGGAAAAACTTAACAGTATATGCCTTTCCTCCACTGCCTCTCCTCCCCAAGGTACTTCTAAAGGTCAGACAAGAGAAGTCAAAAATTATATTGATTGCCCCAGACTGGCCCCGCCAGCACTGGTACCCAATCCTCAGAAACGTGACTCAATGCCCAGCTTGGGCATTACCTCAAATTTCCCACTTACTGACTCAACAAAACAATCAGATCCTACACAGCCAACCCAGGACCTTAAATCTGACAGCATGGCGGATAATGTAGCTTTTCAAAACACGCCTCTCTCTAAAGCAGTGATGGATGTTATTTTGGAGGCCAGGAGGCCCAGTACCAGAAAATCTTATGCAGAAAAATGGAAGAGATTCTGTGCTTGGAACCAGGCAGAAGGAATTAACATGACTGTTCCAAATATCCCTCAGATTTTACAATACTTAACTGAGATGCTGGACAAAGGCCTATCGTTTTCATCAATTAAGATTCATGCCTCTGCCATTTCAGCTCATTACAATACAGAACCACCTATTTTTTTCTCATCCTTTAAGGCAGTACCTCAGAAGAGCCAAAAACTTACGGCCTCCAAGGAGATCACCAATAACTGAATGGGACCTCAGTTATGTCTTGGAAAAACTCACTCTGCCTCCTTTTGAGCCAGCCGCTACAGCTGACATAAATTTTTATCATGGAAACAGCTGTGCTCCTAGCAATAACCTCTGCAAGACGAGTCTCAGAGCTACAAGGCACTCATGGCTATGGAACCTTTTATCATTTTTCATCCAGATAGGGTTTCTCTAAGGACAAACCCCACTTTTATTCCTAAGGTAGTGTCCAGTGTGGCCCTCAACCAAACTATTCATTTGCCTACCTTTTATCCAAACCCGCAAAATAAGGGTGAGAAACTTATGCATTCTTTGGACATACACAGACAACTGCTCTTCTACTTGGACAGAACCAAAGCTTTCAGAAAGACTGAGCAATTACTGGTAGCATATGCTGTGGGATCACAAGAAAAGGCTATCTCAAAGCAGACTATTTCCAAGTGGATAGGTCCCTGCATTCGTTTATGCTATTCTCAACATGGCAAATCAGTGCCTAAGGGCATTAGGCCACATTCAACCAGAGCAGCAGCCACTTCAGCAGCCTTCCTCAGAGGAGTGCCAACCAAAGACATTTTAGAGGCTGCAACCTGGAGTTCACTTTTACAAGGCACTACCACTTACCACTCTACTCCAAATCCAGGGCAGGCTTTGCCACTGCAGTCCTGCAGGGCCTCATAGCCGCTCCAAATTCTATTTAGTTTCAGCCTCCCAACCTTAGCTTTGGGATTCAACCCAATTGCAATGACTGCAACAGTGAAACACAATGAACATAGTACAGTTGTGTACCTACCATAAATGTAGATGTTCGTGTGTATTCACTGTTGCAGTCCAGGTTACCCTCCCACCATCCCCCTTTTCTTTTGCTGGGACTTATCTGTACTTCTCTATTCTGTACAACCTATGTGGTGTATTTGCTTGTAGATGAAGGAAACTTGTTACTTGTGGCATGCATGCTATATAGACATATTTTTAGCCTACCCTTTTTGGGGCACCTGACATTTGGGGCAAGAACAACTGAAGAAAATGGCGTCGGCTGCATCTTTTATACCCCTGGCGCACTGACATCAGGGAGGAGGCGACAACAACCGACGCCGGACCTAGACTTTGGAATTCAGGCCGACTGCGGGTAGCCTGCCAGTAGGATAACCCTGTTGTAATGACTGCAACAGTGAATACACTCGAACATCTACATTTATGGTAGGTACACAACTGTACTTTCAGCCGCCTAGATTTAGTAGGCACTGGCCCTCTAAAAATTGGTCCTTTCCAGCCCCTTCCAGATTTTCTCAAGCCAAGCTGAGACACAGCGGAAACCCCAGGTTTCAGTCCACACAAGACTAAGCATTGGGGGGTTTCCGCACCAAAATCTGGGAGTAGTAAGACTCCCCCACCCCCCAATGGAAAACTGTCTCAATGACTTGTTTTAAAACATCCAAGTACTTCCCAACTGAATGCTCCTTTAGGCGGAAAGATTGGTCTGCAGGCCAAAAACTGGGAACTCATTACCCAGGACAAATGGGTTTTAAATATAGTGTCCCAAGGATACAGATTTCACTTCCACAGTTTACCAACACCAAGCGTGTGGCCAGATCTACCCCCAAATCAGTGGGCAGAGGCCCAAAATCAAGTACTCTCTCTTTTAAACATTGGGGCTATTCAGTTGGTATCAGAAGAGGAAAAGGGACAAGGTTTCTATTAGAGACTTTTCCTGGTACCCAGAAAAGGCAATACATGGCGTCATATCTTGGACCTTTCTACTCTAAACACCTTTCTGGTGATTCCAAAATAAAGTTCTTCATTAGCACTCTTCAAGAAAAATCTTGATGAGTGGATGGGAAATAGGAAATACACCCCGGGGATCACTTCTGTGTGTCTGCTCGACAGTGGCACAGGAAAATAAGTTTCTTGGGTGGCATAAGCCAGGGAATCTTGTTGGCTAGGCTTACGTAGGCCCTTGGGCTGATAGCCTCGTACCTACCTATGAACCTATAAGATGCTGGCTCTTCACCAGTTGCTTCCTATGCTAGGCAAAGATGCATGGTTGGCAATACTAGACTTAAAGGAAGCATACCTGCACATCCCTATCAGGGAGTCTTGCAGAAAATACCTACGCATCAAAGCAAGCTACATGCACTATCAGTTCTCTGCACTGCCTTTTGGTTTATCTATTGTGCCCAGGGTATTCACAAAGTGCCTAGCTCCAGTCATTGCATTTTGCAGGCAAAGAAATATTCAAATATACCCATACCTGAACAGTTGTCTAATTCAGGCAGAAAGCCAGGACATTCTTTTGAATCATCTGGCATTTGTTCCAAGGGTACTGATTTGTGTGGGGTTCACCATAAACAAAAATAAATCACATTTGGTACCCTGTCAACAAATTATATTCCTGGGCGCAAGCTTGAATACAACTTCCTAGATGGCTTTCCTCACGCCAGAGAAACGGATTCATTTGACAACCTACTTCAAACAAGTGGCCACAAAAACCCAGCTTTCTGCAAGGCAAATACTGCAAGCCTTGGGGTTCATGGCCTCCTGCATTCTTCCAATTCCGTATGCAAGGTTACATATGAGGAAACTACAGTGTTATCTCAAAAGCCTATGGTGTCAACATTCACATGATCTAGAAGCAAGGATTCCTGTCATACCTTGCCGATGTGTAGAGTTCCTTTGGTGTGCAGAAGCCTGGCACCAAAACAGGGGATTACCATTCACATTACCCCCTGCCGCCCAAATCTTAACAATAGACACATCAGACTATGCATGGGGGGTTCACCTGGCAGGGAAGTGCACTCAGGGCAAATGGAACCCAAGTCAAATGCACCTGCACATAAATCAAAAGGAAATGTTAGCTGTGCAGAATGCTCTGACAGCCTTCAAGGACCACATTCTTCCAGGACAACTAATGGTAAAGGCGGACAACACCACTGTCGCATGGTACATAAACAAGCAGGGGGGTACACATTCTTACCCCCACTGCAGTCTAGTCATGGCATTGTGAAACACAGCCTTGAGCTACCAAGTGAATCTACAAGCTCAATTCCTGCCAGGAAAAATAAATACACTGGCAGACTGACTAAGCAGAAACCTCATGGACCCACATGAGTGGAAACTGGAACCAAGGATTTTCAACATGCTGACAAGCAAATGGGGGAGCCCAGATATAGACCTGTTTGCATCCCCTCAGAACCATCAACTGGACAAATTTTGCACAAGGATTCCCCACAAGCTAGCTTGGAAAGTGGATGCTCTATCCTTCAGCTGGAAAAACCTATCAGTTTATGCCTTTCCTTCTCTGCTCTCCAAGGTACTACTAAAGATCAAACGGGACAAGCCAAGGTCGATTTTAATTGCACCAGACTGGCCTCGCCAACACTGGTACCCACTCATGTGTGTCACGGTTGGCTCCATGGCACCTGCCTCAGACTCCTTCCCTGTTGTAGAACTAAAGCGTTAGGTCAACAAAATTAATGTAGTCCACAAAAAGCACAAATGCTAACTGCCACGTATATCAGAATGATGATGCTTCCAAACCAAGATGTAGCAAACTGTTTTATTACATCTAATGTTAAATGTTAAAGTAGTTAAGCGCTTTCACCCATTACGTATGGGCTTCATCAGAACTCCTAACAAATTCAACTGTAGTTTAAATAAAACTTTTGGCGCCTTCCCTGTTGTCTCAGCAGGAGAACCAGATTCTGCACCCTCAGCTGCAAACCCTGAACCTAGAAGCCTGGCTAATTACCTAATCTCTCCTTTACCATCCCTCAGTAAATCAGTGATGGATATCATTTTAGAGGCAAGGAGGCCTAGTGCTAGAAAATCTTATGCTGCAAAATGGAAAAGTTTTCGTGCCTGGAACCAATCTCAAGGAGTAAACACAGCAGTGCCCAATTTACCTCAGATTCTACAATACTTGACTGAGATGCATTCATAAGGACTTGTCCTTTTCCTACATCAAAATTCATGCCTCAGCCATTTCAGCTCATTATAGCACAGAGCCTTCCCTCTTCTCTCACCCACTGCTCAAGCAGTTCCTCGGAGGGGCCAAAAATTTAAGATCACCCAGGAGAGCTCCAACTCCAGCCTGGGATCTTAACTTTGTCTTGGAGAAACTCACTCTTTCTCCTTTCGAGCCAGCTGCTACTGTAGATTTAAAATTTCTTTCCTGGAAAATAGCTTTCCTTTTAGCAATCACTTCTGCAAGAAGGGTATCTGAGTTACAGGCCCTTAAGGCAGTGGAACCTTTCAGCATCTTTCATGCGGACAGGGTGTCCCTCAGAACCAGTCCCTCCTTCATGCCCTAGGTGGTATCCAGTGTGGCTCTTAATCAATCCATCCATTTGCCTACCTTCTTTTCTAACCCATATAACAAAGGGGAATGGATACTGCACTCTTTAGATGTGCACAGATAGCTTAGATTCTACTTGGACAGGACTAAACCTCAAAGGAAATCTGTACAACTGCTTGTGGCATTTGCTGCAGGGACAGAGGGGAAAGCTATTTCAAAACAAACCATTTCAAAATGGATAGGCCACTGCATTAATTTCTGCTATAAGCACCATGGAAATCCTATCTCACAGGGCATCAGACCCCATTCAACCAGGGCTGCTTCTACCTCTACAGCCTTTCTCAGGGGCGTCCCTACTAGGGACATCCTAGAAGCTGCTACCTGGAGTTCTGTACATACTTTCACCAAGCATTATCATTTGCCAATTTTCTCTAAATCCAGAGCTGGTTTTGCCACTCCAGTCTTGCAGGGCCTTATAGCTGATCCTAATTCTATTTAAATTCCTCCTCCCAACCTTAGCCAACCTTACCCAAATGTAATGTCTGCAACAGTGAAACACGACGAACATAGTACAGTTGTGTACACTTACCATAAATGTAGATGTTCGCGTGTATTCACTGTTGCAGCCCTGGTTACTCTCCCTCCAGCCCCCTTTCTTCTTTTGGCTATACCTCTACTCTCACTTACTATGCTCTAAAAGCTTTTTGGTGTATTCGCTTTTTTGTTGGCGGTATATCCTTGTATTTATAGATTTAATTGATTCCCATTAGGAGGGCACCTGACATCTGGGGCAAGAAAAACTGATGTAATGGCGTCGGCTGCATGTTTTATACCCCTGACATCCTGAAGTCATGGAAGAAGGGACAGCAACCGACACAGGACCCAAGACTTTGTAATCAAGCCGACTGAGGGCTACTGCAAGCAGATAACCCAAATGTAATAACTGCAACAGTGAATATACTCGAACATCTACATTTATGGTAAGTGTACACAACTGTACTTTCTTTGCACTGCCCTTTGGCTTAACTGCGCCCAGGGCATTCACAAAGTGCCTAGCTCCAGTCATTGCATTTTGCAGGCAAAGAAATATTCAAATATACCCATACCTTGACGATTGTCTAATTCAGGCAGAAAGCCAGGACATACTATTAAATCATCTGGCATTTGTAAAGAAATTGCTAACTTCTCTGGGGTACACCATAAAAAAAATAAATCACATCTTGGACCCTGCCAACAAATTGTATCCCTGGGACCAAGCTTGAATACAACTTCCCAGATGGCCTTCCTCATGTCAGAGAAACAAGTTAATTTGACAGCCTACTTCAGACTACTGGCCACAAAGACCCAGCTATCTGCAAGAAAAATACTGCAAGCCCTGGGGTTCATGGCCTCTTGCATTCTACTAATTCCACATGCAAGACTGCATATGAGGAAACTACACTGGTATCTAAAAAGCCTATGGTGTCAACATTTTCAGGATCTAGAATCAATGATTCCTGTCATACCTGTCTAAAGATAGAGTTCCTTTGGTGGCCAGAGGCCTGCCACCAAAACAAGGGCCTGCCATTCACTCTACCCCCTGCCACCCAAACCCTAACAACAGACGCATCAGACTATGCATGGGGGGCTCACTTTGCAGGGCAGTGCATTCAGGACAAATGGAACCAAAGTCAAATGCACCTGCATATCAGTCAAAAAGAAATGTTAGCTGTACAGAATGCTGTGACAGCCTTCACGGTCCACATTCTTCCAGGACAAGTATTGGTTGAGACGGACAACACCACTGTTATGTGGTACATAAACAAGCAGGGGAGAAACCACTCATAATCTCTCTGCAGACTAGCCATGGCTCTGTGGAACACAGCCTTGAGCTACCAAGTGCACCTACAGGCTCAATTCCTGCCAGGAAACCTAAATACACTGGCAGATGAACTAAGCAGAAATCTCATGGACCCACACGAGAGGAAACTGGAACCGAAGATATTCAACATGCTGAGAAATAAGTGGGGGAGCCCAGAGATGGACCTGTTTGCCTCCCCTCAGAACTACCAATTGAACAAATTCTGCACAAGGACTCCCCACAAACAAGCTTGGAAAGTGGATGATCTGTCCTTCACATGGAAAAACCTATCCGTTTATGCCTTTCCCTTTCTGCCTCTCCTCTCCAAAGTGCTACTAAAGCTATAACAAGACAAACCAAGGACAATACTGATTGCACCAGACTGGCCACACCAGCACTGGTACCCTCTCTTGCCCAGTGTGTCACTGCTGGCACCATGGCACCTGCCTCAGACCCCTGCCCTGCTGTCCCAGCAGGAGGGCCAGATTCTGCCACCCACAGCTTCAAACCCTGAACCTTGCAGCCTGGCTAATTATCTGATCTCTCCGTTATCATCCCTCAGTAAGCAAGTGATGAATGTCATTCTGGGGGTAAGGAGGCCTAGTACTAGAAAATCCTATGCTGAGAAATGGAAAAGATTCTGCTCCTGGAGCCAGACTCGGGATGGGCACAGCAGTGGCCAGTTTACCTCATATTCTTCAATACTTAACTGAGATGCTTCACAAGGGCCTTTCCTTTTCTTCCATCAAAATTCATGCCTCAGTCATTTCAGCTCATTACAATACAGAACCACTTCTCTTCTCTCATCCACTGCTCAAGCAGTTCCTCAGAGGGGCCAAAAACTTAATACCACCCAGGAGAGCCCCTACTCCAGCCTGGGACCTTAACTTTGTATTGGAAAAGCTCACTCTACCTCCCTTTGAGCCAGCTGTAAATGCAGAGTTGAAATTCCTTTCTGGAAAAACATCCTTCCTTCTAGCCATCACTTGAGCAAGAAGGGTGTCTGAATTACAGGCCCTCATGGCAGTGGAGCCTTTCATCATCTTTCATGCGGACAGGATGTCCCTCAGGACCAATTCCTCATTTATGCTCAAGGTGGTATCTAGTGTGGCCCTTAATAGGTCCATTCATTTACCAACCTTCTTTTCTAATCCACAGAACAAAGGGGGAAAGAAGACTGCACTCCTTGGACATGCACAGACAACTTAGATTTTACTTGGACAGGGCTAAGCCTCTCAGGAAATCTGAACAGCTGTTGGTTGCATTTGCTAGGGGCAGAGGGGAAGGCCATTTCGAAGCAAACCTTTCTAAGTGGGTAGGCCATTGCATTCATTTCTGCTATAAGCACCATGGAAAACCTACCTCACAGGGGATAAGACCACATTCAACCAGGGCTGCATCTACCTCTACAGCCTTTCTCAGAGGTGTCCCTACCAGGGGCATCCTTGAAGCTGCTACCTGGAGTTATGTGCATACCTTCACCAAGCATTACCACTTGCCAATTTTTTCTAAATCCAGAGCTGGCTTTGCCACTGCTGTCTTGCAGGGCATTTTAGCTGGTCCTAATGCTATCTAATTGCCTCCTCCCATCCTTAGCTTTAGGAATCTACCCAAATGTGATGACTGCAGCATTGAAACACGAAGAACATAGTACAGTTGTGTACACTACCATAAATGTAGATGTTCTAGTGTATTCACTGTTGGAGTCCTGGTTACCCTCCCTCCAGTCCCCTGACTTCTATTGACTATATCTCTATTCTCTTTTACTATGCTTAAAGCTTTTTGGTGTATTTGCTTTTTTGTTGGAGGTGCAACCTTGTATATAATTGCTTCCCATTATGGGGGCACCTGACATCTGGGGTAAGAAAAACTGATGTAATGGCGTCGGCTGCATGCTTTATACCCCTGACTACCTGACGTCATGGAAGATGAAACAGCAACTGACGCAAGACCCAAGACTTTGATAATCAGGCAGATTGAAGGCTACCTGCAAGTAGATAACCCAAATGTGATGACTGCAACAGTGAATATACTCGAACATCTACATTTATGGTAAGTGTACACAACTGTACTTTCCAGGTGGTTGTGGTACAGTCCATTCTACCTCTGTTGAGGAAGGACAATTGGATGTGCTCTGTCAATCTGAAGGACACCGAATAATACATTAAAATCCAAAGGTGCTCCAGGAGGTTTCTCCATTTCTGACTAGGAGTCCTTCACTACCATTTCAAAGCACTGCCATGTGGTCTCACAACAGCCTCCTGGGTGTTCATCAAGATTATGGCAGTGGTAGCAGCTCATCTACGACTGCAGAGGATCCAAGTCTTTCCCGTACAGACGATTAGCTCCCGATACCTCCAAGGATCCACTATTGGAACACCAAACATTTCTTCTCAGTCTTGCAAACCAGTTGGAAATAACAGTCGACCACAAGGAGAGCAAATTACCTCCCAGTCAGAACATAGACTTTATAGGATGCCAGATAGACACAGTCCAACAAATTGCAAAACTCCCCATTGTAGTCTGCCAATGTTAAAATTTGTAGCCTCTCAAGTGGTGCAGCATCCATGCCCACAGGCAACACTCATTGTTCTTCTGTTTAGGGCTGATAGCCTGTACTGTTACAGTGGTCCGATTAGCAAGATACCATATGAGAGGCCAACACTGGACAGTGGCTGTACACTGGTCACAGAAACTTCATTTCCTCCACACCAGAGTCCAACTTACCCAAGTATGCAGCAACCATACAAATTGGTGGATTACATCACCATCAGTAATAAAGGGCAAACCCTTTTGCCCACCTGCTGCCAGGTCTGTAGTCACTATGGATGCTTCCCTTCAGGGGTGAGGGTGGGGGAGCATTTCATAGGGAAAACGGTTCAAGGGATGGGGTCATCAGTAGAGGCCAAACTTTACATCATTGTCTTGGAGTTTAGAGCAGTTCTCCTCCATTGCAGGCTTTTCAGGACCTCCGACTCAAGGTTGTGATTACTGTTCCTACATATGTCAGCAGTATGGTACTTCAACAAGCAAGGTAAAACACGTTAATACCCTCTTTTCTGGGAAGCCATTGCGAGTCTGACAATGGGTGATGTCTTCACACCACTTTCTAGTGGCAGTGCACATTCCTGGGATGTCAGTGCAACAATTACTGTACTCTCATCCCCTCCACAGAGACAGTCTCTGAGAGATGATGTAGTCCACATTTGGCCCCCAGGTCTCCTTTACACATTCCCACTGTTTCCCCTTCTCACAAAATTCATTCAGAAAGCCGTAAGGTACAAGACCAGAGTAATTCTCATTGCCCCATTTTAGCCTCAGCTTGTATGGTTCGTTTCCTTTGGCATCACCTACTCCACTCTCCATGGGTACAGGATCCTACTCCAGATCTACTCAGCCACCTGTTATGATGCCTCTTTTAAACCTTTAGTCCTTGAAACTAACTGCATGGTTTCACTGGTTATAACAATAGCCACAGATGCCAAGCTATCCTTCCTAGTAGTCCACATCATTTCTTCATCTTAAAAGGAATCAACCAAAAAGTCTTACAAGAGCAAATGGAAAAGATTTTCTGTTTGGGCGTCTTTAAAGGGTTTGGAACCTTTCTCAGCCCCTCTTACAGTGATACTGTATTTTATTTCAGAAGTTTTTCTGCGAAATTCCAGCTACTCAGCTGTAAAAGTCCAGATGGCAGCCATCTCAAACTTTCACATAGGACATAATGATTCTTCTGTGGCATCAGTCAGGGTAATCGAACCTTTACTTAATGGAATGTTCTTATGGAAACCCCCTGTTCCAGATGCAGTTCCACCATGGGATATCACAGTCTTGCTCCAGTCAGTGACTCAAAATCACTTTGATCCTGCAGCATTAACAGATTTTAAATTTCTTTCTTGAAGACCATTTTTCTGATTGCCATCAATTCAGTAAGATGAGTTTCAGAGTTGCAAGTACTGTCATGCATGCTTGCTTTCTTTTCTTCCACAAAGATAGTTTCACTAAGAACAAATCCCTCCTTTCCAAAGCTGACATCCGAAAGAAACTTAAACACATTGACTTGTTTGTATTCATTCCAATGTTTCTACCAAGGGCAAACATAACCTCTGCACCTTAAATGTCCATAGACAAGTCAGATTTTATTTACATTGTACAAAAGACATTAGAAAATCAGACCAGATCAGCTCATTGTCTGCTTTTCCAAGACAAAACTAGGTCAACAAATGTCAACAGTCACTCTTTCTAGGTGTCTGTCACATTGCATTTTCTTTGTTTACAAGACACATTCAAAGCCTAAGGCTCACTCCACCAGAGTGATGGCCGCTTCAACAGCATTTACAAAAACAGTACCTACTAGTAACATCTGTGCAGCAAAAGCTTGGTCAATAGCTCACGTCTTTGTATCTCATTATAAATTGGATCCGCAGTCTGGAGCTCATGCATCCTTTGGCTCTGCCATTCTCAGGACTGTCCTGCCTTGAGTCCACCCAGGCCCTTCTTAGGCAGCCTGGGAGTCTGTCCCACAAAAATAAACACAATTGAATATGAAATGTATGTACTTACTATAACAATAGATCTACGATGTTGATGTTTCACTGCTGCAGTCATCACATTTGGGTTATCCTTGCCAGGGTAGCCCTCAGTCATCCCGAATACCAGAGGCTTAGTATTTCTGTGTTAGTTGCTGTCGCACCAGGACTAATGTCAGGTCATTAGTGGTATAAAAACAGGCCCAAAGCAGAAAAAGTTTGCATGAGTGCCGGTCGGCCGCTACCTGAGTTTTTCATTTCCGAATTGAAGTGGAAGTCTTCTAAAGCTAAGTACCCAGTTGGGGATCCTTTTTTCTTGCTCTAATCGATGTCAGAAAAAGTTAACAATTGTCTTCTTACTGCATCAACTGTTTAGGACCAGACCACAACGTCCCCCACTGTCGCTTTTGTGCTTTGTTCAATGCCAGAACTATACGTCGTCGGGACTTATTGTAACTAGATATTTTCGCTGTCGGTCCTCAAATTCGGATATGGCTTCGGTAAGCCATCCGACAACCAATGATGTTCATTGTGTTTCACTGTTGCAGTCATGACTGTAGGGTTCTCCCCTGCTGGCAGGCAGTCCTCGGTTGGCCAGAATCCCAAAGTCTGGGTCCGGCGTCGGCTGTTCAACCATGCTCCCTGATGTCAGAGCGCCAGGAGTACAAAGCTGACAGCCGACACCATGTTCTCCAGTCTTTCTTGCCGTGCGGTGATAGCAGTTCGCAAGTGCCGGTCGGCTGACTCCTGACAATCTTTTCTGAACAAACTTCAGTCCAAAGACTTTCTTCTCCTACTCAAAGCTAAGTACCCCGTTGGGGAAACTTTTTTCTTGCTCCAGTCCGATGTCAGAAAAAGTTAATAATTATATTTCATGTGGGAAGCAAATACCTCATAAGGATTTTCATTCTTCCTGTATTCCTTGCTTAGGCCCTGACCACGACGTAGCTAGTTGTCGGTTTTGTGCTAGATTCAATCAACGTACAATTAAACAAAGGTACGATTTTGCATTTCATTACTTCGGTAGGCGTTTTAATTACAAAATGTCGTCAGATACGGTTCCGGTTACCGAAGTTCACAAACGACGCAAGGACAAAGACAGGCCTCCGAGGTCCAAATCTGATGATATCGCACAAGCAGAGCCAGCTTCAGGTTCGGCTGTTGTCACTGAGGCGCTTTTGCAGCCCCTGTCGTCGGCCATTTCGGAACCAATGGCCGAAACGGACTCCCACGAGGAGCCAACTAGGCCTTTGAATATTTCTATTGCAGGACCTTCGGACAATGCTCCTTCGGATGGGTCCGGAGCCGCTGTGCAGGTACCGGCTTCCGAAGGGGTTTTCAGGCCTACTCAGCATCTAATAAAGGCAAAGCCAAAGACTAAGGCAAAGACTCCTTCCAAATCAAAGACTGCAACACAGGCCTCTTCTGATCCGGCTCCCAAGTCACAGAAACAGTTACTTAAGATGGCGGAGGATTTACTTACTATGATTAGGGGTTCACATCCCCCTCCAGATAAAAGGCCAAGGCAGGAAGTTTATTATGACTCCTCTGATCAGGCTTCTGTTTCTTCAGTTTTTTCTTCTGACCAGGAATATTCTTTCTCTCCTTATGAGGATTCTGATGCTGAGGAATCCATTCCTTCAGCTTCTCCCTCTGAGGATTTCTCTTTTGGGGAAACTTTGCATGAAATGAGGGAACATTTCCACTGGGAAGGACAGGAGTATTCGGAATCTAAGAAAAGACTAAGGGATTTTCTTCTTCTTCCCCAACATAGACCCCTGGCTATTCCTCCTATTTTGGATATTGTGGATGATGCTTTTTCGGAGGCTAACTTAACCCCTGACTCTTTTCCTCCTGCTCCTTTTAAGCCTGACAGATATTACAGGGTTCCTGATTCCCACCAGTTTTTATACAAGAACCCTACTGCTGACCCTGAAACCATTTCTCAGGGTCCTAAGGGAGTTAAGGCCGCTTCTGCTAAAAACCCCATTCCCACTGAGAAGGATTCCAGATCTTTAGAAAGATGGGGCAAAAAAGTGTACACTTCTGCTACTTTATCTATTAGGGCTTTAAACTGTCAGTTTTATATGCTGAAATACCAGCAATTTCTCCTGTCTGTTTTAAAACAAAAGCTTACTTCCATTTCCGCCTGTGCAGATGATACGGAATTACATGACAATGCATGCCACTGAACAAGTTGGGAAGCATGGTTTACACTGTGGATTTGATGCCTTGCAGGCTTCTTGTAGGGCTGCTGCCTCTGGCACAGTAATTAGAAGGCATGCATGGTTAAAGGAACAACATTTGCCAGATCAAGTAAAAGCTAAATTATTGGATGCTCCTGTTCAACATAATGTTTTGTTTGGATCTAAAGCTGAAGAGGTGATTAAAAAGATGGAGGACAAGGCGAAATCCATGCAAACAGTTAAAGATTTCTTACAAGTATAGCCACCCAGATTTAGCAGGAATTGGCCTACAAAAAATTGTTCCTTTCCCATTTCAGACAGGCCTCAGAGGGGTATATACAGACGCTCCCGAGAAAGGCCTCAAACACAAGCCTCTTATAGACCAAGACAGTGGACTGCTTCCACCCCTAGGGGAGGAGAGGACAGGTCACAAACTCATAGGAAACAGACTCAATGACTCCCTCTGTTGGGCTGCAGGAACTTCTTGCCTGGAAGCCCCTCTCGGAGGAAAACTTTCTCTTTTTCACCGAAATTGGACTCATATAACCCAAGACAAGTGGGTTCTGGATGTGGTTTCAAGAGGTTACAAATTCCATTTTCATACCTTACCAAGGCCAAGCGGATGGTCAGATCTTCCAAAACATCAATGGACAGAGGCCTTAAACCAGGTGGAAGCTCTTTTGGCTATGAAAGCCATAGAACTAGTTCCACTTTCAGAGATGGGACAAGGTTTTTACTCAAGGCCCTTTCTAGTCCCCAGGAAGCAAAATTCATGGAGACCCATTCTGGATCTGTCAGTCTTGAACACTTTTCTAGAGATACCAAAATTCAAGATGCTTACTCTACAGCAGCTACTTCCAATGCTGACCAAAAATGCATGGATGGTAACTTTGGATTTAAAGGAGGCATATTTACACATTCCCATCAGGCAGGAACACAGAAAATACCTCAGGTTCAAGGCCGGATCGAGGCACTTTCAATTCTCTGCGCTGCCGTTTGGATTGTCTACTGCACCCAGGGTCTTCACCAAATGCTTGGCTCCAGTAGTAGCTTACTGCAGACTCAAGGGAATTCAAATTTACCCTTATCTGGACAACTTTCTTATTCAGGCAGACAGCAAGGAGGTCTTACTCCAGCATCTACAGTTTGTTCAGAATTTTCTCAAATTCCTGGGATTCACTGTAAACATAAAAAAGTCAAATTTGACACCCTCACAACAGATAATTTTTCTGGGTGCTTCTTTAAACACAACAACCCAGATGGCATTTCTGACATATGAAAAACAGTTTCAGCTGGCTTCAACTTTCAAAACCTTGGCAACTTTAACTTGGCTATCTGCAAGGAGATTCCTGCAGGCTTTGGGTTACATGGCCTCCTGCATCCTTCTCGTACCATGTGCAAGACTACACATGAGGAAAATACAGTGGTACCAAAAAAGTGTATGGTCTCAGCATTGCCACAGTTTAGACATACTGATCTCCGTCCTGCCTTGTCTTCAAAAGGAATTCCTTTGGTGATCCAAGGCATGTACTCTAAACAAAGGAAAACCCTTCTGTCTGCCTCCTGCCACTCAGATACTAGCCACGGATGCCTCAGATTATGCATGGGGAGCCCATTTTCAGGGCTCTGTTGGCCTTCAGGAATCTTCTACAACCAGGACAACTACTGATATGAACAGACAACACCACAGTTATGTGGTACATAAACAAGCAAGGGGGATCTCATTCCTACCCCCTTTGCAGACTAGCCATGGATCTATGGAACACAGCTCTAGCTTGCAATCTGGACCTTCAAGCTCAGTTTCTACCAGGGAAGCAAAACTTCCTGGCAGACAGTCTGAGCAAAAACCTTTCGGATCCACACGAGTGGATGCTGGACACCGAAATATTCAGGATGATAACAGCAGTCTGGGGATGTCCTCACATAGACCTCTTTGCATCCCATCTCAATCATCAACTACAGAATTTTTGCACCAGGACTTTCCACGAACAAGCTTGGAAAGTGGATGCACTATTATTCAGTTGGAGAAACCTCTCGGGATATGCCTTTCCGCCTCTTCCTCTTCTTCCACGGGTATTATTAAAGATCAGACAGGACAAGCCCAAGATGATAATCTTGCTGGCCCCAAATTGGCCTCGACAGTTTTGGTACCCTACTTTGAAAAACCTATGTCTGGAGCCCCCTTGGGTTTTCCCACAGACTCCGAACCTTCTGTCCCAATATCAGGGTCAGGTTCTACACTCCCATGTCAGAACTCTCAGCCTGGCGGCCTGGTTAATCCAGGATCTTTGATTCATTCTCTCCTACCCAAGCAGGTTATGGATGTCATTTTAGAAGCCAGACGTCCTAGCACTAGAAAATCTTATGCAGGAAAATGGAAAAGATTTTGTTCCTGGATGCAGGCTCAGGATTCTGATCTTCTTCTTCCTAACATTCCTTTGATTTTACTTTATCTGACAGATCTCTTACATAAGGGTTTCTCTTTCTCTTCCATTAAGATACATGCCTCTGCTATTTCCACTCATTATAATACAGACCCTCCAGTCTCTTCCCACCAGCTCATGAGACAGTTTCTCAGAGGAGCTAAGAACTTAAGACCTCCTAGATCTCCTCCCATTCCTGCTTGGGATCTCAACTATGTTTTGGAAAAGCTCACCTTACCTCCTTTTGAGCCCTGCTGCCTCTTCTGACATCAAGTGTTTATCTTGGAAGACAGCCATCCTGTTAGCTCTGACCTCTGCCAGGAGAGTTTCAGAGTTGCAAGCTCTTATGGCTGTGGAACCTTATATTATTTTTCATCAAGACAGGGTGTCTTTAAGGACTAATCCTACAGTCATGCCTAAGGTGGTTTCCAAAGTGGCTTTAAATCAAACTATCCACTTGCCAACTTTTTTCCCCACTCCTCAAAATAAAGGGGAAAGGATCTTACATTCCTTGGATGTACAAAGACAACTACGTTTTTACCTGGACAGAACCAAGGACATCAGAAAATCAGAGCAATTGTTTGTTTCTTATGCTTCAAGTTCCCAAGGTAAAGCCATTTCAAAACAGACCATTTCTAAATGGATTGCTCATGGAATCAGATTTTGTTATTCACACCATGGAAAGCAAATCCCAGGTAGTATACGGACTCATTCCACCAGAGCTGCTGCCACTTCAGCTGCCTTCCTCAGGGGAGTTCCTACCAAAGACATTTTGGAAGCTGCAACTTGGAGTTCAGTGCATACTTTTTCAAAGCACTACAATCTACCTCTCTACTCTAAGTCTAGGGCAGGCTTTGCTTCTGCAGTCTTGCAGGGCCTTTTAGCCGCCCCTTCTACTTTATGACCATCTCCCTTTCATTCTGCTTTGGGATTCTACCCTACAGTCATGACTGCAACAGTGAAACATGATGAACGTAGTACAGTTGTGTACACTTACCATAAATGTAGATGTTCATGTGTCTTCACTGTTGCAGTCTGGGTTTCCCTCCCTCCTGTCCCCTCTTATTTTTACTTTTGTGTGGTTCCTTTTTTCACCATTCTTCTGAGGTGTATTTGCAAAGGATATGGGACCTTACTCATTTTGGGACTCCTGACATCTGGGGCAAGAAAAACTGTAGAACATGGCGTCAGCTGTCAGCGTTGTACTCCTGGAGCTCTGACGTCAGGGAGCATGGTTGAACAGCCGACGCCAGACCCAGACTTTGGGATTCTGGCCGACCGAGGACTGTCTGCTGGCAGGGGAGAACCCTACAGTCATGACTGCAACAGTGAAGACACTCTAACATCTACATTTATGGTAAGTGTACACAACTGTGCTTTCCGAAAAAATGTAAGGATAAAGACAGAGACAAACTGCACAGGTCCAAAACTGGCGCAGACGCTTCCGTTAAGCTAGTCATCAGTTCTCCGCCCCTGATGCCCACTTCTGTGGATTCACAGGCCGCTACTGAGAACCTTTCGGAATCCGGTATGCAGCAAGACTTTTTTTCGACTAAGGATCCTGCAGACGTCTCTACCTTGGATGGGTCCGGAGAGGCTGAGCAGGCACCAGCTTCCGAAGAAGTACTTCACACTGCTGATACTTGACGCAGACCGACGACTTCTTTTGCGTCTTCAGTTCTTTCTAAAACTACCAAGTTTCTAAGGCCCAGGGTATGAACCACACCCAAAAAACCGACAACCCAAGCTCAGGCACCTGCTTCCTTGCCTCAGTCTCAAATGCTTAAAATGACAGAAGACCTTATAATGCTTATCAGGTGAAGCCAAGCCACCCCTTCCAAAAGAAAAAGAGACTTGTCCCCAGTAGATGTTCATCGTGTTACACTGCTGCAGTCATTACACTTGGGTTATCCTGCCGTCAGGCGGTTCCCCAGTCGGCCTGAGTTCCAAAGTCTTGGTCCGGCGTTGGTTGCTGTCGCCTCCTCCCTGACATCAGTGCGGCAGGGGTATATAAGATGCAGCCGACGCCATTTTCTTCAGTCTTTCTTGCCGCGCAGTGCCCAAAGCAGAAGCAGTTTGCAAGTGACGGTTGGCCGACTCCTGAGATTTTCATTCCAAATCCAGAACCAAAGTCTTCTACAAAGCTAAGTACCCCGTTGGGGAAACTTTTTCTTGCCTTAGACCGATGTCAGTAAAAGTTAATAACTGTATTTCTTGTGGGAAGCAAATACCTCATAAGGATTTCCACTCCTATTGTATTCCTTGCCCAAGCCCAGACCACGACGTCACTGGTTGTCGGTTTTGTGCTAGGTTTAACAAGCACATAATTAAACGTCGGTTTGATTTTGCCCGACATTATTTTGGCAGAAAATTCAATTACACCATGCCGTTGGAACTTCTGATGACCGGAATACATAAAAAGCGCAAAGACAAGGACAGGCATCCGAGGCCCAAAACTGATGACGAGGCCTCTTCTAGGCCGGTCGCCGGCTCTCCGGTTTTCAGTGAGGCGCCTACGCAGCCTGACGACCACTTCTGCAGAACCACAGACCGCCTCCGACTCCCACGTGGAGCTGGCTGGGCCATCGGACGCTCTAGGTTTTCAGCCTACCGAAACTAACCCTTCAGAGGGAACCGAAGTAGCTGAGCAATCCACAGCTTCAGAGGGTGTTTTCAGACCTACCCCAGTTAACCATTAAACCCTCTGCTAAGTCTAAGCCCACCTTAAAAACAAAGAAACAGATACAGCATTCTCCAGGACAGGCTTCCATGCCTAAGAAACAAATGCTCAAATTGGCCGAAGACCTAATCACCCTGATCAGGGGGTCCCATCCCCCTCCTGATAAAAGGCCCAGACAGGATGCAGACTATGAATCTTCCGATCAGGTGTCCATTTCTTCAGATTCATCCTCAGACCTAGGATATTCTTTACCCCCTTATGAGGATTCTGATGCTGAGGAATCAATTCCATCAGCCCCTCCGCCTGAGGACTACTTTTTTGGGGAGACCTTACATACCATGAGGGAGCATTTCAATTGGGAAGGCCAGGATTACTCAGAATCCAAGAAAAGGCTCAGGGACTTCCTTTTCTTGCCTCAACACAGACCCCTTGCTATTCCGCCAGTGTTAGATATTGTGGATGATGTGTACACTGAATTCAGCTTAAACCCTGACTCCCTACCTCCAGCCCCAGTTAAACCTGATAGATATTATAGAGTCCCTGACTCTCACAAATTTCTGTATAAAAGCCCTGTTGCTGACCCTGAAACTATTTCTCAGGGACCCAAAGGGATTAAGGCCTCATCAGCAAAAAAAACAGTTCCCTCTGACAGAGATTCCAGGGCATTAGACAGATGAGGAAAGAAAGTATATACGTCTGCAACTTTAGCAATGAGAGCCTTAAATTGCCAGTTTCATATGCTAAAATATCAGCAATTTTTGATGTCTCAGTTGAAACAAAAGATGCTTCCAGATTCAGATCCTCCTAATTTTAAAGAAATGCAGGATTTATTGCATGCAGCTGAACAAGTGGGAAAACATACTTTGCAGTGTGGGTTTGATTCCTTAGAGGCCTCCTGTAGAGCAGCAGTTACAGGCTCTGTCATTAGAAGGCATGCTTGGTTAAAAGAACATACGTTACCAGATCATGTTAAGGCAAAATTATTGGATGCACCTTTGCAGCGGGATGTGTTGTTTGGAGTTAAGGCAGAGGAGGTATTAAAGAAGATGGAGGATAAGGCAAAATCTTTGCAAACGGTAAAGGATTTCTTACAGGTTCAACCTCCTCGTTTTAGCCGAAATTGGCCAACAAAGAATTGGTCCTATCCAGTCACAGACAGACCTCAAAGGGGCAGATACAGATGTCCAAGAGGTAGAGGTCAAGCACAAGGTCCTTACAGGCCTCGACAATGGGGTACACCAGGCCAGAAAGAAGGGGAAGTCAGGCCACAACCTTATAAAAAGCAGCCTCAATGACTTCCCACTACAGCTGCCAAACAGCTCTCTCTTGGCAGCCCCCTTAGGAGGAAAACTGGCACTTTTCTATCACAATTGGCATTGCATCACCAAAGGCAAATGGGTTCTCAACATTGTATCTCAAGGTTACAGGTTCCACTTTCACACTCTGCCAAGGCTAAAAGGAATGCCAAATCTGCCACCAAATCAATGGGCAGTGGCTCAAAAACAAATTACAGCACTCATGGACATGAGAGCTATTCAAAAGGTACCACCACAGGAGCAAGGACAAGGATTTTACTCAAGACTCTTTCTGGTTCCCAGAAAGGGCAAAGCCTGGAGACGCATTCTGGATCTTTCTTCTCTAAACACTTACCTGGAGGTTCCGAAATTCAGAATGTTGACACTGCAGCAGCTTCTTCCCATGCTGGGCAAGAAAGCTTGGCTCGTGACTTTGGACCTCAAGGAGGCATACCTGCATGTCCCTGTCAGACAAAACTGCAGAAGATACCTCAGATTTCTAGCTGGTTCAGTGCACTATCAATTCTCTGCACTCCCCTTTGGCTTATCTACTGCGCCCAGGGTCTTCACAAAGTGCCTGGCACCAGTAATTGCATTTTGCAGGCAAAAAGGAATTCAAATTTATCCATACCTGGACGACTGCCTGATTCAAGCAGAGAGCAAGGACATTCTTCTAAAGCATCTGGCATTCGTAAAAAAGTTATTAAGTTGCCTGGGGTACACAGTAAACGAAAATAAATCAAAACTAGTGCCCTCACAACAGATAATATTCCTGGGTGCCAGCTTGAGCACAACGACCCAGATGGCTTATCTCACGCCAGACAAGCAAGGACAACTGACTCAATACTTTCAATTGATGGCAACAAAGACCCAACTCCCTGCAAGAAAAATTCTGCAGGCCTTGGGCTACATGGCATCTTGCATACTACTAATTCCATATGCCAGACTGCATATGAGGAAACTACAATGGTACCTAAAGAGTGTATGGTCTCAACACTGTCAAAGATTGGAAACAATTATACCACTAATTCCTTGCCTTCAACAGGAGTTTCGATGGTGGGCTCAAGCTTGTCACCTCAACAAGGGACAGCCTTTTACTCAACCCACAGCCAGGCAAACACTGACAACAGATGCATCGGATTACACCTGGGGAGCACACATGGCAGGAAAATGAATTCAGGGCGAGTGGCCCACAGAGCAAAGGCATCTCCACATCAATCAAAAAGAGATGCTAGCTGTACAAAATGCACTTATAGCTTTCAAGGACCTGCTGCATCCAGGACAACTACTACTAAAGACAGACAACACCACAGTTATGTGGTACATAAACAAGCAAGGGGGCACACACTCCTACCCCCTCTGCAGACAAGTTATGACCTTGTGGAACACAGCTCTGGACTACCAAGTTCATCTGCAAGCACAATTCCTGCCAGGAGAGAAAAACACACTGGCAGACGACCTAAGCAGAAACATCATGGATCCCCACGAATGGGAATTGAATCCACAAATATTCAGAATGATAACACAAAACTGGTGGAGCCCGGACATAGATCTGTTTGCATCCCCAATGAACTACCAGCTACAGAAATTCTGCACAAGGAGTTACTATCCACAAGCATGGAAAGTGGATGCCCTGTCATTCAGCTGGAAAAACCTACAAGTATACGCTTTCCCTCCTTTACCTCTCCTTCCAAAGGTATTCATAAAAGCCAGGCAAGAAGAGCCAAAGATGATCCTGATTGCACCAGACTGGCCACACCAGCACTGGTACCCAATTTTAAAGAACTTGGCACAAGAACCACCCTGGATTTTGCCTCAAATCCCACATTTGCTGACACAGCACAACAATCAGATACTTCACAGCCAGCTAAAGACCTTAAACCTAGCTGCATGGAAAAGTCCTTAGTGAAGCAAGCAATGCCTCTCTCCAAAGCTGTTATGGATGTCATTCTGGAGGCCAGAAGGTCTAGCACCAGGAAAGCCTATTCGGATAAATGGAAGAGATTCTGTGCCTGGAATCAGGCGCACAGCCTTGACCCTCTTGTCCCAAACATTCCTCAGATACTTCAATATTTAACTGAGATGCTGGACAAGGGCCTCTCCTTCTCATCCATCAAGATCCACGCCTCAGCCATTTCTGCTCATTACAACATGGATCCACCAATTTTTTCTAATCCTTTGCTCAAACAGTACCTCAGAGGGGCTAAAAACATAAGACTGCCCCGTAGAGCACCTACCCCAACTTGGGACCTCAACTTTGTTTTGGAAAAAATAACTTTACCTCCTTTTGAGCCAGCTAACACAGCAGAATTAAAATACATCTCTTGGAAAACTGGTCTGCTACTGGCAATAACATCAGCATGAAGAGTTTCAGAATTACAGGCACTAATGGCAGTGGAACCTTTCCTCATTTTCCACCAGGACAGGGTGTCTTTAAGAACTAACCCTACGTTTATGCCAAAGGTGGTATCAAGTGTGGCTCTAAACCAAACTATTCACTTGCCAACTTTTTATCCAAAACCACAGAACAAAGGGGAGAGACTACTAGATTCTTTGGACATTCACAGGCAGTTATGCTTCTACTTGGACAAAACCAAAGCTTTCAGAAAATCTGAGCAATTATTGGTAGCATATGCTGCAGGAGCACAGGGAAAAGCCATTTCAAAACATACTATTTCAAAGTGGATAGGACATTGTATACGTTTCTGCTATACTCACCATGGGAAACCTGTACCTAGCAGCATTAGATCTCACTCCACCAGGGCAACAGCCACTTCAACTGCCTACCTCAGAGGAGTACCTACCAAGGATATTTTGGAAGCAGCAACATGGAGTTCTGTGCATACCTTCACCAAGCATTACCATTTGCCTTTATACTCCAAATCCAGAGCTGGCTTCGCCACTGCTGTGCTGCAGGGCCTTATAGCCACCCTTAATGCTTTATAGAACCAGCCTCCCTACATCAGCTTTGGGATTCCACCCAAGTGTAATGACTGCAGCAGTGTAACACGATGAACATAGTACAGTTTTGTACCTACCATAAATGTAGATGTTCGAGTGTAAAGACTGCTGCAGTCCAGGTTACCCTCCCTCCTTCCCCTCTTACGTTCTGGTACGTACCTAGGTCTTCTACCCTTTACTACCTATGAGGAGTATTTGCTGGTAACTGAAAATGGTTGTTTGTGTTTCTTTTGTATACTTTACTAGCAATTTGAATTACCTACCTATTTGGGGGCACCTGACATCTGGGGCAAGAAAAACTGAAGAAAATGGCGTTGGCTGCATCTTGTATACCCCTGTCACACTGACGTCAGGGAGGAGGTGACAGCAACCGACGCCGGACCAAGACTTTGGAACTCAGGCCGACTGGGGAACCGCCTGACGGCAGGATAACCCAAGTGTAATGACTGCAGCAGTGTTTACACTCGAACATCTACATTTAAGGTAGATACAAAACTGTACTTTTTATCTGAACAGGAGTCTGATGACTCAACCCCTCTCTGCTTATGAGGATTCTGATGCAGAGGAATCCATCCCTTCAGCCTCTCCACCTGAGGATTTTTCCTTTGGGGAACCCTGCATACTTTAGGGGAACATTTCCAATGGGAATGTCAGGACTATCCTCAGTCAAAAAAGAGACTCAGGGAATTCTTAGATTTTCCACAGCACAGACCTCTGGCCATTCCTCCTGTCCTGGATGTTGTGGATGATGTTTTTATGGAATCCAGTCTGACCCCTGACACCCTCCCTCCTGCTCCCAGGAAACCTGACAGGTATTATAGAGTACCTGACTTGCACAAATTTTCTTTCCAAAAATCCTACTGCTGACTCAGAGGTCATCTCTCAAGGACTTAAAGGAATCAAAGGAACTTCAGCTAAGAATCCCACCCCCTCAGATAGGGATTCCCAAGCATTAGACAGATGGGGTAAAAAAGTATACACCTCTGCTACTCTTGCTATTAGAACATTACATTGTCAGTTCCATATGCTGAAATACCAACAACGTACCATGGAGCTCCTCAAACAAAAAACATTTTCTTTCCCTGCTTGTGCAGAAAATAGAGTTACAAGAGTTATTGCATTCTGCAAGTCAAGTAACTAAGCACACCTTAACAATGTGGTTTTGATGCCCTAGAAGCATCTTGCAGGGCAGCAGTCACTGGTTCTGTCCTTAGGAGGCATGCTTGGCTTAAGGAACAGACCTTGCCAGACCATGTCAAATCCAAATTATTGGACGCACCCTTGCACAAAGACAACTTATTTGGCACCAAGGCAGAAGAGGTCTTAAAAAAGATGGAAGAAAAAGCTAAATCTACGCAGACAGTTAAAGACTTCCTACAGGTCCAGCCACTGAGGTTCAGTAGGCATTGCCCCTCCAAGCACTGGTCCTTTCCTGCCCCCTCCAGGTCAGCTCAGCCCAGACCCAGGGGAAGCAGACCACCCAGACAACAGCCCCAGGGAATGCAGAGATCTAAGCAATGGAGTTCCTCCTTTTCAAAACCAGGGAGTGCAAGGTCACCCCCTTATGGTAAGAGCTCAAAATGACTTTACACTTCCACCCCCTCCCTCTGCCCACCTGCTCTTGTCCCTAGGAGGAAAACTCTCCTTCCACGCAAGCAACTGGGCTACCATTACCAACGACCACTGGGTCCTCAACATAGTGTCCCAGGGATACAAATTTTATTTCCACACACTGCCAACCCCAACAAGGTTCCCTGATCTTCCACCAAACCAGTGGGCAGAGGCCAAAAAGCAAGACCTTTCCCCTGCTATCTATGAGGGCAGTAGAGCATGTTCCTGCAGAACAGATAGGCCAAGGTTTCTACTCCAGACTCTTCCTGGTACCCAGAAAAGGGGGGACATGGTGCCCGATCCTTGATCTATCCATTCTAAGTGCCTTCAGAATGCTCACCCTTCAGCAGCTTCTGTCTATGCTTTCCAAGGATGCTTGCTTAGCTACCCTAGACCTAAAAGAGGCCTACCTACACATCCCAATCAGGGAATCATAGGGTCATAAGTAGGTACTAGGCTGTTGGCCCTAGGGCCTATACAAGCCTAGCCAAAAAGGTACCCTGGCTTTCGCCACCCAAGAAAATTATTTTCCTGTGCCCCTGTCAAGCAGAACCACAGAAGTGATCCCCGGGGTGAATTTCGTATTACCCATGCAATCATCAAGATTTTTTTTGAAGAGTGCTAATGAGGAGCTCGTTTGACATATATAGGTAGTCTGTTCCGGAGTATGGGAAGTCTCTGGGACAGGAATCTATCCCTCCAGCATGTTCTGTTTATTGTGGTGACAAGGTTTAGGTCCCTAGAGCGTGTAGCTCGGAGGGATTGAGATTTCTTTAAGTGGAGCATGTCCAACAGCTTTGGATTTGACATAGCTTTGTATGTTAGGCAGAGATTGCCTCTGAGTAGGCGATATGTGACGGAGTAAAGCTGGAGTTGTTTGAGACGGTCTGCGTAAGGCATCTGTTTGAGGCCAGTAATCCTCTTTGTGAGGTATTTTTGCGGCCTTTCCAGTTGTAGATGTCTTGTGAGGTACATACCAAAAGGGGCGTTGTACTCTATAATGGGTCTAACGAGTGATGAGTAGAGGGGAACAATGACCTCTTTTTTTCTGGATGAGAAACCTTTTGTGATGTGGTGTGCCACGTAGAAGGATTTCCTGACCACTGTGGCGATGTGATTATCAAAGGAGAGAATACTGTCCACCTGTGTCCCAAGGTCTTTTATCACACTTTCGGTGTTAAGTAGACTACCGCCTATGTGGTAGTTCATGGGTACAGAGTTTTTACCAAAGGGAATGACAATGCACTTTTTGGCATTGAGCTGGAGACCATGTCTTTGACACCAGGCATCTGTCTCAGTGAGGCCCTTTTGTAGGATATCCACATCGTTAGGAGTTTCAATTATGGCTCCTAGTTTGCAGTAATCTGCAAATTTAGTTAGCCAAAGACCTTCTGTGTTAGCCTGTACTTCAGAGAAGTAGATACTAAACAGGAGAGGACCCAGGACTGAACCCTGTGGTACTCCACTTGTCACTGGTCTGAAGTCTGATTTGGAGTCTGCTACTTTCACGGTGTTGGTTCTGTCAGTAAGCCAGTTGGCAACCCATCTTGTCACATAGGGATTTATACCTAGTTTAGTGAGTTTATCTATAATTCCAGAGTGGGGGATGGCGTTGAACGCCTTGACGAGATCTAGATAGGCTGTGTTAACCACCTTACCCTCATCTATGGCTTTGGTGACTACTTCAAAGAAGTCTATCAGGTTTAGGAGACATGATCTACCTTTTACAAACCCAAACTGTGTGGGGTCCAAAGTTTGGAGATCTCCAATGCCTTTGTTTATGAGTTCCATGATGATACGTTCCATGGCCTTGCAGACGAGGCTCATCAGGCTAATGGGGCGGTAGTTCCCGGGGTCTGTTGTGGCCCCCCCCCCCTTTGTGGAGTGGGATAACTGTCGCGGTGCGCCATTCAATGGGCACAAAGCCTGAGGTGAGGCTATGATTGAACATGATACTTAGACGGGGTGCCAGTTCATTCTGTAGTTCATTAGAAGGCAGCCTGGGATGTTGTCAGGTCCCATGGATGCTGTGTTCTTGGCTTTGGAGAGTGCAGGAAATACCTACGTTTCAGGGAAGGATCACTGCACTTTCAGTTCTCTGCACTTCCCTTTGGCTTATCCACTGCTCCCAGAGTTTTCACAAAATGTCTGGCTCCCGCCATTGCTTTTTGCAGACAAAGAAATATTCAAATTTACCTATACTTTGATGACTGCCTGATTCAGACAGTCAGGAAAAGCTGCTAAAGCACCTGACTTTTGTAAAGGACCTACTGACCTCCCTGGGGTATACTATCAACAAAAAGAAATCCAAACTAGTTCCCACACAAAAAATTGTATTTCTGGGAGCAAGTCTGGGCACAGCATCCCAGATGACATTCCTTACTCCAGAAAAACAAGCTTACGTGACAGCCTACTTCTCTCAGCTAGCCACCAGGATCCAGTTATCCGCAAGGAAAATCCTGCAAGCTCTAGGGTTCATGGCTTCTTACATTCTACTCATTCCATATGACAGACTGCATATGAGGAAACTACAGTGGTACCCAAAAGGCATTTGGTGTCAGCACTGTCAAGACCTGGAAACTCTTATACCAATGGTGCCTTGTCTAAGGAAAGATTTTCTTTGGTGGGCAGCAGCATTCTACCACAACAAGGGACTTCCCTTCTCACAACCCCATGCCGCCCAGACCCTCACCACAGATGCATCAGTCTATGCCTGGGGTGCACACCTGGACAGTAGGTGCATTCAGGGCCAATGGAGCCCAAATCAAATTCATCTGCACATCAACCAAAAAAGAGATGTTAGCTGTTCAGCAAGCCCTGGCAGCTTTCAGACCCCTACTGTCCCCGGGGCCTCCACTGATCAAAACAGACAACCCCACAGTGATGTGCTATATCAACAAGCAGAGATGGACTCTCTCTTATCCTCTGTGCAGGCTCACCATGACCCTTTGGCACCCCGCCTCAGCCATGCAACTACACCTGTTAGTACAATTCCTGCCAGGCTCTCTAAACTCTCTGGCAGACAATTTAAGCAGAAACCTGCTAGACCCACATGAGTGGCAGCTAGACCAAAAAAACATCACCCTTGTAACCCAGAAATGGGGCACCCCGAACGTCAACCTCTTTGCCTCCCACCCCAATCATAAGCTCAGCAAATTCTGCACCAGGGAACCTCACAGCAAGGCCTGGAAAGTGGATGCTCTATCCTTCCAGTCGGTTGACCTCTCTGTCTATGCAGTTCCCCCTCTACCACTCATTTCAAGGGTACTGCTCAAAATAAGGGATGAAAAACCGAGGGCAGTCCTGATTGCCCCAGACTGGCCAGGCCAGCACTAGTACCCACTGCTGTGCAACCTGTCACTCCTGCCACCATGGAACGTTACCTACCTCAGATCCCTACACTCCTGACCCAGAGGAATGGAGAATTCATGCATCCCCAATTGCAGACCTTCAATCTGGCAGCCTGGCTTATTCCCTGATCTCTCCTCAAGCTGCCAGTCCAAGCAAGCAAGTTCTAGATGTGATACGTGAGGCCAGACACCCCAGCACTGGAAAATCTTATGCTGGCAAGTGGAAAAGATTTTGCACCTGGATCCAGGCTAAGGGAGCTGGATCAGCACAGCTCTCCCTACCTCTCCTCCTGGATTACCTGGCAGACCTCCTACACAGGGGGTTTATCCTTCTCTTTTATTAAAATTCATGCCTCTGCCATCTCTGCTCATTTCAGCACAGAGCCACCTCTTTTCTCACACCCTGTCATCCAACAGTTCCTAAGAGGGGCTAACAACTTGAGGCCACCCAGAAGAGTTCCTACCCCAGCTTGGGACCTAAACTTTGTGCTGGAAAAGCTCACCCTGCCCCTCTTTGAACCTGCAGCTTCAGCAGAGTTAAAATTTCTCTCTTGGAAAACCGTCTTGCTTCTGGCCATAACTTCAGCTAGAAGAGTATCAGAGCTACAAGCACTTATGGCTTTAGAGCCCTTTATCATTTTCTATGCTGACAGGATCTCCCTCAGGACTAACCCATCCTTCATGCCAAAGGTGGTGTCCAGTTTGGCTCTCAACCAATCCATTCATTTGCCCACCTTTTTCCCTAACCCACAAAACAAGGGGGAAAGGATTCTGCACTCTTTAGATGTGCACAGACAGCTCAGATTCTACCCAGACAGGACTAAATCTTTTAGAAAAACTGATGAATTGCTAGTCATTTCACTGCAGGAACAGAGGGCAAGGCCATATCAAAACAAGCAATCTCCAAATGGATAGTACACTGTTTCCATTTCTGCTACAAACAGCATGGGAAACCTCTCCCCAAGGGGGTCGGGACACATTCCACCACAGCAACATCCACCTCTGCAGCTTTTCTCAGAGGGGTCCCCACCAGGGACATCCTGGAGGCTGCAACATTGACATCTGTTCATACTTTCACCACACATTACAACCTGCATATCTTCTCCAAATCCAGGGCAGGCTTTTCCACCACAGTCTTGCTGAGCATCCTAGCCAGCCCCCATTCTTCTTGACTGCCTCCATCCTTTTCCTCAGCTTTGGGAATCAACCCAAGTGTGATGACTGCAACAGTGAAACACGAAGAACATAGTACAGTTGTGTACACTTACCATAAATGTAGATGTTCGAGTGTATTCACTGTTGCAGTCCTGGTTTCCCTCCCTCCATCCCCTTTGTCTCTCTGTCTCTCTCTCTCTTTCTGTCCCTTTACAAGGAATTTTTGGTATTTACTTTCTACTGGTGGTGTTCTTCCACCATTACCTAGCTCCCTATTGGGAGCTCCTGACAGGGCAAGAAAAAGTGATGTAATGGCGTCGGCTTCCTCTTTTTATACCACTGACGAGCTGACATCAGTCCTTGAGTGACAGCAACTGACCCAGAAATACTAAGCCTCTGGTATTCGGGCCGACTGAGGGCTACCCTGGCAGGGATAACCCAAATGTGATGACTGCAACAGTGAATACACTCGAACATCTACATTTATGGTAAGTGTACACAACTGTACCTTGTCCTGTTTTCATCTATTTCAACATCCCTCCCTCCTTCCATCCTCCAAATTGCCATTTTGCATCTTCTGGGGCTTGATCAGACCTTTACTGGACCCTGTCTGTTTTCTGTTCCACATCTCATTCTGTAGTGGGCTCCCACTTTATTCCAGTTTATAGTTATTAGGAATATAATGGAAATAATCAGCAAACATGATCCGAGGTAAATAGCTAAGATGAGAGAATTATGGGTAGGGGAGGATCCAGTACTCAATTATAAGGTGCCGAGGTCAGGTCCAGCAACCCAAACAGTGAACTGGATGAAAACAGAACAACGCAGATCTATTGTTATGGTAAGCACATAACTTCAGTTTCATTCCCAAAATTTGTCAACAGTAAGAATAGATGTCTGTGGTCTTCATTACTGTCCATCTCCTAGCAGTAGTAGTAGCAGCAGTAACAGTAGAAGGAACTTGTAGGATACCAGGCAGGGGCACAAAAGGCATATTGTAGGTGACTGTGTAAGGTTTGTTTCAAACTCCAATATTCCAGGAGTGACCTCTTATTCCTCACTTGCAGTATTATTATTTTCCCATGAGAGTGTATTTTCCCACGTTTTTATCTGAGTATGGACACAAATTTAAAATGGAGAAGCACTTCTTGGCATCTCAATCCCATGTTTGACTGCCATCACCGTCACCTTACACATATGCAAGAAATGGACTTTTGAATTCCAGGTGTTTGTTCATTGGGTCTCTACTCAAATCCACAGGATAAGATGATTTTTTTCTCCCTTTTAGATGATGGATTGTCACCCGTAAGGGTTGAGATAGTATACATAGCCAGTCGTCTGCCTTTTGCATAGCCTTCAGCTTTCCCCCTCCATTTAGTGGAATTTGATTACCAGTTCAAGGCATAGTAGAAGGTGGCTGAGCATATTTGGGAAGTTGCTGCAGTATCAACTAATTATCTAACACTTTAAGATCTAAAACAACAGCAACAAAAAATCATTATATCACTGTAGCCTTCTCCTACCATGCATGCAAGTTATTGAAAAAATCTGTGAAATGTTTAAAAGATTTTCTCCATTTCTGAGTTTTTGACAAAATACTATTTCTCTGTCACACATCTTATACTTATTACTATTACAGCCATAAAATTAATGGATAGCAGATAATATAACTTGGGAGTGTTATACAAAGTCACAGATCCCCTTTATTCAGTTACATTGTCAAATCCTGCCACATTGCCCCATTCATTATCCATTGGTATCTTCTTCAGTCCATTGTCTATTGTGACACTTACAAATCCCTTTAATTTTGAGCTTATAATACATAGATTGAAATCCAGAGAACGATAACCTTTTTATAAGTGAGATTCATATATAAGAACCTAGCGGTAACAAGAGTGTTATAGCAGGGTTCTTACTTATGAATCTTGCTGTTATAACTCTGTAAACAGCTCTCTGCCACACATGTTGCGGTCACCATGGAGCTGCATGGGAGGACAGCTAACAACTTTAAAAGTTGGACCACATCTTGTGTCACTTCCAGTACCACAATAACAGCAGCCAGAAATGAGATCCTGTAAGTAGCATACAGCTCCAAAAGCTGTTAGACACTCTGCTTAGGGTTGCCACCTTTTCAAATGCCCAAAGTGCGATAGTTGTACAGAAAGATATTTTCTGGACAGATTGTGCTCATAACATACCCACAGTCAGTAAAAAGGACTGGATTTCACTGTAGTGTCAAAGGTTAGTAGAATTTCAGTTTATTCTATTATTTCATATATTAAATTGTATCAGATAAAAACAGATTATTTTCTGCAATAATTGTAGGAAATTATAAATATTTCTTATTGTAAGAATACAGGACAGAGCTCCCCACATAGGAACTGCCCTGCATAAAGAGGTACAGGAGCTAACTGTGCTAACATGCTTAACACACTTTTTTAAACTAATATTATAATGTAACTAAGATTAATTAGTCACTCTATTGGCGACTATACACTTACTATTTTGTAGAGGTTAGCAACTGTATAATTCACTGTTTTTGAAATTCTCTTAAAGGTGATTTGAGCAACCACTGGTCTATTTGGATACGTGTTGTTAAAGCTAGAATTATGTATACAAACGTATATATACCTTGATGTTTTCATCAGGACAAACTTAACTTACACTGTTTTGAATCCTTGGTTAAACTGTTCCCGGGCAGCACATTCAGTTCTCTGATATACATACTTCGTACTGCTCCCCTCCACGTGGCTGTATGTACGCCACATACTTTATATCAAGCACACTGTGCTATCAGGAGCCCTATCTAGCCTCTAGTCAGTGGTGCATTTATGCCTGAGAATATTTTGCTACAAAGAGCCACTCTTGAAAACCTGGTTATAAGCGTACACTGGTACAATGCTGCAAGGACATTCTGTACTAGGTCTACTTTGAAACCTGATATACTTTCTGAAAGTCCCTCTAAAAATGCAGCATACTGCAGCCACATTCTTCACATGTTTTCCTTAGCTACTTTTTACCATTTAATTAAGAGGCAGCAGCGTAACGCAACCCTGCTTATAAGAAGCGGTGTCCTCTTCCCCGATTCCACCTGGCTTTAGAAACAGCTGTCTAGTTGAAAGGTTGATGGTATCCCCCTATTTAGAGTAGCCCCCGATAACTATTTACCCTCTACTTATTATACCTATTGGCCTACTACTGTCTGTTTTTTCTGGTGAGTGTCTGCAAATTGTGTATTGGAAGAACTCCCTGTTTCTGGCTAGTTTAAATCTTTTCACAAGTACATAGACAGAAGTAAAAGATTTTCTTTTGTTGTAGTAAACTGCTTAACCTTGTTAGCTCAACACCACTAGGACCATGTTAACTATCTTATATTCTACTCATGATCCATATATTATGTTGCTGTTTTGATACTGTTTTATCACTGGTTGTCCAATCTTTACTAGTGTTTGCTATAAGAAACTGTCAAATTATCTCAAGGTTACTTTTTGAAATTGTTTATTCATTCCAGCCTGGTTTATACTAGTGTCTACCAAAAGAAAGTTCTCTAATCTATCCTAAATGATTTGAACCTGATGCTGATTATAGATGTTATACTAGTGTTTAGCTGTTACAGAGCACCAATCCTCTCTGTAATTTGAAGCTTACTACATAGGAATGCATATGTAAGGTGTGTTTATTGTTGTTTATCTGCCTCTCTACCTCATTTGTGTTTAATGTTATAATCTATTCACTGTCCATTTTTTTAATCTGCTACTTTCTTCTTATCTCCCTAACCCACCTAGTTTTTTAACTCCTATCCCGCTGTAAGGCCTGTGTATTCTACCTGTCTATCCTGCAAGGACCTCTCACCACAAATTCAACTACCGAACTTACAACCTAAAGGAAGCTGTTGTCCTTTTCTCAAACTCCCCTTCATCCTATACATCAGTGAAAGTATGTCTGCCCTCTCTTCTACGCTGTGAAGTTGTATTGTAACAAAAACCTAGACCTTTTTTTTACAGTTTAGAATTTGTATTAAATCTCCACCTGTACCAGGTACCCAGCAGCCTTTACCCCCTACTACTCTTCATAGTATTAGCCTCTCCTGCCCTGTATTGACCAGTTCTGTCCTCTGTCTTCTGTGTCTTCCTAAATACTTTGACCACTGGGTGGCTCCCTTCCCTATGCTCCTTTATTAGGCTTAGAAATATTCCTGACCTCTATCTCCTTATCCACTCTGAAATACTGTATGGTCTTGCTAGTTACCTGTACTTGCTGTAGTCCTTTTCTCCTTTCCTCAATCTCCTCCTACAGACTTTTAGTCCTTGTTGTTGTACACATATTCTAGCACTCCCCTCGTACCTAGCACTGCTTAGAAGTTAGCTGTATTCAGCTATTTCATTGATTGTTTCTGACACTATTCCTCACTTGCCCTAACTCACTCCGTTCGCCCTGTGGGCTCACTCCGCTCCCCTACCCCCAAATCCCATTCACCCCCAGTACACCTACACTTATACTTCCCAAGCCACACCTCCATCCTCTATTATCCAGTAGCTCTCACTACCTCTTTAATTTACCTATCCAATCACCTGATACTTCCAACTACCTCATTCTTTTTCCCTTCAACAGCTCCGCCCTTTTACCTCCTCTCTTTTCTATCTTATATCTCCCAGCTTCTATCTCCCCTTTGTCCCAACCATGCCTATTGTAGGCAGGCCTTGCCTCTCTTATAGCCTTCTCGCTCTTACTATTCTTACCCCCCCCTATTCTTATCCCACTACCTCACCTACTGTGAACATCTTAGCCTTACAAGATTTCATCCCACCTTAAAACAAACAACTTTATTTAATCCTCTAACCTTACAAACACCCTTTGACATAACATTCTCATCTTTCTACCTTCATCCACAGTTTCATAGAATAACCCATATTAAGTATTCTCACACTAGAAAACAAATCCCCGTCTTCTTTAAACTCTTGAAACACCTTTATAGCCCTCTACAACCCCTATTACTACACGGAGATATTCATCCCAATCTTGGCCCAAACAATACTATCTCTACTTCTCACTCTGACCACATATCTTCACTAGTGCCAATAACTCCCTCCTCATAGGCCACCTTAATTATATGTAGCTTAAATAATAAAATAACCCTACTTCATGCCCTGCTGCACGTTTACTCTTTTGATATCCTATGTCTCACAGAAACGTGGCTCAAACCAATAACTAAAGACAATGATATAATCCCACCTGGTTATAACATCCTGAGATCTGACCGTCTAAATAAAAAGGGTGGTGGGGTAGCAACACTATATAAATCTCAATTACAGGTTACACCACTAAATATTCAACCTCCCTCTTCCAGTAACACTGAAATCCTAATCTCTAACCTACAGCTAAATGCTAACAAATCATTACATATAATTTGCTCCTACATCCCACCAGGAAACAACATTAATACTCTCGAAAATGTCCTCAACTGGCTCTCCACATCCCTCCCACAAGAAACCATACTCCTTGGAGATTTTAACATTGACTGGAACTGTTGCAGCTCACCACAACCAACCTCTCACATAAACCTGTATGGCTTCAATCAAACCATTACCTCCCCCACCAGAATACACAAACCAAGCAACAAGAAAGCCATCTTAGACTGGATACTAGTCAACAGTAACCCCCTCTCCTATAAAACAGGCATACTGCCTGATGATATCAGTAATCATTCTCTTACCTTTATTACCAGACAAAAAACACTACCTAACCAAACAATATGTAGAACTATCCGTAATAAAAAAAACCCTCAACCCAGCAAACTTCCAAGCCGAACTTAAAGCCTGTAATTGGTTACCCCTTAAATACCTACAGCTTGACAAAGCTGTCTCTTATTTTAACAATAAATTTCTACAAATCCTACAACACCATGCCCCCTCTAGAACTGTCAGAACTAAGAACAAACCTGCACCTTGGCTCACTAAGGAGACAAGGCAAAAAATACTTCAAAGAAATAGAATCTGTTCTAAATGGAGAAATACTAAAAAACATCTGATCATGAAAGCTTTAGACAGCTGAGAAATGCCACAAAGAAATCGATACTCCCAAGACAAAAAAACTATCATAAACTCCAACAAGCTCAACATAAAAGCCCATAAAAATTCTGGTCAGGTATAAATAGCCTACTCCACCCAGGGTATTCCAAAACACCTTCTCCAGCTAACTTGACCCAGAAATCTCCCAGACAAATTGCTAACTCCTTTAATAGATTCTTTGTGAACACAGCCCAATCACTAGCAAGTACTCCAGCCAGCATCTCAAATACTTTCTCTCAAACCAACATACCTCATGTCTTACAACTACAACCTGTACCTACCTCTCTCATCCATTCCCACCTTCATAAACTAAAACCATGTACCCCCTCTGCTGAGGGAATTTCAAAACTGCAGACAGTGATGCTCAGTGGACACTGCCCATTGTTGTTTAAGAACAGTATGAACTCAGGACCAGTCATTTCTCCATGCTCGAGTGATCATTGACTTTGGCAGAAAGACTTTTCAGCTGCCTGCTTTCTGTCTAAACCCACAGAAAAAAGGAGTAATGGGTATATTACATTTGTTGGATGCATATAGCCATCTCATGTACTATGTAACAAGAACAAAGGATTTCAGGTAATTAAATCAGGTCTTTATGTCTTTCATGCTTGGCCAGTCTTTTAGGAAACCCCTTCTAACAGGCTACCCTGATACATTGCTTTTTGATGTAGAGATAGTGGAAAAGCTTGGGGGTCATGAGAGTGCTCACTCTTAACAGGACAGCAGCAACTACAGGAATGCAGCAGGTCAAAAGTGTGTCATCACCCCGCTATGATTCCATGCATACTTTTTCCAAGTACTGTAATCTGGATCTGCAGTCCAAGAGCAGGGAGGAATTGCAGGGTACATTTTGAGCACTGTTATCCCATGAGGCACCTAATTGCTGTAGTACATTTCCCAATGATCATACAACAGCATCATACAACTGTAGTGATCTTTGATGATGAATACATTCACCAAAACAGTATATGTTTGAGTAGCAAGATCATTACTACAGTATATGCCCCCCCATCCTTGACCCCTCCCCAGTTATTTTCCATATTTTCTCAACTCTTAGTGCCTGTGATGTAGAGGAAGGTAAGTCTTTGCTACACTTTCCAAGGGTGTACAAACTTGAGAAAAGAAGAGGGACAGAAATAGTGGAGGACATTACTTACATTTTAACAAATATAGGCTTGGTGTTCCTCCATTTACCAATCATCTGTCCAGGAGGAACTCAAGAGCTTTTATAGCTAAAAAAAAAAAAAAATTTTAGGTGTTCAAGTGATTCACAGCCTGAAAACCAGGGGAATTATGTACTCTGGCCAGGGGATAGTTACTTCCAAAAAGACGAATAGTGGTGATGATATGAAGTACTCATCCTTTAACTATGTGTCAGACTGACATCCTGTTTACTGCAAAAGATTGTGATTAGGTCATATAACAGCAGTTGGTATTGCATTGTGAAAAGGGATTTCAAGAAATTCACATCTCAAGTTTTGCTGTTGAGGTGAATTCCCTGAATTCCATTTTTTGAAAACACCACACACTAGTTATAGTTGCTGGCATGATCCTGTACAGTCATTTTGCTGAACCCCTCACTGCATTTTCCTTTATTTCCCCAACAGCTCAAGAACAGTTTCTGTAGTCTTACTCTTATAGGACTGTATGCTCTCTTATGTCCTTCATTCATCAAATTGCTGATTGAGATTTTACCCAGGTCCTTCATGCCTTCACCGTATGTACGCTGATGTATTTATCGTGCACATTATTGTCCATCCCTGTGATTCTGAAATGGCATCTCTGGCCTTCCTGTAGTGTGCCAGGCCTGTTTCTAGGAATGCTTAAGCAAGTCTAAAAACATTGTGTGCTTAAAATGTTAACAATTTAGCCTTCATGCTTTGTGGGATTAAGCTAAATAATCAATCCTGTCTGCTCCTTAATTTCTTGTATGCCTCTTCAGTTTTGACTAACTTACAGTCTTGTCACTTAGCTAAACTAGAGCAGTCGTAATAAGACTATAGAATTTGCAAGTAACCACATTAACTAAATACATCCCTATCTTGAACTTCATTCCCTTAACTGTCTGGAACTACCTAATCTGTTAGCATGCACTCACATTAGGACTGCTGTTAACATCCTGTACAGCCCAAAAAGATAATGTCCTACCAGACAATTATTAAATTTGCACTCATCTAACCGAGAAATACCTTCACTTTGCCAACACTTAGGCTACAACACAAATCTAAAAATCATAATGGTGACTACCTATGTTGCTAAACATTGGAACTCTCTTTCAGTAAAATCAATAACATCTCATCTCTTCTACTATTTAAAACACATTGAAAACATATCTATCAACAAAATCATTCTGCACTTGTAACACCCTCATTACTAAGCCCCCTTTTTACTGTAATCATTTTCCATTTGTATTCTAAAATCCCAGTTATTTCATACCTATTAACAAAAAATCCTGTTCTCGTCCCATCACCATTACTAATTCTAGTCCTTATGCAGCCAACTCAACTATGGTGGTGGTGCTGTGGTAGCGTTGTCGCCTCACAGTATGACGTTGTCCTGTTCGATTCTCAGCTAGAGCATCTTCTGTGTGGAGACATGTGTGAATAGGCGTACCTTCGTTGAAGGTTGTGCGTCAGAGCTGGCAACTCGGCATGTAAAAATCTACTGCCAATCATTAGCGGACCGGAGTTCCGCTGTGGCGACCCCTAACCGGGAAAAGCAAAAAGACACAAACATGCAGCCAACTCAAGTAAATAGCATAACATTCACTCACTTTCTCACCTGTTTATATGACTGAAAATGAATAACTGGTTGGATAAAACTTGCATATGCCTCATCTATTGTCTCTGTACACAGAATGTCAATGTTATGTCATGTCTAGACTGTAAAAGAATGCTGAATGCTGTACTTAACCTGCTAAAACTATATATAGCTCAGTTTATGTAATATAGTTTATTCTTAGCTCATGCTACTGCCAGTGAAAAATGTATAATGTGGTGCTTTACCCCCGTGGCCTCCACTGAAAAGGGGCCTTGCCCAGTTTGAGTTTTTTGGTATTCAGAGGCTAATTAATAAATACATAAATGCAGGACAGTAAGCAGTAAACATACTTATTTGTACAAATCAGTATTAAAAGAGTAATGCATAATCCAGATTTTGATTATTTCAAATGCGAGTCTGTGTGTTTTGTGAGATTCATGGTGATGATGTTCTTTTGCTTTTTGCATGGAGAGGCCTCAGTGATGTGTAGTGAAGGATAAAGGACTTTTTTCTAAGTTACGAGGGGAGGCCCACTGTGACAAAAGACCAACAGCCTGTGATTTATGCTGTACAAAAATATTTACATTTTTTAATCTTCTCTTTGCCCCTTGTGCCCTATGGCCATAAAACCCTTCCTGTTTGCTCACCCAATTTTTACTCATAACTGGAGTGAGATCTGAGCTACAGATGGTCTGTCTTTTAGGTAGCCATCTGCCCTGCATGCTGGTTTCTGTGGCAACCTTACATCTGCTACATCGTAATGTGTTGTATGCATTACTCCTTCCTTTGTTGGTAGCCAGTCATGCAGTGGGATGGAAAACCCTGCCAAGTTAGGTGAGCCATGGTCACCTACTCACTTGCACCCTCTGTTGTCATTTCCTTCAGTTTCTGGGTTTGTGACTGATCACAAGTTATCTGGTTCATAGTCAAGGCTCCATTCCTTTGCACCAGGGAACAGACTGCTTTTTAATGTCTCAGAATGACAGTTTGTATAACTAGAACATGAATGTCATAAATTTCTCAAAAATGGGTATTGTATTTTGTCTTTGTAAGTATTTATAGGTTCATAGGTTGGTACTAGGCTATTGGCCCTAGGGCCTATACAAGCCTAGCCATAACAATTCTCTGGATATTTCTTCCCACAATATTTACTTCCCTGGACCGCTGTCTAGCAGGGCGACTGACGTGATTCCCGAGGTGAATTTCCTATCTCCCATCCAATTGTCAAGGTTTCTTTTGAAGAGGGCCAAGGAGGCGCTCTGCTTGACATTTATGGGCAGTCTATTCCAGAGTATGGGGAGTCTCTGGGTCAGGAACCTATCCCTCCAGCATGTTTTGTTCATTGTGATGGCAAGGTTTAGATCCCTGGAGTGTGTGGCTCTGAGGGATTGGGATTTCTTTAAGTGGAGCATGTCCAACATCTCTGGGTTTGACATGGCCTTGTAGGTTAAGCAGAGATCACCTCTGAGTAGACAATATGGCACCAGAGTATAGCTAGATTTTTTTAGGCGGTCAGCATAGGGCATCTGCTTTAGGCCTGTGATTCTTTTAGTGAGGTATTTCTGTGGCCTTTCCAGCTGTTGCAGATGTCTTGTGAGGTACATACCAAATGGGGTGTTGTACTCTATAATGAGTCTAATGAGGGATGAGTACAGCGGGACAATGACCTCTTTTTTTCTGGATGAAAAGCCCTTAGTGATGAGGTGTGCCACATAGAAGTATTTCCTGACTGTTGTGGCGATGTGGTTATTGAAGGTGAAACCACTGTCCACCTGTGTCCTTAAGTCTCTCATCACACTTTCGGTGTTTAGTGTACTGACATCTATGTGATAATTCATGGGTACATGTTTTTTCTCAAAGGGGATAACTATACATTTCTTGGCATTAAGCTTGAGCCCATGGCTCTGGCACCAAGCATCTGTTTCTGTATTACACACTGTCATCAAAAATGTATAACCTGGTAAAGATTTTTGCCCTCCATGTTTATTGGCTGTTCCCAGCTGGACTAAGTCAACAAAATAAATAAATAAAACCTAGCTGTCACTATGACTACACTCACACAACTGTACTTTAACAATCTTGAGCTGCAGTAGATATGAAGTCTCTTCATTCAGCTGTACATAATACTGCTTCAGCTCAGATGTCGAAACATAATGTAAGGAATTGCTTTAATGGTAAATAACATTCATAGTTCACAACTGTGTACTGAAGTGTTATTTGTGTGTTTATTTACTTACATTTGTTAACTGGAAATTCCATCTGGTAAGTCCCTAGTTTTCAGTGGAATTTCAGTGAGGAAAGTTGCAGAAACATTAAAATACAGGAAGTCATTGTGCATCAAGAAAGTCTTTTGGACTTTTACAGGAGATAGCATACAGTGTGATTGAGTGCACTGTGAACTGATACAATGTACATCATATAAATCCAGTAAATACTAGTCTTATGTAGTACTGTTTGTAAAGTTTAATACAGAGAAAAGTGAGACAACGTATATGTAGGCGTAAGATGACAGTAGCTGTGTAAAAACTGCCCTAACAGCTGTGACCAGCAGCTGAAATAGTAAACTGCACAAAACGTCAGTATATGACTTTAATTTTCAGAGACTTAATGACCGTAAACACACATGCTACAGAGATTTACAGGGATGTGCAAATAACTCCTCAGTGAGAACTCCACATGGAAACATGACAGATACTTGATGTAGCTGGTCATGAAGGGAATATCATTCGGCTCAAAAGAGGTTGTTGTCCCCTTGTATTCAGCACTGATTAGACCATTTACAGAATACAGTACCCCTTTGGAATGTACCTTGCTAAACATATGAAACAGATGGAAAGCCCCAGACGTTCCTAACAGAGAGGATAATTGACTTAAAATCCCTAAGCTACCCGAAAAAGTAATAGTTTTTAGTAACAAAGTGATAAGATAATGAATCACGCACATTGACAATTCTGTTCTGCCTGTATGCAAGTATCTATCTAGCAACATTTATATCTGTCAATATCTAAACTATGTATCTATATCTATATATATATATATATATATATATATATATATATATGTGTGTGTGTGTGTGTGTGTGTGTGTGTGTGTGTGTGTGTGTGTGTGTGTGTGCATGTGTTTATGTATACATATTTATATGTGTGTGAATGCATATTCATGTGTGTGTGTATCAATATATGTGTGTGTGTATATATATATATATATATATATATATATATATATATATATGTATATATATATATATATGGGTCCTAGTTAAATGTTAGAAGTTCAGAACTTAGAATTTCATATGGCCAAAACCATTATGATCAAAGTTCTCAAACTTCAAACATTTAAACGGAGATCTCCGTACAGCGCTGAATGGGAATATTCCCTTTTCCTCGATGTAGTGTGATCTTGGAATTGGTATATTTTAGTAGCGGGCTGTATATGTGTTTTAAGTTGTTTTTTATTTATTTATTTTTTTTGTGTATTTGAGATTACAAAACTTTGATCATATGGTCCCGACCACATGAGTTTGATGATTTGTAATTTCGATCATTCAATGTAGACCCATATATATATATATATATATATATATATATATATATATATATATATATATATATATATATCATAAATACCACAATCATGAAAATGTTGTAAAAAGATGTAGTATGCCTTTAACTCATCATACACAGTACCTAAACCAAAATGGCCTCTGCGGCGTTTGAACCACCTGGAACCATAGGAACCATCTACCAGGCAACGTTATCACAAAAAGGAAATAATGTTTTAATAGTGGAAGGCCATGTGTATCACCTTGAAAAATGAGGCAGCAGAAAGAACTACTGGTGCTGCAAGTGGAAGTCTGCATGGAAGTGTAAAGGTAGGCTAATCACAGAATGTGGCCCTACCGGTGAACGCCTACAAAAAGCAATACCCCACAACCACAGAGGAGATCCAACAGAGGTGGAAAAGTATTCCATGTGTGCAGAACTGAAGCATAGAGCTGCAGTATCCAGGGATGCACCCTATCTGCTCGTAGAGGACGCCCTAGCATCAACATCAATGGATATTGTTCCTGACCTGCCTACAAGGCGTGCTCTGTTGCAACAAGTGGGAAGGGTGCGTCGGAAGCTGTTTAACAGTCCCAGCAGATCCATCCATAACACTGAGTTCACTCAATGTGGGATTTCCCTATTAAGACGAGTACATTCCTCGAAAAGCATATAGCGGATGTTGCTGGCGACCATGTAGGTGATAGTGTTTAGCAC
>NC_056732.1:1527110157-1527115157 GCF_019279795.1 Protopterus annectens | reverse complement strand
ATCTGCATTTAACAGCTTGATTAAAAATTGCATTTTTTTATTTAACTTGTGAGGTAAATGGATTGGTGTTTAACTGAACTTTTTCAGCCAGAACTTGACCATAGGCAATAAAATTTGCAATTTCTGTTCTTAGTACCACAGTGTGCACAGAGTTGTTCTCAGTAATACAGTGAGTGCTCATTACTACTCAAAAACAATCATGGTAATTGGAAAATCCCAGTCATTGTGCCCATTGTAAATTGAGCATATACTAATAGAAAAGTCTGAATGGCTGAAGTACCATTAACAGTTAGACTTTCTATTGGTATATGCTGATGACAGAGCAAAATGTGAGAAAATGTATGTTCTGTAAAAATAATCAGAAATGTCAGCATCTGTCTTATGTGGATCGTTTGAAATCATTTGTAACTTTGTTCTGTTTCATACAGACTACTTGGAGGAAATCTCTGCTTTGCATACAAGGGTGTCTCTGACCCTGGCTTATTGGAAGTGCTGCATCTCTGTAAGTCAAATGGTACACAGGGTACTCACTCTAAATACCTTAATCTGGTATGTGATATTAACAGAATCTGCTGGAGGGACAGATTTGTCCCCAAGAGGTTACCACACCTTTGAAACAGACTCCTAGTTCATGTCAAACAGTGCACCTCATTGGCCTTCTTCAGATGCTTTCTGTATACTTGGATGGGTAACTGTAATTCACCCCAGATATTCCACCTGTGTCCCTCTTGGACAGGGGCAATAGGTGCTGATCATGGAAACAAGGGTAGAACTTGATTAGGCTTGTAAGGGCCCTAGGGCCATTAGTCTAGTAACTTCCTATGATCCTTTTTCTTCTTCTTTCGGCTTTTCCCAGTTAGGGGTTGCCACAGCGGATCACCTGTCCGCTCATGATAGGCAGTGGAGTTTTACAGTGTCGAGTTGCCAGCCCGGTGCCCAGCCTTCCACAGAAGGCACATACACACACACACACACTCACGCCTAGGGCCAATTTAGAGTGTCCAATCCACCTACAGCATGTCTTTGGGATGTGGGAGGAAACCGGAGCACCCAGAGGAAACCCACGTGACCACAGGGAGGACATGCAGACTCCGCACAGAAAGCACCCCAGCCGAGAATCGAACCGGAGAACCTCTTGCTGTGTGGCAGCAACTCTAACCGCTGCACCACCGTGGCTGCCCAGTAACTTCCTATGATCCTATTTTTCTATAATCCTGTGTACTTTATTTTTCTTGTATTTCTGCACTCCTTCACAAAATCTTGGCAGTAAACCCACACCCCGTAGGAAGAAAAAACCACAGCAGAGAGTCTGTCTCTCTTCTCCATTGCTTCTCCTGCGCTGTACTGATGTGCTGTGCAAATCTGGGAATGTGAGTCCCATATACATGCGCAGTATATCAGTAAGCAAGGCAGAACATGGAGAAACACTACAGTGCTGCTGTATAAAGACATTATTTAAGAAAGGTAAGCAATTTCTTTCTTAAATAATGCCATTGTATAACAGCAATAATCCACTCGTGTGTGGATATGTCAGGATTTACCTGTGATCGGCTTTGTCTGATCACTCTGGTGTCACCCAAGTGATCAAATCACACCAACCATGAGTAAATCCTAATATAACAGCATACAGTCATGGATTACTGCTTAATTATAAACAGCCGATGAACATTCCTTGTGGACAGTGTAACATTACTTGAAAATGAGCAGGTGCGATCAAGTTACATTCATAACAATAACAAACATCTGAATATTGAAACTGGCAATGTCGACAGGAAAACACCAAAACTCACAATGATGAGGATCAAAAATACTGAACTCCCAGATTTGCCCCTTCTTTCACACCCATGTTAATATTTGTTTATGGGTTTGGAGCAGTAGGGAGTTCTGTGATTTGACTTTTTGCAAGGTTTTTCTTGCTTGGCTTTAGGAGTTTCACTGTATCCATTTTGGCATTGTTTGTTCCGATGTTTGAATTTACATTAGTAAATTGATGGCATCAAAAACATTATTTGATAAATTCACATCTTACAATGGTTTTAAGGTGTAGGCATTGATCTTAGACAGGATATTGAGTTGAAAAAGTAATTTACCAGCAAAAATAATGTTTCTTACGGAGGTAGAATTGGATAAACATGCTGAGTGGGTGCGCTTGTAGTTTTTTTTTTTTTTTTAAGTTTGGGGCAAACCTGTGGTTGGCATTTCAGTCGAGTACTCTGAATGTGGAAAAAAAAATAGAGTGAAGGGCGAATGATGGATGAGAGCGGTAACAGAAAAAAGATCTTCATTTCATGCAGCATGTCCTGTGAAAGACTGCATAGGAAAAGAAAGGGAAAATTAAAGTACGAGGAAGAGAATTAATGGTGAAATGAATGGCAGAGTAAAAGGAACAGTTTTAAGCATGGTTGGGGTGGGGGAGGCGTACTAGTTTAATTCACACATACAATAAATGCAGCAAACCTGTATACATATACACACACACACACACACACACACACACACACACACACACACACATACACATATAGATATATATATATATATATATATATATATATATATATATATATATATGTATGGGCTGCCGTGGTGGTGCAGCAATTAGCATTGCCATCTCACAGCAAGAAGTTCTCCGGTTCAATCATCGGCTGGGGTGCCTTGTTTGCGGAGTCTGCATGTCCTCCCTGTGGTCATGTGAGTTTCCTCCCACATCTAAAAGACATTCTGTAGGTGAATTGGACACTCTAAATTGGCAATAGACATGAGTGCGTGTGTGTGTGTGTGCCTTCTGTGGAAGGTTGGGTGCTGGGCTGGCAACTCGCTGAGCGGACAGGTGATCTGCTGTGGCAATCCCTAACTGGTAAAAGACAAAAGAAGAAGATTTTATATACATATTTATATATATATATATATATATATATATATATAATATATATAGGTTCATAGGTAGGTACTAGGCTATCGGCCCAAGGGCCTACGTTAGCCAAGCCAGCAAGGTTCCATAGCTTACGCCACCCAAGAAAGTTATTTTCCTGTGCCACTGTCCAGCAGAGGCACAGAAGTGATCCCCGGGGTGTATTTCCTATTTCCCATCCACTCATCAAGATTTTTCTTGAAGAGTGCTAATGAAGAACTTTGCTTGACATAGATGGGTAGCTTGTTCCAGAGTATAGTAAGTCTCTGGAACAGGAATCTATCCCTCCAGCCTGTCCTGTTTATTGTGGTGACAAGGTTTAGGTCCCTAGAGCATGTAGCTCAGAGGGATTGGGATTTCTTTAGATGTAACATGTCCAACAGCTCTGGGTTTGACATAGCTTTATATGTTAGGCAGAGATCACCTCGGAGTAGGCGATATGCTACGGAGTAAAGCTGGAGTTTTTTGATGCGGTCAGTGTAGGGCATTTGTTTGAGGCCAGTAATCCTCTTTGTGAGGTACTTCTGTGACCTTTCCAGCTGCTGCAGATGTCTTGTGAGGTACATTCTAAAAGGGGCATTGTACTCTGTAATGGGTCTAATGGATGACGAGTAGAGTGGAACAATGACCTCTTTTTTCCTGGATGAGAACCCTTTTATGATGAGGTGTGCCACGTAGAAGGACTTCCTGACTATTGTGGCGATGTGACTATCAAAGGAGAGACTACTGTCCACCTGGGTCCCAAGGTCTCTTATCATGCATTCAGTGTTAAGTAGATTGCTGCCTATGTGGTAGTTCCTGGGTACAGAGTTTTTACCAAAGGGGATGACACTGCACTTTTTGGCATTGAGCTTGAGGCCATGGCTCTGACACCAGGCATCTGTCTCAGTGAGGCCCTTCTGTAGGATGTCCACATCATTTGGGGACTTGACTATGGCTCCTAGTTTGCAGTCATCTGCGAACTTCTTTAGCCAGAGGCCTTCTGTGTTAGCCTGTACTTCAGAGAAGTAGATATCAAACAGGAGAGGTCCCAGGACGGAACCCTGTGGTACTCCACTTGTCAACTGCTTTGAGGTCTGATTTGGAGTCTGCAACTTTTACAGTGTGGGTTCTGTCAGTGAGTCAGTTGGCAACCCATCTTGTGATGTAGGGATTTATACCTAGTTTAGTGAGTTTAGCTATAATTCCAGAATGGGGGATGGTGTCAAAAGCCTTGGCGAGGTCAAGATAGGCTGTGTGAACCACCTTACCCTCATCCCACGGCTTTGGTGACTGCCTCAAAGTAGTCGATCAGGTTCAGGAGGCATGATCTGCCATTCACAAACCCTAACTGGGTACGATCCAGAGTTTGGAGGTTACCAATGTCTGTTTATGAGTTCCGTGATGATACGTTCCATGGCCTTGCAGACCAGGCTCGTCAGGCTAATAGGTCGATAGTTCCCGGGATCAGTGGTGGCTCCCCCTTTGTGGAGTGGGATAACTGTTGCTGTGCACCAATCAGTGGGCACAAAGCCTGATGCGAGGCTATTATTAAACTTGGTGCTTAAGTGAGGAGCCAGTTTGTACTGAAGTTCATGTAAAGCGCAGCCTGGGATGTTGTCCAGTCCCATGGATGCTGTGTTTTTGGCTTTAGAGAGTGCAGCTTTTACTTGCACAGTTGTGATTACAGGGACTCTGCATTCTTCCTGTATAGATATGGGCCCTTTAGGGGGTGAGAGGGGGATAAAGTTAGCACTGAACCTGTCTGCCAGGATGTTGGCAATATCAGTTGGTTCTGTAATTTTCATGCCTTTGTGCTGTAACTCAGAGCAGATCTGGGTGTTGCCATCTAGATTCTTGACATAGCTATAGAATGCTTTGCAGTTGTCCTTGGATTTAGTGGTGATTTTGTTTTCGTAGCTAACTTTGGAGGATCTTATAAGGGATCTCAGCTTCTTACTAAGGCTGACCAGGGAGCTCCTCAACTTGTGGGATTTTACTCTCTTTTGCAACAGTTTCTTCCTTCTGTTGTACAGTTTGTTTATGGCAGGGGACCACCAGATTGACTTCCTTTTTTTGGAGGATAGCGTCTTGGTTCTGTTTGGGATAG
>NC_056732.1:1527002657-1527107657 GCF_019279795.1 Protopterus annectens | reverse complement strand
TATATATATATATATATATATATATATATATATACATACACATATATTTAATACACACGTCTGCAATTAATGGATGTTACTGAATAGGCTTCTGCTGGAAATGTTTTTTTGACTAACCCCAGATGGGCAAACCTGGTAAACAAAAGCAAGTAAATAATTATAATAAAAAAAGAATAAGATATCTGTATGACAAAATGCTATATTATGCTACTGCACTACATAGTTTAGTTTGCTGATAGTCTCCCTTTGTGTTTACCTGTACCACATCACAGGTTGAATTGTGCAATTTTACATGGCAAGAAGTGCAGCAAAGATTGATCTCCATCCAGCGAGAGCATCAGATGTGCGTTCATAAGAAGGAACTGACAGAGCTTGACATATATCACCGTATCTTGCGCTTCAAGAATTACATGGTGGCAATGGTCAACAAGTCCCTGCTGCCTATCCGTTTTCATCTGCCTGGATGGGGAGAAGTGATTTTCCTAACTCAGGGCTTAAAGTACAACTTTGAGCTGATATTATTTTGGGGCCCAGGGTCCCTTTTTCAGAACAAATGGAACTTGCATCCCAAGTACAAGCGAGCTGGGAATCGGTTAGAACTGGCACAACATTTGAGCCGTACTATCTGCCTCATTGGACTTGCCAATCTCTTGCTCTGTCCCCTGATACTTGTTTGGCAGATTCTGTATGCTTTTTTCAGCTATGCTGAGATTATTAAGCGAGAGCCAGGAAGTTTGGGGGCCAGGCGCTGGTCACTTTTTGGACGACTCTACCTGAGGCACTTTAATGAACTAGAGCATGAGTTACAAATGCGTCTCAGCAGGGGTTACAAACCAGCCTCCAAGTATATGAACTCTTTTATTTCACCACTTTTAACAGTGGCAGCCAAGAACATAGCCTTCTTTTCGGGATCTATACTTGCCGTCCTTATAACCCTGACAGTGTACGATGAAGATGTCCTGACAGTTCAGCATATCTTGACAGCAATTACCATTTTGGGCATTGTTATCACTATTTCCAGGTAAGAATGTGTGTAACATGAAAACACTTTACAGCCCCCTCCCAAAAAATGAATGTAGTTTTGTGAATGTACAGACTATTTTTTGATGTTGTGCCCTTGTTTATGTAGGACCTTTATTCCTGACGAACACATGGTTTGGAATCCTGAACAGCTGCTGCAGTGTGTACTCGCTCATATTCATTATATGCCTGATCACTGGAAGGGGAACGCTAATGCATCAGAGACCAGGAATGAGTTGGCAGAACTTTTCCAGTACAAAGCGGTAAGGTATTAGGCATCACCAAGAGTAAGCTTAAACTGCTTTTGTTCCACAGCATTGCTTTTATCACATTCACTTGGAATGATCATTAGTTTCTTAATATCATCGGTAAGTCCTGATTTTTAACTGTAGTGTGATAGTACTGGCCTTAGCTTTAGGTAGGATCTCTATCAACAGCATACACATCAGTTTCATGACTTGTCACATAGATACTGTGCTGAGAAAACACATGTTAATTGCTGCAGTGTTTTGTAGTGAAGAGAGGTATGCACATTTGAAGAACAGCCTTCATCTGTTTTAGAAGTGAAAGGAATACATCTTAAGTTGAAAAACTGTAGGTGACATGCCATGGAGCATGAAAAAGGGAGGGGAACCTTTGCCTTCTCCATAATGTGTGTGAATGTATAGGACTTAGATTTCATTGTACATGTGCAAGCCCTAACTATAAAAACATTCATGGGTAAAAGAGTGCTTAAAATGTATTAGATGCACCCTACACTGATCGACTACATTACAGTGACCATGACACAGTGGCAGACCCCTTTGCAGTTAAGCTGTGATAAAGGATAGATTATTACAGGGTGACTCTTTGTCACCGTTCCTATTCTGCCTTGCCATTAACCCATTAAGCTGTTTACTTAACAGCTTAGGCCATGGCTACAGTTTGGCTCCTAGAAAAACAAGCGTAAAGACTTCTCATCTTCTTTTGTCAGTGATTTAAAACTGTATAGCTCATCAGATGAGGAACTGAAAGCACAGCTGCAGGTTGTCAGAACTTTTTCAGATTATATAAGAATGTCATTTGGTCTTGTTATACAGTGTGCAAAAGCAACCTTTAAAACAGGAAAACTGCAGCTCCAAGAAAACATGTGTAGGACAAGAATGTGATATAAAAGAACTTGAGCAAGAGGGAGTGTATAAGTATTTGGAAATTGATGAAGTATCAGCAGTAAAAGATGAACAAATGCAAATAAAACTTAGTAAGGAATACTTTAGAAGACTTAAATTAATTCTGAAAACAGCATTGACATCTAGGAACAAAATACAAGGTATAAACCAATTTGCTCTTCCTGTCCTAACTTACAGTTTTGGAATGATTGACTGGCCCCAAAATGTGTTGGATAGATTAGATAGGAAAACAAGAAGGATGCTTCATGCTCACCAAATGATTTATAAAAATCAGTGCATACCAAGATTATATATTACCCGTTCCGAAGGAGGGATGGACCTCCTTGAAATTGATTACATATATAGATCTGCACTCGTGGGACTCCAAACATATCTTCTTACCTTTATTCTCCTCATGTTTGAAAACTTTCACTATGTTTTGGCCTTGTGAGGTCAGCAGAAACATATCGGCAGGAATGGAAGTCAAACCAGAAGTAGATAAAACTCAGGCAGCAACTGAATCTGCCAAAAAACAAAAGAAGAATAGAAGGTGAAGGACCAGATGAGAAGGCAAGAAATGTGGAAAAAGCAAAAATATTGTTGCAAGTATAGAACACTTCTGGAAGAACCTCATGTTGATCAGGAACGAATGCAGGAATGGTTAAGGAGAGGCGAATTCAAACCAAGAGATGAAAGGTTAATAATGGCAGCCCAAGATAATGGACTACGTACACGTTGGTTTACAGAGTCAATTGAACATGTGGGGGAAATGGACAAATGTAGGTTTTGTAAAACCAAATTGGAAACAGTCACATACCTTGTTTCTGGTTGTGATACACTAATGGCAGAAGGACTGTATACTGAAAGCCATAATAATGTGGCAAGACTGTTCACTGGGGATTGTGCAAACATTATGTTATTGAAGTGGCTGAAAAACACTGGAAACACGAGCCACAAAGCATCATAGAAAATGATGAAGTTTATATCACATGTGATCACCCATTACCAACAGTTCAAAAGACAGATGCTAGATACCAGTGATGAATTTTCTGTTCCTCATCCAGCTGTCCAAGTTCATTTGAATGGGGTTAGGGAGGAACTCTGCTTCACTTGGATGGGGAGCCTGTTCCAGAGACAGGGTAGACTCTGGGATACATACCTGTCTCTCCAGCAGGTCCTATTTATATCATAGGCAAGCTTTAAGTCTTTAAAATGAGTAATTCTTGTGCTGTTTGTTTTGTGGATATGCAAGAGGCCTGTCAGCTTGACATCCAGCAATGCCTTGTATGCCCACAACAGCCTGTAGGAGACAGAATACAGGGATAGGACCTAAATGTGATCTGCATTGGACATGTTACTTATGCCCTGTATTGTTTTAGTGAGCAACCACTGTGTGCCTTCCAATTTTGAATGTGCCTACAGTTAGGTACATACCAAAGGGGGCATTGTACTTAATAATAGGTCATGATGAATACAGTGGAACAATGACCTCCTTGGACCCAGATGCCATACCTTTGTTTATAAGCTGCACAACATGGAATAATTTCCTCACTACTGTAGACGCACAATGATCAAAGGCTAGTTTACTAATTATGTGTGTCCCCTAGTCCCTGACTTCTAGGTCAGTTCTTAGGGGTGTGTTATCAATATGATACAAACCGGAGGTGGATGACTTCCCAAAGGATATTATTATGCAATTCTTGGAATTTGGATACTATTATGCAATTCTTGGAATTTAGTTTTAGTTCATGCCTCCGACACCAGTAATTTGTCTGTGTTAGCCCTTCCTGGAGAACATTTTTGTCGGCGGGGGATTCTTTGACTGCTCCTAGTTTACAGTCAGCTGAAATTTAGTCAGACAGAGACCAATGACCTTTGCTTTGACTTCAGAGAAGTAAACACCAAAAAGAAGCAGTCCCCATGCCAAATTCAAGGACTTCACTTGGGACTGGCCTCTTTGTAGAGGTGGACTCCCAATTCAAACTTCCTGAATCCTGTCTGTGAGACAGCTGGCAATCCATTAGGTGACATGAAGGTTTATATTTAACACTGTGTTCATTCCCTACCTGCAAAAACTGAATTCACTATAAGTTTAGCAGGTGTACTTTAGTAATGAATGATCTTGACTGTAATTTTTAAACTGTTTGCTCAAATAGGATTCCTTAAGGATTACTTATAGAATTAAACAATCCACTTTCATCCCTGAGAGTGATCACCTGAAGTGAAACTTAAAGGAAAGCTGAATAATTATTTTCTACTTAGTGTGGTAAGGTTACTTCACATCCCAGTACTGAATTACCTGCAGTTTTTAATGGTTTAGGCACTACTTTAACAATGATTGTCTCACCAGAACTGTCTGCATGTGCTGATTCTGAGAATGCTGTCATAGACAGATGAATGTTATAAATGGAGAGGCACCATTGCATTGCTTACCATATGGGTACCCCCTGCTGTTTTCTGGCTGCCTTTTTTGCCACAGCTCCAGTCCTCAATCTGTCCTTAATTTCCTTGTGTGTGTGTGTGTGTGTGTGTGTATGTATTGTCACGTCGTCGTCGTCGCGTGTGTGTGTCTTGTGTGTATATATGTCGCATTATGCGTGTGTAAATTTCATCTGTTTTATGTCTGTTCCCTCTGCTACTGTTTCCTCTGTAGGTGTCTTGTTACCACCTATTCCGTCATTTGCCACCACATTCTCGGTACAATCTTTTACTTTGAGTCTTACATTTAAAACTTTTTTTAGCTTATCCTTTATAATCTTACTACTGTATTGTACTGTCCTGATGTACCTCAGGTTCTGCTAGCAGCTATATAGTCTGCTGCTTCTGTGGGATACTGCTCTTTTGGGTTTCATAGGTTTTTGGGTGTACTGGGCTGGTATTACAGGACCTTTTTATACCTAGCCATGTGTTCACATCTCTAACCATGTTCTGGTACCCTTGATAAATGTGAGCAGGGACTTGGAAGATAAAATATATAGAAGCAGGAGCCTGCGAGATGAACCATTTACAGGCTGCCTGTGTCCATTAGAGACCTAGGTGCCATACCAGTGATGAATTTTCTGTTCCTCATCCAGCTGTCCAAGTTCATTTGAATTGGGTTAGGGAGGAACTCTGCTTCACTTGGATGGGGAGCCTGTTCCAGAGACAGGGTAGACTCTGGGATACATACCTGTCTCTCCAGCAGGTCCTATTTATATCATAGGCAAGCTTTAAGTCTTTAAAATGAGTAATTCATGTGCTGTTTGTTTTGTGGATATGCAAGAGGCCTGTCAGCTTGACATCCAGCAATGCCTTGTATGCCCACAACAGCCTGTAGGAGACAGAATACAGGGATAGGACCTAAATGTGGTCTGCATTGGACATGTTACTTATGCCCTGTATTGTTTTAGTGAGAAACCACTGTGTGCCTTCCAATTTTTGAATGTGCCTACAGTTAGGTACATACCAAAGGGGGCATTGTACTTAATAATAGGTCATGATGAATACAGTGGAACAATGACCTCCTTGGACCCAGATGCCATACCTTTGTTTATAAGCTGCACAACATGGAATAATTCCCTCACTACTGTAGACACACAATGATCAAAGGCTAGTTTACTAATTATGTGTGTCCCCTAGTCCCTGACTTCTAGGTCAGTTCTTAGGGGTGTGTTATCAATATGATACAAACCGGAGGTGGATGACTTCCCAAAGGATATTATTATGCAATTCTTGGAATTTGGTTACTATTATGCAATTCTTGGAATTTAGTTTTAGTTCATGCCTCCGACACCAGTAATTTGTCTGTGTTAGCCCTTCCTGGAGAACATTTGTGTCGGTGGGGGATTCTTTGACTGCTCCTAGTTTACAGTCAGCTGAAATTTAGTCAGACAGAGACCACTGACCTTTGCTTTGACTTCAGAGAAGTAAACACCAAAAAGAAGCAGTCCCAGTGCCAAATTCAAGGACTCCACTTGGGACTGGCCTCTTTGTAGAGGTGGACTCCCAATTCAAACTTCCTGAATCCTGTCTGTGAGACAGCTGGCAATCCATTAGGTGACATGAAGGTTTATATTTAATCTCCTGAGTTTGTCAACAATTCCAAGTAGGGTTTTGTGTCAAATGCCTTGGGCAGGTCAAAGTAGGCAGTGTGAACCCCTTTTCCCTCATCCATTGCTTTAGTGACCTTCTCAAAGAAGTCCACCAGGGTTGAATAGGCATGACCTGTCCTTGATGAAACCAGAATGGCCTGGATCCCGTGTTTGGAGGTTTTGTATGTCATTATTGATCACGTCCATGATAATTCTTTCCATGGCTTTGCATATGAGACCAGTGAGACTTGTGGGTCTGCAGTTTCCAGGGTCTGTAGATGGCACACCTTTTTGTAGAGGGATGACTGTTACTGCTCTCCATTCCTCAGCCAAGAAGCCTGTTTGGAGGCTACAGTTAAATAGTAATTCCAGAGGGCCTGGTAGGTCATGTTTCATGCTGTTTAGAAGGCATCCTGGAATATTGTCTGGGTCCATTGATATGATGTTCTGGGCCTTAGAGAGAGGATTAAGGACCTGTTCCCTAGTGGTGACAGTAGGGGGGGAGTTGTATTTGATGGTATTCTCTGAGGGGATGCTAAGGGGGAGAGAAGTTTAAAGTTGAAGCTGAATTTGTCAACCAGTAGGTTTTCTATATATGCTGGATCACAATGAGCTCTGCATACAATTATGTATTGTCTTTGCGGCTGTAGACATAGCTAAAGAATTCCTTGTGGTTGTCCTTGACCTGGGAGGCCAAATTTACCACAAATGTGGGTTTGTTAGACTTTATTTGTCCTCTGAGTTGTTTGTTTAGTTTGATGAGAATGCTTTTATTCTGCAGGGTGCTACACTTCGTAATTTTTGCCATGATTTTCTTCCTTCTGTTTTACAGCATACTGAAGTTGTGATTCTGCCAGGGTGTTTTGCTTTTTGAGTTAGTTCTGTACTTCTTCCTGGTGGGTACAGCTGCCTCTGTGCAGCTATTAACATGCCTGTTTAGGGTTTCTGTGAACAGTTCTGTGTAGGCAGCAGTGTTCCCAGGATTTATGGAGGCTTGAAATTTTGCCAGGTTATCACTTAATTGTACGGAGGTAGGCTTAGAGTAGTTCTTGAACATTCCAGGGTTAGCTGGGGTTCCAGGTTTTAATTTTACTTCAGAGAAGACCATTTTGTGGTCTGACCTTACCAGGGAAAACATTATACTATGGAGTCTGCGGCACTCTCCCGTACTACTGAGGACCTGATCCAGTATGTTTGCACCCCTGGTCGATGTATTGACAATCTGGTTCATGGAGTTTGTGTTTACAAAATCCAGGAATCTCTGTGTGTGCACATTTGGCGTCATATATGATTACCAGCTAATAGTGGGTTAATTAATGTCGTCCATGAATATGGTATTAGATTGGATTTTGTTTCCAGTAAGTTTAAATACATTATGAGTTTCCTGGGTCATAGAGGGGGATCTGTAGCTTCCAGTTTGAATGTGAGAATCTGAAATGCTTTGATGTTCTTCGTCTCACATTGCTGCAGTCATAACCTGTGGGTAGTCCGCTGTCCTCGGTCGGCCCGAATACCAAAGAGTTAGGCTGGCGTCGGTCATGGACGCCCGGAGCTGACGTCAGTATGTAGTAGTACTTAAGCGGATGACCGACGCCATATCCCCAGTCTTTCTTGCCGCGTGATCCGAAGCAGAAGCAGCGTTTGCAAGTGCCGTTCGGTGTTCTGAAATTTTCAATTATCGAGTTTCAGACCGAAGACCAAGTTGGGCTAAGTACCCCGTTGGGGAAAATTTTTGTCTTTTCTTGCCTCAGTTAATCCGGATGTCAGAAAAAGTTAATAATTGTATTTCTTGTGGGAAACAGATACCTCATAGGGACTATCATTCTCTCTGTATTCCTTGCTTGGGGCCTGAACACGACGTAGTCAGATGTCGCTTTTGCGCTAGATTTAATAAGCGCACCATTAAACGAAGATTAGATGTGCCAGGCTTGTTTTCGGTAAGCGGTGTAACTACAACATGCTGTCGGATCCTCCGACGCCCGCTACCGCTAAAAAACGTAAAGATAAATCTTTAATGTCTAAACCGGATGAGTCGTCCGTTGCGGACGCTGGTTCTATGGAACCTCCGGTTGAATCTGTGGATCCGGCCGTGGTCTCGGCTGAATCCCAGGGGGAACCTTTACTTTTGCAGGATTTGGCCTCTCAGGAGTTAGGCCAGGCCGAGGGTGCTTCTCAGATATCTGTAGTTCCATCCTTACAAAAGGTTATTAGGCCTTCTACCTCAGTGGCTAAAGGCCATGCTAAGGCTAAACCTGGTCTTACTGGTACTGGCCATAGCCCTAGTTCTTCAGCTTCTGTTCCTAAAAAACATATGTTGAAAATGGCAGAGGATTTGATTACTTTGATCAGGGGATCTTTGCCCCCCCCCAGAGAAGAGGCCTAGGGTGGAGACAGATTTAGAGGGAATGGAGCATTCTTCAGACTACTCTGAGTCCTCAGCTGAGGATATTCAGGATTACCCTCCCTATTCAGATTCGGATGCAGAGGATTCCTGTCCTTCTGCTTCTCCTCCAGAGGATTTTCTGAAACTTTACATTCCATGAGGGAACATTTCAAGTGGGAAGGTCAGGATTTTTCAGATTCTCGAAAAAGGCTTAGGGAATTTTTGTTTTTACCACAACATAGGCCTTTGGCTATTCCCCCTGTCTTAGATGTTGTTCAGGATGTTTTTTCTGAAGCTTCACTTAATCCTGATTCTTTACCCCTGCCCTGTCAAGCCAGACAGATATTACAGAGTTCCAGAAGCACATAAATATTTGTATAAGAGTCCTAGAGCTGACCCGGAAACTATTATTCAAGGGCCGAAGGGTGTCAGGGCTTCTGTGGTTAAGAATCCAGTTCCTTTGGATAAAGATTCTAGAGTGTTGGATAGGTGGGGAAAAAAGTGTACACCTCTTCTACGTTAGCCATGAGGGCTTTAAATTGCCAGTTTCATATGCTGAAGTATCAGAATTTTTTGTTAGGCCAATTGAAATCTAAGGTGGATGCTTTATCTGAGGGTATAGAGTGTAAGGAATTGCAGGAGTTGGTTCATGCTTCAGATCAAGTTGGAAAACATTCTTTGCAGTGTGGTTTCGATGCTCTTCAGGCTTCATCCAGGGTGGCTGCTACTGGTTCAATTATTCGTAGACATGCCTGGCTTAAGGATCAAAATTTGTCAGAGCATGTTAAAGCTCGGATTTTGGATGCTCCTCTTCAATCTGAAGTTCTTTTTGGTTCTCCTGTGGAGTCAGTTTTGAAAAGATGGAAGATAAAGCTAAGTCTATGCAGACGGTCAAGGATTTTTGCAGGTGCAGCCCCCTAAGTTTAGCAGGAATTGGCCTGCTAGAGGATGGTCCTACCCTTCTTCGGATTTTCAGTCTAAGGGCAGGTCTAGACGTGGTAGAGGCAGGGCTCACGCTCAGGGTTCTTTCAGACCTAGTACTTGGAGTTCTCCTGCACAGTCTTCTGGTGAGGGCAGGGGTCAGCCTTTTCGTAAACAGACCCAATGACTTGTATCTTCAGCTGCCAGATCCTTCTTTTCTGGCAGCTCCTCTAGGAGGAAAGTTGGCACTTTTCAAACAAAACTGGCATTTGGTCACCCAGGACAAATGGGTGTTGGAAATAATAAATCAAGGTTACAAGTTTTACTTTCACACTTTTCCTCCTTTCAAAGGCATGCTGGATGTGCCTCCTCAGCAAAGGCTGGAGGCTCAGGAGAAAATTTCTTTGCTTTTACAGATGGGAGCTATCCAGGTGGTACCTCCGTCAGAAGTAGGCCTAGGGTTTTATTCCCGTCTATTCCTAGTGCCAAAGAAAGGAAACACTTGGAGGCCAATTCTGGATTTGTCCATTCTCAATACCTACCTAGACATTCCAAAGTTCAAGATGTTAACATTACAACAACTTCTGCCTATGCTAGGCAAAGATCACTGGATGGTAACCCTGGATCTCAAAGAGGCCTATCTTCACATTCCTATCAGGCCCAGCTGCAGGAGATTCCTGCGATTTCGGCTGGTACTTCTCATTATCAGTTCTCTGCATTGCCCTTTGGTTTATCTACTGCTTCAGGGTGTTCACAAAAGTTCTGGCTCCTGTAATAGCTTTCTTCAGACAGAGGGGAATACAAATTTATCCTTATCTGTACGATTGCCTGATTCTTGCTCAAGACAAAGACAAGTTACTTCAACATCTGCAGTATGTAATGGCAGTTTTAAGGTGCCTAGGGTATTCTGTGAACGAAATAAAGTCCAGTCTAGTACCCTCTCAAGACATGTGCTTTCTGGGTGTGCGACTGAATACAGCTTCTCAGATGGCTTTTCTGACCCCGGACAAACAAAGAACTCTTCACCTATACTTCCAGCAGTTATCAGTACTGTCCAGGCTGACTGCAAGGACAGTCCTTCAAGCCTTGGGGTTCATGGCATCTTGCATTCTAGTACTTCCCAATGCCAAACTGCATATAAGGAAGCTACAATGGTATCTCAAAACTGTATGGACTCAACACTGCCACGATTTGGACACTGTCATTCGGATAATACCTTGCATCCAGAAGGAATTCTTGTGGTGGGCGCGGAATGTCACCTAAACAAGGGACTCTCTGTGACCCGACCAGAGGCGAGTCAGATCATAACGACGGATGCCTCGGACTTGGCTTAGGGAGCACACTTCAATGGGAAATGGATTCAAGACACGTGGCCCCCCAGACTACAACATTTGCATACCAACATGAAGGAGATGTTAGCAGTACAATTTGCCCTGCTGGCCCTCAAGGACCTACTTCAACCAGGACAGGTGTTGATTCAACAGACAACACAACAGTCATGTGGTACATCAACAAGCAGGGGAATCCATTCTTACCCTCTTTGCAGACAAGCAATGATATTGTGGAGACTGCTCTGAGTTTGCACATCACTCTTCAAGCACGGTTTCTGCCAGGAGCACAGAACTCCCTAGCAGATGTATTGAGCAGACAAATTGTGGACCCCACGAGTGGAAATTGGATCCTCAGGTATTCCAACAGTTGACAGTGGCTTGGGGAACTCCAGACATAGATCTGTTCGCTTCTCCACTAAATTTCCAACTACCAAAATTTTGCACAAGATGTTTCACCCAAAAGCTTGGAAAGTGGATGCTCTATCTTTCAGTTGGAACAACCTTCACGCCTATGCTTTCCTCCTCTGCCTCTCCTTCCCAAGGTACTCTTGAAAGTCAGGCGGGACAAGCCTTGCATGATTCTAATAGCACCAGATTAGCCACGTCACTGGTATCCTCCGCTGAGGAGTTTAATTCAGGAGCCTCCTTGGCCTTTGCCACAGATTCCTCACTTGTTGTCCCAGTCAAGCAATCATTTGCTCAATGTCAGGGTGCAGTCCCTGCATCTAACAGCCTGGCGTATTCTGTTTTAGAGCCTGTGGGGTCTCAGCTTCCCAACAGGTTTTAGATGTCATTTTGGAAGCCAGGCGGCCCAGTACTAGAAAAGTTTATGCTGATAAATGGAGATTTTTTCTTTGGAGCACAGCAAAGGGCTTTGATGTCTCAGTACCTAATTTGAGTTTTACGCTACAGTACCTTACTGAATTACTAGACAAGGGTTTGTCATTTTCCTCTGTGAATGTTCATGCTGCAGCCATTTCTGCTCACTATGATTGTGACCCTCCTTTATATTCTCATCCTTTGTTTAAGCAATTTCTTAGAGGGGCAAAAAATATAAGACCCCACGAGAGCTCCTACTCCTTCCTGGGACCTCAATTTTGTGTTGGAGAAGCTTACTTTACCTCCTTTTGAACCTGCAGCTACGCCTGAGCTGAAGTTTTGTCTTGAAAACTGCTTTTGTTGGCCATTACCTCTGCTAGGAGGGTCTCTGAATTGCAGGCACTCATGGCAGTTGAACCTTTCTGGTATTCCATAAGGAAAGGGTGTCTTTCATGACTAACCCTACTTTTATGCCTAAAGTGATTTCTAATGTGGCCTTGAACCAGTCTATTCATTTGTCTACTTTTTATGCTGATCCCCAAAATAAGGGGGAAAAAGTCTTGCATTCTTTGGACATTCACAGGCAGCTACGTTATTATTTGAGCAGAACTAAAGAGTTCAGGCAGACTCAACAGTTATTTATGTCTTTTGCTCTGGCTTCTCAAGGGAAAGCTGTTTCAAAGCAAACTATTTCTAAGTGGATTGGTCATTGTATTGCTTTTTGTTATTCTCATCATGGGAAGAATGTTCCTGCTGGGATCAGACCTCATTCCACTAGGGCTACTGCCACATCTACTGCCTTTTTGAGGGGGGTAGCTACTAAGGATATTTTGGAAGCAGCTACTTGGAGTTCAGTAACTAAGCATTACCATCTCCCTCTTTATTCCAAGTCTAGGGCTGGGTTTGCCACTGCAGTTTTACAGGGCATGTTAGCAGCTCCTAATGCTTTTTAGTTTGCCAACCTCCCTTTTCCTTTGCTTTGGGATTCTACCCACAGGTTATGACTGCAGCAATGTGAGACGAAGAACATAGTACAGTTTTGTACCTACCATAAATGTAGATGTTCGAGGATCCACATTGCTGCAGTCCTATTTCCCTCCCTCCTTCCCTCTATTGTTTGGGGTTGCTGTTTTTCCTTTGGGATAATTGTTATTTTCTCACTTGTGGTTGTTGGGTATTTACTATTTTGGCTCTGGCCTTTCCTTTTTAAGGCCTTCTGACATCTGGGGCAAGAAAGACTGAGGATATGGCATCAGTCATGCGCTTAAGTACTACTACGTACTGACGTCAGCTCCGGGCGTCCATGACCGCCGCCAGCCTAACTCTTTGGTATTCGGGCCGACCGAGGACAGCGGACTACCCACAGGTTATGACTGCAGCAATGTGGATCCTCGAACATCTACATTTATGGTAGGTACAAAACTGTACTTTTTGTGTGACCAGCCCTAAGGTATATTTATTTTTGATTTAAGTCGAGGCACATCTACCTTTAGTCCCTGTCTGTGTGGTACCTGGTCTAAATGTGTAGAAGGTGTTATAGCCTTGCACTGTTGGTGTGCTCTCTGAAGCTTTAATCCATGTCTCAGTAAACACACAGCCATCAGCATTCTGTAGGGTGAGGAGAGCTTGTAGGGAGTGGAGTTTTTTTATTTAGACTCCCAGCATTGACCATCAACACCTTTAGATTTTCATGGTTTTGATTTGCTATGTCGGAAGGAAACTTTCCCTGTTTTATACTTCCAGGTCCTGATTGTTTGAATCTGTTTATGGTTTTCCAGGTCCTGTTTGAATCTATTTATGGTACTTATTTATCCTTGTTATTTGAGTACATCTGTCTTGCCCTGCAAGCGCTGCTGAATGGTGTTTGACTATTTGGTCTGTAAGCAGCTCATCTAGTTTGCATAGGGTCATAAGTAACCAAACAAATTTGATTAAATGCCACAGAAAAACAGGAATCAGTGAAAGTATTTATGTTTCTAGTAAAAAATAAAAAGTAAAAAGTAAAACGCTGATTGAATACAACCGGACCGACAACATTTATTCCAAACAAGTAAACTGAGCGCTTTCACCCACTTACAGCATGGGTTTCATCAGAGTTAAATAAAGAACAGAGCAGCTACTTTATATATAAAACAGATAAGACATAAGAACCAATCACCTTTGAATACCATTAAACAATTTTTCAATTTTTCAATTAAAACATCACTCAGTCAGTTTGCCTTTACTAGAATAAGTAGGATGTAAATATATGTTAAAAATTCTAAATGTATGTATATTGTATAAAAGCGTTTACATATAAAGTGTATACAGTCTATAAGAATGCTCTTTCTTACTTACTTAAAAACTAAAACTCTAATAAAAAGCCAGGTAAAATACTTAATAAACCAAATCCAAAAACACATATATATTATATTATAAATCCATCTGCAGGATGGTAAATTCTATATAATATCTATATAATATATGATTTCATTTTTAAATAACTAGAAATTGATGTATGTTCATTTAATCCTGGTTTCGTGCAGGCATTCAGCCTAAGCTGCCACAAACATTCTTTTGTCTCAAGCAATGTGTTTATATCACCTTCACTATTGTTATTAGTTTCTGGTACCCTATCAATAGCGAAGAACAAAAATCTCTTAAACTCTTTACACTTTGTACTGTGTGTATACAGAGAATTGGTGGTTTTCTTATTTTTAATGTCCCTATTGTGTTCAGCTATTCTTTCCCTTAATTTCCTTTTAGTTTTCCCTATGTAGAATGCGGAACATGAGAGACATGTAGCTAAATATACAACTAATTTTGTGTTACAGTTAACATATCCAGGGCTTCTTAAGGTCCTATTGTACCCATATATTGTAACATATGGCCCATCATTAATGAATCTGCAACATCTACAAAAAACACATTTTCTCATCATAGAATTTTTGAATAGAGTTTGACTTTCAAAATAGTTCTTAAAATTTTTTCCTTTACTAAAAACTATCAAAGGCGTGTTATGTTTCTAGTTTGTTAAAAATGAAAGCAAATCTTATTCAGTGTTCTTTCAAAAATTTTTTAGTTAGTTGTTAATGGATTAATTAGTATAAAGGTATTTAAGGATATGATGTCATGCTGTACAACAGACTATTTGGTTTTGATTTTTCAACTCTGATGAAGTTCCTTTTGTATGAAGGACAAAAGCATTAAGTTGTTATGTCTTTAATAGTAAATTAATTTAATTCTTAAGAGGAACAAATTATTTCTCTATTTGGATGTGATTTGGATACCACACAATGAAGTTTGAATCCATTACTTGGTTTATTGCACTTGTTTGGTTGGATAGGGTCATAGTTAATAGGCATGCAGTCTAGGAGACCATTAAGGAGCCTAGCACCAATTCACAATTGTCCCATTGCAATGTTTGTTTATATGACTTGCTTAAAGTCACACAGTAAGTAAATGAATAAAGAAAGATTCAAGCCCTGTACCTTTGGCAAAATAAAGAGCTCATTAGCAATTCAGAGCTTTAGTTCCCTTATCATACAGAATGACATTCCTCATTCATTAGCTCTGACTGTAAATTCAAGTAGCACTTCTCTTGCTAACATTCAGCGCTTGCCTTTTGTGAGCCTCAGTTATCCCATTCTGCCTTTGTTCAACTCTTTTAAGATGTTTCACGCAAATCTGCTGCTTAAAGTATTGCTGGCTCAAATTGATTGCCTGTATTGAGTAGTCACTGTTTACTCTAGATTATTCTGATTTGATGGATGGATCCATTTCCCATTCTCCTTCCATCATCACTTGATGATATGCATAATCTCTCCAAACAGGCTTAAGAAACATGCAGTGTCTTATTACCTGTGAGATGTACCTGTCCCTCTAAACTTCAGTTAATGTTGCAGAAGAGGTTTAGATCCCAAGATCAAATATTTCTGATTATACTTAATTTGCTGATGTGCAGCAAGTCCGTCAGTAATGGGTTAGAGGATGTCTTGTATGCCAGACACAGGTCACCTCTTAGAAGTCTGTAGGATATTGAATATAATGACAGGGCTTTGAATTGTTACATGTGGGATATATTGTTTAGGACTTTATCATTTTAGTAAGGTATCTCCGTGGGCATTCCAGTTGTTGCATGTGTCTGGGCAGATACCTGCGAAAGGAGGCATTATATTCAATGATTGACCTAATGAGGGCTGAGTAAAGGCGGACAGTAACATCCATAGATCTAGACGTGATCCTTTTATTTATAAACTGTGTAGTATAGGAGGACTTTCTTACACCAGTACACATGTTGGTCAGAAGTTTGGTCACTGTCCACATAAGTTACCCAGTCCTGAACAACTGGGTCAACTCGTAGGGGAATATTGCCAGTGTGGTAATTCCCTGAGGTAGATGATTTGCAAAAGGATACAGTAATGCATTTTTGGCATTTAGTTTCAGTCCATAGTTTTGGCACCAGTTATTTATTAGGGACAAACCTTCTTGCAGGTTGACAATTGCCATTTGGGGATTCAGTGACTGCCCCCTAGCTTGCAGTCATCTGCAAACATAGTCAGCCAGAGCAGTTTGGTATTGGCTTTTACTTCAGAAAAGTAGATGCCAAACAGAAGAGATTCCAGCACAAAACTTTAGGAGACTCCACCGTGACTGGTCTCTTTCTGGAGATAACTTCCTGTATTTTCATTAACTGTATCCTGTCTCTGAGCCAGTTAACAATCCATTGGGTGACATGAGGGTTTATTCTCAAATTATTTAGCTTTTCTACTATGCCTTAGTGTGGAATTGTGTCAAAAGCTTTGACCAGGTTGAGGTATGAAATGTGTAATGTTTTGCCTTCATCTATTGCTTTGGTGATCTTTTCCAGAAATTAACCAGACTGAGTAAGCATGACCTGCCCTTGACAAATCTAAACTGACACGGGTCCAGTGTTTGAAGGTTCTGTATGTCCTGACTGATTAATTCCATTATAAGTCTTTCTTTGGCTTTGCATACGAGGCTGGTCAGACTTATGGGTCTGTAACTGCCTGTGTCTCTGGAAGCTGCTTTCTTATGCAGGGAAGTGACACTAGCTGATGTTCTTCGTGTTTCACTGTTGCAGTCATCACATTTGGGTTGTCCCTGCCAGGGTAGCTCTCGGCCGGCCCGAATACCAGAGGCTTAGTGTTTCTGCGTCGGTTGCTGTCACTTGAGGACTGATGTCAGGTCATCAGTAGTATAAAGTAAGGTCATCAGTAGTATAAAGTAAGGCAGCCGACGCCATTACATCAGTATTTCTTGCCTTGGAGCCCGAAGCAGAAGCAGTTCACATGAGTGACGGTTGGCCGCTACCTGAGTTTTTGTCTCCAAATTGAAGTTGAATTCTAAAGCTAAGTACTCCATTGGGGATCCTTTTTTCTTGGACTAACGGATGTCAGAAAAAGTTATTAATTGTCTCGCCTGTGGAAAGCAAGTACTACACCTTGACTTCCACTCTTATTGCGTCAGTTATTTAGGCCCAGACCACGACATCTCCCACTGTCGCTTCTGTACTTTGTTCAGTGCCAGAACTATCCGTCGTCGGGCTGTAGCGAGATATTTTCATGTACAGTCTTCGAACTCTGATATGGCTTTGGTAAGCCAAACAACAGCAGATCTTCTTAAAAAACGTAAAGATAAAGACAGAGACAGACCGCACAGGTCCAAACCTACTGACGATGCTTCTGTTAAGCTAGTTGTCAGTCCTCCAGTACTCAGTGAGGTGCTTTTGCAGCCCCTGATGCCCACTTCTGTTGATTCGCAGGCCGCTACCGAGACCCTTTCAGAGTCCGGTATGCCATAAGACTCTTCGACTAAGGATCCTGCGTTCATCTCCACCTCGGATGGGTCCGGAGCTGCTGAGCAGGCACCGGCTTCCAAGGAAGTCCTTCTCACTACCGAATCTCGATACAAACAATGTCTTCTTTTGCGACTACCATTCTTTCAAAAATGACTGAGTTTCTTAGCCCCAGGTTCACACCACACCCAAGAAACCAATGACCCACTCTCAGGTGCCTGGTACTTTGCCTCAGTCTCAAATGCTTAAAATGGTGGAAGACCTTGTCGTGCTGATCAGGAGAAGCCCAGCTATGCCATCAAAAAGGAAAAGAGATCTGTCTCTTGTAGTTTTGTCTGAACAAGAGTCAGATGAATCTGATGCATCTGTCTATGAAGACATGCATTCCCTCTCCACTTATGAGGTTTCTGATGCAGAGGACTCAATTCTTTCAGCCTCTCCCCAAAGGATTTTTCCTTTTGGGAAACCCTGCATACTTTAACCCCTCCCAGACTATGTCAAATCTTCTAAGTTGTTGGATGCTCCCTTGCACAAAGATAACTTATTTGGCACTAAGGCAGAAGAGCTCTTAAAAAAAGATGGAAGAAAAAGCAAAATCTAGGGAAACAGTTAAGGATTTCTTACAAGTACACCCCCCCCCCCCCAGGTTCAGCAGGCATTGTCCCTCCAAGCACTGGTCCTTTCCTGCTCCGAATAAACCAGCCCAGCCTAGGCTCTGTGGAAACAGACCCCCTAGACAACAGTCCCAGGGATTGCAGAGATGTAAGCAGTGGACTACCTCCACTTCGAAACCAGGGACTACTCATGTACCAACTCTTTTGCTCAACGTTTTTTGGAATTCATAAATTCCAACACCTTGGATCAACTTATCCACACCCCCACCAGGGGCAGCAATATCCTAGACCTGGTCATTACCAACACGGACGACCGGTGTTCCACATCAGAGGCCAATTACTCGTTGGTCAGATCTGACCACAAGCTAATCAGCCTAGACATCCACATCCTGCCCCCACCCCCCATTAGGGAAACCACAGTAAAAAATTTCTCCAAAGCCAACTTCACACTTCTTAAGACAGAAGTGGCAAACTTCATGACACCCATGCAGACGGATATTAGAGGTACGACTGCTGAATCCTACACAAATGCACTTTATAAGCACTTACATGAGTGCATGGATCGTGCTATCCCTAACAGAACCAAGATGCTATCCTCCAAAAAATGGAAGCCAATCTGGTAGTCCCCTGCCATAAACAAACTCTACAACAGAAGAAAGAAATTGTTGCAAAAAAGATTAAAATCCCATGACTGGAAGAACTCCCTGGTCAGCCTTAGTAAGAAGCTGAGATCTCTCATAAAATCCTCCAAAGCTAGTTATGAAAACAAAATTGCCACTGGTTCTAAAGACAACCACAAAGCATTCTATGTCTATGTCAAGAATCTCAATGGCAACATTCAGATCTGCTCTGAGTTGCAGCACAATGGCACTAAATACACAGAACCAAATGATATTGCCAACATCCTGGCAGATAGGTTCAGTGCTAACTTTACCCCCCTCCCCCAAAGGGCCCATCTCTTTACCAGAAGAATGCAAAGTTTCTGTAATCACGGCTGCACAGGTAAAAACCACACTCTCCAAAGCCAAGAACGCAGCATCCATGGGACCTGACAACATCCCAGGTTGCTTTCTACATGAACTACAGAATGAACTGTCACCCATCTAAGCACCATGTTCAGTCATAGCCTCACCTCAGGCTTTGTGCCCACTGAATGGCACACAATGACGGTTATCCCACTCCACAAAGGGGAGCCACCCGGGAATTACCGCCCCATTAGCCTAACGAGCTTGGTTTGTAAGACCATGAAACATATAATCATGGAACTTATAAACAAAGACATTGGTAATCTCCACACTCTTGACCCCACCCAGTTCTGGTTTGTAAAAGGCATATCATGTCTCCTAAACCTGACTGACTTCTTTGAAGCAGTCACCAAAGCCGTAGATGAGGGTAAGGTGGTTCACACAGCTTATCTAGATCTTGCCAAGGCTTTTGACACCATCCCCCCCTCTGGAATTATAAATAAACTCACTAAACTAGGTATAAATCCCTATGTCACAAGATGGGTTGCCAACTGGCTCACTGACAGAACCCACACTGTGAAAGTAGCAGACTCCAAATCCGACTTCAGACCAGTGACAAGTGGAGTATCACAGGTTTCAGTCCTGGGTCCTCTCCTGTTTGGTGTCTACTTTTCTGAAGTACAGGCTAACACAGAAGGTCTTTGGATAATGAAGTTCACAGATGACTGCAAACTAGGAGCCATAATTGAAACTCCTAACGATGTGGACATCCTACAAAAGGGCCTCACTGAGACAGATGCCTAGTGTCAAAGCCATGGCCTCAAGCTGAATGCCAAAAAGTGCATTGCCATCCCCTTTGGTAAAAACTCTGTACCCATGAGCTTCCACATAGGTGGTGGTCTACTTAATACCGAAAGTGTGATAAGAGACCTTGGGACACAGGTGGACAGTAGTCTCTCCTTTGATAATCACATCACCACAGTAGTCAGGAAATCCTTCTACGTGGCACACCTCATCACAAAAGGTTTCTCATACAGGAAAAAGGAGGTCATTATTCCCCTCTACTTGTCACTTGGACCGATTATAGAGTACAATGCCCCTTTTGGTATGTACCTCCAAAGACATCTACAACAACTGGAAAGGCTGCAGAAATACCACACAAAGAGGATTACTGGCCTCAAACAGATGCCCTACGCAGACCTTCTCAAAAAACTCCAGCTTTACTCCGTCACATATCGCCTACTCCGAGGCGATCTCTGCCTAACATACAAAGCTATGTCAAACCCAGAGCTGTTGGACATGCTCCACTTAAAGAAATCCAATCCCTCTGAGCTACACACTCTAGGAACCTAAACCTTGTCACCACAATAAACAGAACATACTGGAGGGATAGATTCCTGTCCCAGAGACCTCCCATACTCTGGAACAAACTACCTATCTATATCAAACATAGCTCCTCATTAGCACTCTTCAAGAAAAATCTTCATGATTGGATGGGAAATAAGAAATTTATCCTGGGGATCACCTCTGTGGCTCTACTCGACAGGGGCACAGGAAAATAATTTTCTTGGGTGGCGAAAGCCAAGGTACCTTTTTGGCTAGGCTTTTATAGGCCCTAGGGCCGATAGCCTAGTACCTACCTATAAACCACCCCTTTATGGTAAGAACTCACAATGACTCCCCTCCTCCCACCTCTGTTCACCTTCACTTACCTCTAGGAGGAAAACTCTCTTTTCACTCAAGCAACTGGGCCACCACAACCAAGGACCAATGGGTTCTGAACATTGTGTCTCAGGGATACAAATTTTCCTTCTATACCCTTCCCAACCCCAAAAGGGTTCCCAGATCTACCACCAAATCAGTGGGCAGAGGCTCAAAAGCAAATCCTTTCCCCTTCTCTCTATGAGAGCAGTAGAGCACGTTCCTGCAGAACAGATAGGCCAAGTCTTCTACTCCAGACTTTTTCTGGTGCCCAGAAAAGAGAGCACCTGGCGCTCCATCCTCGATCTCTCAATTCTAAACACCTTCCCGGTGATCCCAAAATTCAAAATGCTCACCCTCCAGCAGCTGCTACCCATGCTCTTCAAGGATGCTTGGCTAGCCACCCTAGATCTAAAAGAGGCCTACCTCCCACATTAAGTAGCTATCAGGGAATTATGCAGGAAATATCTCCGCTTCAGGGCAGGATCTCAATACTTTCAGTTCTATGCACTTCCCTTTGGCTTATCTACTGCTTCCAGAGTTTTTACAAAATGTCTGGCTCCAGCCATTGCATTTTGCAGACAAAGAAATATTAAAATTTACCCATACTTAGACAACTGCCTTATTCAGGCAGACAGCCAGGAAAGCTGCTCAAGCACCTGGCCTTTGTAAAGACACTACTAACCTCCCTAAGGTACACAATCAATGAAAATGAATCCAAACAGGTGCCCACCCAAAGGATAATCTTCCTGGGCGCAAGTCTGGACACAGCATCCTAGATGGCATTCCTTACACCAGAAAAACACATTTTCCTGACAACCTACTTCTCTCAACTAGCAGCCAGGCCCCAGCTATTTGCAAGGAAGATCCTGCAAGCTGTGTGGTTCATGGCATCTTGCATACTACTCATTTCATGTGCCAGACTGCAGTGCTACCTAAAAATCCTTTGGTATCAACACTCTCAAGACTTGGAAAATCTTCTACCTATAATTCCTTGCCTCAGAAAGGAATTTATTTTGTGGGCAACAGCATGCTCCCACAACAAGGGACTGCCCTTCAGCAAACCAATAGCTAGCCAAACCATTACAACGGACGCTTCAGACCACGGTTGGGGAGCACACATGGAGGGCAGATGTATTCAAGGACTATGGTCACAAAAGGAGCTACGCATGCACATAAACCAAAAGGAAATGCTGGCAGTGATACATGCAATCGAGGCCTTCAAACTCTTTCTGCATCAAGGCCACCTGCTAATAAGGACAGACAACACCACAGTTATGTGGTACATAAACAAGCAAGGAGGCACCCATTCCTACCCTCTTTGCAGACTGGCAATGAATCTATGGGAACTTTCCTTGAAACTCAATATAGAGCTGCAATCCCAGTTTGTGCCAGGAAAAGACAATATACTGGCGGACAGCTTAAGCAGAAATATCATGGATGCACACGAATGGATGCTGCACCCAGACATCTTCCTACAGATAACACAATCATGGGGAAGGCCAGACATAGATCTTTTTGCCTCCCCCCACAATCATCAGCTGAAGAAATTCTGCTCAAGGACATACCACCCACAAGCATGGAAAGTGGACGCCCTATCTTTCAGCTGGAGAACTCTAACAGTGTATGCATTTCCACCTCTTCCATTAATGACCAAGGTCTTACTGAAGATCAGGACAGAGCAGCCAAAAGTGATTCTGATAGCTCCAGACTGGCCAAGACAGCACTGGTACCCACTGTTAAAGAGCATGTCACGCACGAAACCATGGCCTCTTCCTCAATGGCCACTTCTCCTGACACAGCACAATTACAAAACTCTGCATTCCAACCTGAAAACCTTGCAACTAACAGCCTGGAAAATACCTTGACTCCTCCTCAGGATAAGCTATCCAAGAGAGTGAAGGATATCATCATGGAAGCTCGCAGGCCTTCCACAAGAAAGGCATATTCAGAAAAATGGAAAAGATTTCACACTTGGAGCACCACAAAGGGCCTAGATGCGACAGTGATGAACATGGCACATATCCTGGAATACTTGGCAGAAATGCTCCATAATGGCCTGTCTTACTCTTCCATTAAAATTCATGCTTCAGCAATTTCAGCAGAGCACAATACTGACCCACCTGTCTTTTCTCATCCTCTCCTAAGACAGTTTCTAAGAGGAATTAAAAACATCAGTCCTCCAAGGAAACCTCCAGTGCCTACTTGGGACCTTAACTTCGTGTTGGAAAAACTAACTCTGCCTCCCTTTGAACCAGCAGCATCTGCAGAACTACAGTTCCTGTCTTGGAAGACTGCCTTCCTTCTGGCCATAACCTCAGCAAGAAGAGTATCTGAGTTACAGGCCCTCATGGCAGTACAGCCATTTCTTATTTTTCATCAGGACAGAGTGTCATTGAGAACCAATCCTTCATTTATGCCAAAGGTGGTATCCAGGGTCTCATTAAACCAAGCTATTCACCTGCCTACCTTCTTTCCAAATCCACAAAACAAAGGGGAGAAACTATGCACACCCTGGACATAGACAGTTGCGCTACTACTTGGACAGAACTAAAAGCTACAGAAAAACTGACCAGCTGTTGTAGCATATGCTGCTGGTGCACAAGGAAAAGCAATTTCAAACAGACAATTTCAAAATGGATAGGAATTGCATTCTTTTGTTATTCCTTTCATGGAAAACTGTGCCAGCTAACATTAGACCTCATTCCACCAGAGCCACAGCCACCTCCACAGCCTTCTTAAGAGGGTGGCTACCAAGGACATTTTAGAAGCTGCTACATGGAGCTCCGTGCATACATTTTCCAAGCATTACAATTTACCTTTATATTCCAGATCCAGAGCAGGCTTTGCTACGGCAGTCCTGCAGGGCATTTTAGCTACACCATCCTTTACATAGATCCTCCACCCCAGTTGGCTATGGTATTCTACCCATATGTGATGACTGCAGATGCATCCTTGAAGGACATAGTACAGTTTTGTACCTACCATAAATGTAGATGTCCGATAGGTATGCATCTGCAGTCATACCCTCCCTCCTTCCCTCTGGTATTATTGGGTACCTCATAGCTAGTGGGGATCTATTATGGTGTATTTTTTATGTTTGTATATGTATATATATATATATATATATATATATATATATTTGCATATATTTGCATGTTTGGAATTTATGCATTTCTCCAAATTTAGCCTTCCTTTGAGGGCACCTGGCATCTGGGGCAAAAAAACTGAGGAAGATGGGCTGCTTTTATACCCCAGTCTACAAAAATTATAGTGTCCCCAGCCTTTAAAGCTATTCCTTCTTTCCACAACATAGACAATTCTTCTTTTTGAATTGAAATGACAGTGACATGACTAACATAGGACTGGGTTGTTTTCCAGCTTTTGCACCTATTAAGTTCATTCGGTGTGCCCCTTCTATTTTAATATATTCAATAAAAAAGTTCAGTCATGAGCTAAGGCAGTTCTTTATGAGCACTTTCAATCCTTCTCCCTTTACTTGATCTGGGAATGCCATGAATTTCAAGCAGTCTTTCTGAGATCTATCTTCTAGTTCTGATAACTTCATACTTTATTGCATGCTCTGCCATTTTTTTTTTATTCTTTATCTGTAGAATGTATTTCAGTTATTTAATTTTGAGTGTCTAGACAGACCAGCTTCTGTTTTTGCAGTCTTTTGCTACATAAAATAAGATTTGTTGTAGATTTATAGTTCATATTCCTTTTAACGTATCTAAGAAACCATGTTAATTGCTCGTTTAATGTTGGATGCCACAAGTTAAAGAAAGAAGCAGCGTTTTGTTATTGTAGGGTTTGGGGATGGGGTCCTGTATCATTACAGTTTTCGTTCCTTCTATTTATTTTAACTTTTGAAATGATGTTTAAGGCAAAAAAGCAGCCAAATTGCATGCATGTAGATTATCTGCTAGTGTATTGCTAGCTTTTAAGTGTTTGTGTGCTGTTAATGTCTAGGTTTGAAGAGAGTGAGTGTGTGTGTGTGTGTGTGTGTGTGTGTGTGTGTGTGTATCATCTGGTCCTTCACTGTATATTCTTTCTTTTGTTTTTTGGGACATTCATTTGCTGCCTGACTTTTATTTACTTCTGGTTTGATTTCCATTCCTGCTTGACGCCGATAACTTCTCTGCTTAATGTAGCAGAAGCATATCTTTGATTTATCTGCTCATGTTTCAAAACTTTCACTACATTTGGATCTAGTGAGGTCAGTAAATATGTGTGGAGTCCCACGAATGCAGATCTGTACATGTAATCAGTTTCAAGGAGGCCCATCCCTCCTTTGGAACGGGGAATATATAATCTTGGTATGCACTAAATTTTTATAAATCATTTGGTGAGCATGAAGCATCCTTTTCGTTTTCCTATCTAATCTATTCAATATGTTTTGGGGCCAGTCAATCACTCCAGAACTGTAAGTTAGGACAGGAAGAGCAAATTGGTTTATAGTCTGGATTTTGTTCCTCGATGTCAACACTGTTTTCAGGATTAATTTAAGTCTTCTAAAGTATTCCTTACTAAGTTTTATATGCATTTGTTCATGTTTTATTTTTGAGCCTTCATCGGTTCCCAAATATTTATATGCTCCCTCTTGCTCAGTTCTTTTATATGACATTCTTGTTTCAAACTGATTTCCTGGTGCTGCAGTTTTCCTGCTTTAAAGGTTGCTTTTGCACATTTATCAAGACCAAATGACATTCTTATATCACCTGAAAAAGTTTTGACAACTTGCAGTTGTACTTTCAGTTCCTCATCTGATGAGCTGTACAGTTTTAAATCACCAGCAACGAGAAGATGAAAAGTATTTACATTTTGCCAAGTCAGTTTTCAGTGTAAAACCAATTGTTTTGTTTATCAGATGATACACTGTGTTGTAGAATTTGAAATCCGTGTTAGTAGCATAATTGTCTTTGATGCAGAAGGCTATGGATTCTGCTCCCACACCATGTAGATGGAGTTTTGATAGTGCAGTGCCCATTTGGTTGCTGATTTGTCCCTAATTACTTCCTCCATACTTAATGGATTTCCGCCTATGTGGTAGTTTATGGGCACTTTGTTTTTCCCAAAGGGGATGACTATACACTTCTTGGCGTTTAGTTTTAGGCCATGGCTTTGGCACCAGTTGTCCGTCTCTGTGAGACGCTTCTGGAGGATGCCTGTGTCAGCTGGAGAGTCGATTATGGCACCCAGTTTGCAGTCGTTCATAGGTTCATAGATTAGATTCATAGATTAGAATTTTTGGTGCATTTTAAGGGTGGATAGGGTTTTACACTCCTAAGTATGTCCTCCTTTGTATGAGATGCCTAGCAACTATGAACTTGTCAGTTTTAGTAATTTCCTATTGCAATATTACCAGTTTAGCAATTTTTAATGTGATATAGGCAATTAATTCTTCAAGTGCAACAGGCACTGAATTTGTAGATGAAACATTGAGATGTAAAGTTGTTTGCCAGTGGCAATCTCTTCATTAGTTACAGATTTCTTTAATGTGGAATTGTTCAGATGATTTCTCTTCTGCAGAGATTGTTTGTATTGAGTGATATTGGTAGATTGTAATGACAGAAGTCTGAGTGGCTTTTTATGGTTGAAATTTTCTGAAATGGGTAGTTTTGTCATTATTGGTTTATACATTGTGATTCTTTGCTTATTAAAAGAATGTTTAAAACTACACATTTAAAACACATTCTAACAAGTGGTGCTATATTACATAAATAATATAATTTAATGCAATCATGAAGTTAAATCAAAGAATAAATACATGTATGCATGGCCGTAAAAATGTGTGTAAGGAGTCGCTTTTGAAAACAGCCCAAATGCAAACTTAATCCTCCACTGACCGGATGCATTTTCTATACATATGGGTTTTCATGCAGTTTCAGTGGCAGAGAATTGTACCGTTCATGCTAAGCCTATTTTCATTGTATTGTTTAGCAAATGGCTATCTGTGTTTGTGCTGTTCTAGCTTAAGCTTCTATACACAGGGAGGAGAGAGGTTGTTATTCTACTTTCACTGAGCTGTAAGCTTGCTCGCCTACCCCAGAGTAAATTAAACTGTTTAGATTAACCTAAGCAACCCTTTGAACCAAGGCACATGGGCTTCTATTTTCTGAAGACATGACTTTTATAGTAAAGTATGTGTGAAGGAGAAACAGATTAAAGCAGGTTTATTAAAGGAAATTTCCACCTTCACCTGCAGTTTAAACTACATTACAAGGTATCCTTTCTTCTATGCATTTAAAAAAAGAAAGGAAATGACTGGACTGCCTTTCTTGGAGTGAATGACTGGAGTGGCTTTTCTGGGGAGTGACCTACCTGTGGGCATGGCTTGTAGGGGTGTTTCATGAGTATGGTGTGGGTGGAGCTTAAGGGGCGCCGGAGCACTACTTCGCCTAGGGCGGCATATCAGCTAAGGCCGCCCCTGGTGTTCTCCTTATCAAAACAAACAACAACACTGTGATGTGGTACATCAACAAGCAGGGAGGGACTCACTCCTACCCTCTGTGCAGGCTGGCCATGACCCTTTGGCTCACTGCCTCTTCCCTGAAATTACACCTGTTAGCACAATACCTACCAGGCTCTCTCAACTCTCTGGCAGACCAATTAAGCAGAAAACTTCTGGACTCACACAAGTGGCAACTCAACCAGAAGTACCTTAACCCTAATAACTCAGAAATGGGGATCCCCAAAGGTTGTCCTGTTTGCCTCCCACACCAACCATCAGCTCAGAAAATTCTGCACCACAGAGCATCACTGCCTGGCTTGGAAAGTGGATGCCCTGTCCTTCCCCTGAGTCAGTCTTTTGGTCTGTGCCTTTCATCCCCAAGGTACTGCTCAGAATAAGAGAGGAAAAACCAAGAACCATTCTTTTAGCTTCAGACTGGCCCCAACATTGATACCCCTTGCTGCGCAGCCTGTCCCTGCTGTCTCCATAGCATCTTCCTCAGATTCCAAACCTCCTGACCCAGAGGGAAGGGGAATTCATGCATCCCAAATTGCAGACACTCAGTTTGGCAGCTTGACTTATTCCCTAACCCCAAATCAATTTGCCACTCTGAGTAAACAGGTTCTGGATGTTATCTGTGAGTCCAGACAGCCTAGCACCAGAAAGTCTTATGCAGATAAATGGAAAAGGTTCTACACCTGGGTCCAGGCTAAGGAAGCCAATATGGCACAGCCTTCCATCCCTCTCATCCTGGATTATTTAGCTGACCTACTGCACAGTGGATGTTCATCGTGTTACCCTGCTGCAGTCATCACACTTGGGTTATCCTGTCGTCAGGCGGTCCCGCAGTCGGCCGGATTTCCAAAGTCTTGGTCCGACGTTGGTTGTTGTCGCCTCATCCCTGACGTCAGTGCGCCAGGGGTACATATACTGCAACCGACACCATTTTCTTCAGTCTTTCTTGCCGCGCGGTGCCCGAAGCAGAAGCAGTTCGCAAGTGACGGTCGGCCGACTCCTGAGATTATCGAATTCGAATTTCAGACCGAAGTCTTCTATAAAGCTAAGTAGCCCATTGGGGAAACTTTTCTTGCCTCAGACCGATGTCAGAAAAAGTTAACAATTGTATTTCTTGTGGGAAGCAAATACCTCATAAGGATTTTCATTCTTATTGCATACATTGCCTAGGCCCTGATCACAATGTCACTTCTTGTCGTTTTTGTGCTAGGTTTAATAAGCGTACTGTTAAAAGGCGTTTTGATTTCGCACGCCACTTTTTTGGTAGAAAATGTAACTATAACATGCCGTCGGAGCTACCGACTACCGGCGTGCACAAAAAAACGCAGGGACAAGGATCGACAGCCAAGGCCTAAACCCGATTCCGAGGCCTCTGTTGATCCGGTCTCCGGTTCTCCGGTTATCAGTGAGGCTCTGATGCAGCCCCTGACAACCGCAGTCCTGGAATCCGAGACCGCTACGGATATTTTGACGGAATGTACTAGGCCGACGCAGCCTTTTACTTCAGGCCCTTCCGACGATATACCTTTTAACGACGTTGGTGCTTCGGAAACGCCATCGGTTTCTGAGGGCGTTTTCAGACCGACGACTCTCACAGTCAAAACGTTTTCTAAGTCTAAGACTCCTTCTAAAGCTAAAAAGACTACACTTCAGTCTCCTGTTCAAGGCCCTATGCCTAAGAAACAGATGCTCAAAATGGCTGAAGATTTGATTTCTCTTATCAGGGGTTCACAGCCTCCTCCTGACAAAAGGCCTAGACAAGAGGAAGATTCTGCTTCTTCTGAGCAACTGTCTATTTCTTCGGATTCCTCTGAAGACCAAGACTATTCCTACTCTCCTTATGAAGATTCTGATGCTGAGGACTCTATTCCCTCAGTTTCCCCTTCTGAAGACTACTCTTTTGGGGAAACTTTACACACTATGAGGAAACATTTCCAATGGGAAGGTCAGGATTTCTCTGATTCCAAGAAAAGGCTCAGAGAGTTTCTTTTACTCCCCCAACACAGACCTCTAGCCATCCCACCTGTTTTGGACATTGTGGATGATGTCTATTTAGAATCCAGTTTCAACCCAGACTCTCTACCTCCTGCTCCGGCTAAGCCTGACAGATACTACAGAATACCTGATTCCCACAAATTTCTTTACGAAAGCCCAGTAGCTGACTCTGGGACTATCTCCCAGGGTCCCAAGGGGGCTAAGGCTTCCATGGCTAAAAACTCAGTGCCTTCTGCGAGGGACTCTAGAGCACTAGACAGGTGGGGGAAAAAGGTTTACACCTCAGCCACATTAGCTATGAGAGCACTAAATTGTCAGTTTCATATGCTCAGGTATCAGCAGTTTCTAATCTCTCAGTTAAAACAAAAGATAACATCCCTTCCCCAACAATCTGAATTGAAAGAAGTACAGGATTTGTTGCACGCCACCGAGCAGGTGGGCAAACATACCTTACAATGTGGGTTTGATTCTTTGGAGGCCTCCTGCAGAGCAGCTGTGACTGGATCAATTATACGTAGGCATGCTTGGTTAAAGGAACAAAGTCTACCTGATCATGTCAAAGCAAAACTACTGGATGCACCCTTACAGCAGGATGTTCTTTTTGGAGTTAAAGCAGAAGAAGTGCTAAAGAAAATGGAAGATAAGGCAAAATCAATGCAGACAGTCAAAGATTTCCTACAGGTACAAACCCCCTCGCTTCAGCAGAAACTGGCCAACAAAAAATTGGTCCTTTCCAGCCACTGACGGACCTCAGAGGGGTAAATACAGGCGCCCAAGGGGCAGAGGACAACCACAAGCCCAGTATAAACCTCACCAATGGGGCACTCCAACCCAGAAAGGAGGAGAAGACAGGTCTCAACCCACCAGAAGGCAAACTCAATGATTTGCACCTTGACTGGCCAAACAAAGATCTTTTGTTAGCCCCCTGGGGGGAAAACTAGCACTTTTTGCAGACAACTGGCACATGGTCACAAAGGACAAATGGGTCCTAGACATTATTTTACGAGGATACAGATTCCACTTTCACACCTTGCCAATGAAGAGGAACCAAACCTGCCACTAAATCAAAGGGCAGAGGCTCAAAAACAAATTACAGCTCTCATGGCCATGAGAGCCATTCAACGGTTACCGATTCAAGAGCAAGGCCAAGGATTTTACTCAAGGCTCTTTCTAGTACCCAGAAAGAACAATGCTTGGAGACCAATTCTAGATCTTTCAATTCTAAACACTTGCCTACAAGTCCCAAAATTCAAGATGCTAACACTAGAGCAGCTACTTCCCATGCTGGGCAAAGAAGCATGGCTGGTAACGTTGGACCTCAAGGAGGCATACCTGCATGTCCCTGTCAGACAAAGTTGCAGAAGATACCTCTGTTTCATTGCAGGTTCAACCCATTACCAATTCTCTGCACTGCCCTTTGGCTTATCTACTGCGCCCAGAGTTTTCACAAAATGCCTGGCACCAGTAATTGCATACTGCAGACAAAGAGGAATTCAAATATATCCATACCTGGACGACTGCCTCATCCAAGCAGAAAGAAAAGACATTCTCTTACATCATCTGGCTTTTGTGAAGCATCTATTAAATTGTCTGGGGTACACAGTAAACGAAAAGAAGTCAAAACTAGTACCCTCACAAAAAATGACATTCCTGGGTGCCAGGTTGGACACAACAGCCCAGAAGGCTTATCTTACACCAGACAAGCAACTACAACTGACTCAATATTTCAAGACAGTGGCAACAAAGACCCAATTAACTGCAAGAAAAATTCTGCAGACTTTGGGTTTCATGGCATCTTGCATTCTGATAATACCATTTGCAAAACTGCATATGAGGAAATTACAGTGGTACCTAAAAAGTGTATAGTCTCAAAACAGCCACAGCTTGGACACAGTGATATCTCTCATTCCCTGCCTTCAACAGGAATTTCTGTGGTGGGCACAGGCATGTCACCTCAATAAGGGTCAGCCTTTCACCTTGCCCCCAACCAGGCAAACTATCACAACAGACGCTTCAGACTATGCCTGGGGGGCACACATGGCAGGGCAATGCGTTCAAGGCCTATGGACTGCAGAACAAAGAAAACTGCACATAAATCAAAAAGAGATGCTAGCTGTACAGAAAGCTCTGACAGCCTTCAAGGATCTTCTACACCCAGGACAACTTGCAATAAAGATGGACAACACCACAGTAATGTGGTACATAAACAAACAAGGTGGCACACATTCCTACCCTCTTTGCAGGCAAGCAATAATCTTATGGAACACAGCTCTGGCCTACCAAGTCCAGTTACAAGCTCAATTCCTGCCAGGACAGAAAAACACATTGGCAGAAGACCTAAGCAGAAACATCAAAGATCCCCATGAGTGGAAGCTAGACTCACAAATATTTACAATGATAACTCAAAAATGGGGCCTACCAAATATAGACCTGTTTGCCAGTCCTCAAAACTACCAACTGACAAAATTTTGTACAAGGACATTCCACCATCAAGCTAGGAAAATGGACGCTCTCTCCTTCAGTTGGAAAACCCTGACAGCATATGCCTTTCCTCGATTACCTCTTCTCACAAAGGTTCTTTTGAAGGTCAAAAAGGAGAAACCTCGACTGATTCTCATAGCCCCAGACTGGCCACGCCAACACTGGTACCCGCTATTGAAGAATATGGCTCACAGCCCACCATGGATATTGCCTCAAATACCTCATTTGCTCATGCAGCAAAACAAACAGATTCTACACAGCCAGCTAAAAACCTTAAACCTGGCTGCATGGCGAATCTTTTAAACATCCAACCAGCCCCTCTTTCACAAGCAGTTCTGGATGTTATTCTGGAAGCCAGAAGGCCAAGCACCAGGAAGGCTTACTCGGACAAATGGAAAAGGTTTTCTGCCTGGAACCAAGCTAAAGGCCAAGACACAACTCAGCCTCATATGCCTCACATTCTGCAGTATTTAGCAGAGATGTTGCACAAAGGACTTTCCTTCTCCTCAATTAAAATCCATGCTTCAGCTATTTCAGCTCACTACGACACAAATCCACCTTTATTTTCACATCCTCTTCTAAAGCAGTTCCTCAGAGGGGCAAAAAACATTAGACCACCTAGAAGAGCTCCCACACCAACATGGGACCTCAACTTTGTTCTGGAAAAACTAACCTTACCTCCCTTTGAACCAGCTTCTTCTGCAGACCTTCAGTTCCTATCTTGGAAGACTGCCCTGCTCCTGGCAATAACTTCTGCTAGGAGAGTCTCAGAATTACAGGCACTAATGGCAGTGGAACCTTTCCTCATTTTTCATCAAGACAGAGTTTCTGTACGAACTAATCCTTCCTTCATGCCTAAGGTGGTTTCCAGTGTAGCTTTAAATCAAACCATCCATTTACCCACTTTCTTTCCCAATCCACACAACAAAGGTGAGAGACTCTTGCATTCCTTGGACATTCACAGGCAGCTTCGTTACTACTTGGACAAAACTAAGGCTTTCAGAAAAACTGACCAGCTCTTTGTATCCTATGCTACAGCTTCTCAAGGGAGGGCTATATCCAAACAAACCATTTCTAAATGGATAGGCCATTGCATACGGTTCTGTTATACCCATCATGGAAAACCAGATGTTCTTCATCTCACATTGCTGCAGTCCTTACACTTGGGTAGTCCGCTGTCCTCGGTCGGCCCGAATATCAAAGTATAAGGCTGACGTCGGTCAAGGCACATTAGACTGACATCAGGACGTCAGGGTACAAATGCGCATGACCGACGTCATATCCTCAGTCTTTTATGCCGCATGGTCCGATGCAGAAGCAGCGTTGCAAGTGCCATTCGGCGTTCTGAAATTTTTCGAGTTCGGAGTTTCAGACCGAGTCAAAGTTGGCTAAGTACCCCGTTGGGGAATATTTTAGTTTTTTCTTGCCTCAGTGGTTTACCGGATGTCAGAAAAAGTGAATAACTGAATTTCTTGTGGGAAACAGATACCGCATAGAGATTATCATACTTTGTGTATTCCTTGCTTAGGGCCTGAGCACGACGTTGTTGGGTGTCGCTTTGTGCTAGATTCAATAAGCGCACTATTAAGAGAAGGTTAGACTGTGCCAGGTTAGTCTTCGGGAAGCGGTGCAATTACAATATGCCGTCGGATGCTCCAATGCCCGCTTCTTCGAAGAAGCGCAAGGATAAAGCAGCTAAGTCCAGGCAAGATGAGTCATCCGTACCGGACGCCGGTTCTTTAGAGGTGTCGGTGGAGCCGGTGGTTCCACCGGAGGTTTCTCTGGAGTCCCAGGGGGAGACCTTGTTATTGCAGGATGTGGCCTCTCAGGAGGCAGGTCAGGCTGAAGGGGCTTCTTAGGTTACTGTACTCCCCTCCCTTCCTAGGGTGGTTAGGCCTTCTCCTTCTGTTTCCAAGGCTTCCCCCAGAGGCAGGCCAGGTTTAGCTTCAGTTGGGGTCACTCCTAGTTCTTCAGGATCTGTGCCCAAGAAGCATATGCTTAAAATGGCAGAAGATTTGATTACTTTGATTAGAGGTTCTTTGCCCCCTCCTGATAAGAGGCCTAGGGTGGAACCTGAGTTGGGGAGTTTTGAGCAGGCTTCAGATGTTTCAGAGTCTTCGGCTGAAGATTTGCAGGAGTATTCTCCTTATTCTGATTCTGATGTGGATGATTCTACTCCTTCTGCTTCTCCTCCTGAGGATTTTTCTTTTTCAGAGACTCTTCATTCCATGAGGGAGCATTTTAAGTGGGAAGGTCAGGACTTCTCTGATTCCAGGAAAAGGCTTAGGGAATTTTTGTTTTTACTCCAGCATAGGCCTTTGGCTATACCTCCTGTTCTGGATGTTGTGGAGGATGTGTTTGCAGAGGCTTCTCTTAATCCTGATTCTTTGCCTCCTGCTCCTGTTAAACCGGATAGGTACTATAGGGTGCCTGAAGCTCATAAGTATCTTTTTAAGAGTCCTAGGGTGGACCCAGAAACTGTCAGTCAGGGGCCTAAGGGGTTAAGGCTTCTGTTGTTAAAAATCCGTTCCTCCAGATAAAGAGGCCAGGGCTTTGGATAGGTGGGGAAAGAAAGTCTATACTTCTTCCACCCTAGCTATGAGGGCTCTGAATTGCCAGTTTCACATGTTGAAATACCAAAACTATCTACTTTCTCAGTTGAAGTCTAAGGTAGATGCTCTGGCGGAAGGTATTGAGTGTAAAGAGTTACAAGATTTGGTACATGTCTCTGAACAAGTGGGTAAGCATTCTTTGCAATGTGGTTTTGATGCTGTACAGGCCTCGCCCAGGGTGGCTGCCACTGGGTCAGTTCTTCGCAGGCACGCCTGGCTGAGGGATCAGAATTTATCTGAACATGTTAAGACGAGGATTTTAGATGCTCCTTTACAATCTGATGTGTTGTTTGGTTCACCTGTTGAGGCAGTCTTAAAGAAAATGGAAGACAAGGCTAAGTCTATGCAGACTGTTAAAGATTTTTGCAGGTCCAGCCTCCAAGTTTAGCAGAAATTGGCCTACCAAGGGGTGGACGATCCTTCTTATGATTCCCAGTCTAGGGGTAGGTCTAGACGTGGTAGGGGCAGAGCTCAGGGCTCTTTCAGGCCTAGAACAGGGAGTTCACCTGCACAGTCTTCTGGTGAGGGTAGGGGTCAGTCCTTTCAAACAGACCCAATGACCTACCTTTTCAGCTGCCAGAGCTTTCGCCTGGCAGCACCTTTGGGAGGAAGGTTGGCACTTTTCAAGGAAAACTGGAGTTTAATTACCCAAGACAGATGGGTATTGGATATCATACACCGAGGTTACAGGTTTTATTTCCATACCTTGCCTCCTTTCAAAGGCATGCCAGACGCTCCTCCTCAGCAAAGAATAGAGGCTCACAAACAAATTTCTCTGCTGCTCCAAATAGGGGCCATACAACCGGTCCCTCTGTCAGAAGTGGGCCTAGGATTTTATTCTCGCCTGTTCCTAGTACCAAAGAAGGGGAACACGTGGAGACCAATTTTGGATTTATCTATCCTCAACACTTATCTGGACATTCCCAAGTTCAAAATGTTGACGTTACAACAGCTTTTACCTCTGCTGGGCAAAGATCACTGGATGGTGACTCTGGATCTCAAAGAGGCTTACCTTCATGTTCCTATCAGACTAAGTTGCAGGAAGTATCTACATTTTCGGGCTGGGACTTCTCATTATCAGTTCTCTGCATTGCCCTTTGGCTTATCTACTGCACCCAGAGTGTTCACGAAGGTTCTGGCTCCAGTGATAGCTTTCTTCAGGCTAAGAGGAATACAGATCTATCCTTATTTGGACGATTGCCTGATTCTGGCTCAAGGAAAGGACGAACTTCTTCATCATCTACATTATGTGATAGCAGTGCTAAGATGCCTGGGGTATTCTGTGAACGAAATAAAGTCCAGTCTAGTACCCTCTCAGGACATGTGCTTTCTGGGTGTGAGACTGAATACAGCATCCCAGATGGCCTTTTGACCCCGGACAAACAACAGAATCTTTCTTTACTTCCATCAATTGTCTCATCAGTCCAGGCTGACTGCAAGGACAGTCCTTCAAGCCTTGGGGTTCATGGCATCTTGTATTCTGGTGCTTCCCAATGCCAAACTGCATATGAGGAAGCTACAATGGTATCTCAAAAATGTATGGACACAGCACTGCCAGGATATGGACACTGTCATTCAGATAATACCTTGCATTCAAAAGGAATTTTGTGGTGGGCTCAGGAATGTCACCTAAACAAGGGACTCTCTGTGACCCGGCCAGAGGCGAGTCAGATTCTAACGACAGATGCCTCAGACAAAGCTTGGGGAGCTCATCTAAATGGAAAGTGGATACAAGACAAGTGGCCTGCCAGACTTCTACATCTACATATCAATCTGAAGGAGATGTTAGCAGTCCAATTTGCATTAATAGCTTTCAAGGATTTACTTCTTCCAGGGCAGGTGTTGATTCTAACAGACAACACAACTGTCATGTGGTACATCAACAAGCAAGGGGGGACACATTCTTATCCTCTGTGCAGACAAGCAATGATTTTGTGGGAGACTGCTCTCAGTTTACAGCTAAATCTTCAGGCAAGGTTTCTGCCGAGCACAGAACTCCTTAGCAGATGTATTGAGCAGACAAATAATGGATCCCCACGAGTGGAAATTGGATCCTCAAGTTTTTCAGAAATTGACAGTGTCATGGGGAACTCCAGACATAGATCTGTTCACTTCTCCACTAAACTACCAGCTGCCAAAGTTTTGCACAAAAAGTTTTCATCCCACAGCCTGGAAAGTGGATGCTCTTTCATTCAATTGGAGCAATCTTCATGTGTATGCCTTTCCTCCTCTGCCTCTCCTCCCAAAGGTACTTCTGAAGGTCAGACAGGACAAACCAAAGATGATTTTAATAGCTCCAGATTGGCCTCGACAGCATTGGTACCCACTACTGAGAAGTCTGGTACGGAAGCCGCCATGGCCTTTACCTTAGATTCCACACCTGCTGTCTCAGGAGAACAGTCATTTACTCAATGTCAAACTTCACTCTCTTCATCTGACAGCCTGGCATATTCTGTTTTAAACCCTGGAGGGTTTCAGCTTCCACAGCGAGTTTTGAAAGTTATTTTGGAGGCCAGAAGGCCTAGTACAAGGAAAGTGTACGCAGATAAATGGAAGAGATTTTTATTTTGGAGTGCAGCAAAAGCATTTGATGTTTCTAAGCCTAATTTAAGTGTGGCTCTTCAATATCTTACTGAGTTACTGGACAAAGGTTTGTCCTTCTCCTTTATTAAGGTTCATGCTGCAGCAATTTCTGCTCACTATGATTGTGACCCACCATTGTTTTCTCATCCTTTGTTTAAGCAATTCCTTAGAGGGGCAAAGAATATAAGACCCCACGAAGAGCTCCTACTCCTGCTTGGGATCTCAATTTTGTGTTGGAGAAACTCACTCTACAACCTTTTGAGCCTGCAGCTACTGCTGAGTTGAAATATTTATCATGGAAGACTGCTTTTTTGTTAGCCATTACCTCTGCGAGAAGGGTTTCTGAATTACAGGCCCTTATGGCAGTTGAGCCTTTCTTAATTTTCCATAAGGATAGGGTATCTTTGCGTACTAATCCTTCCTTTATGCCTAAAGTGGTTTCTAGTGTGGCTTTAAACCAAACTATTCATTTGCCTACCTTTTATGCAAACCCCCAAAATAAAGGGGAAAAGATTTTGCACACTTTGGATATACACAGGCAGTTGCGATATTATTTGAGCAGAACTAAAGGGTTCAGGCAGTCTCAGCAGTTATTTGTTTCTTTTGCTTTGAGTTCTCAGGGCAAGCCTGTGTCAAAACAAACTATTTCTAGGTGGATTGGGTGTTGTATTGCTTTCTGTTATTCCCATCATGGCAAGGAGGTTCCATTTGGGATTAGGCCTCATTCCACTAGGGCTACTGCCACTTCAACAGCTTTTTTAAGGGGGGTGGCAACTAAAGATATCTTGGAGGCAGCTACCTGGAGTTCAGTGCATACTTTCTCTAAGCATTATCACCTTCCACTTTACTCTAAATCTAGGGCTGGTTTTGCCACTGCTATTTTACAGGGCATTTTGGCAGCCCCTGCTTCTTTATAGTTGTGCCATCCTCCCTTACCTCTGCTTTGGGATTCTACCCAAGTGTAAGGACTGCAGCAATGTGAGATGAAGAACATAGTACAGTTTTGTACCTACCATAAATGTAGATGTTCGAAGATCCACATTGCTGCAGTCCAATTTACCCTCCCTCCTTCCCCTCTGTGGTTAGAGGCGGTTGTGTGGGCTGGATGGTACATATTGTGTATATTGTATATATTGTACATATTATTACTGTTAGGGTGGTTGGTTGGTTGTTTGTTGTCTTTGGATTTTTGACCTTTCTTGTTAGGGTCTTCTGACATCTGGGGCAAGAAAAGACTGAGGATATGACGTCGGTCATGCGCATTTGTACCCTGACGTCCTGATGTCAGTCTAATGCGCCTTGACCGACGTCAGCCTTATACTTTGATATTCGGGCCGACCGAGGACAGCGGACTACCCAAGTGTAAGGACTGCAGCAATGTGGATCTTCGAACATCTACATTTATGATAGGTACAAAACTGTACTTTCCTACTACCATTAGATCCCACTCTACCAGGGCAACAGCTACTTCTACAACCTTTCTCAGAGGGGTCCCTACCAAGGAAATTTTAGAAGCTGCAACTTGGAGTTCAGTACACACCTTCACCAAACACTATCACCTACCTCTTTATTCTAAGTCCAGGGCAGGCTTCGCCACTGCAGTTCTGCAGGGCCTCATTGCCTCCACTAACCCTCTATGATACCTCCACCCTGCCTTAGCTTTGGGACTCAACCCAAGTGTGATGACTGCAGCAGGGTAACACGATGAACATAGTACAGTTTTGTACCTACCATAAATGTAGATGTTCGAGTGTTCACCCTGCTGCAGTCCAGGTTACCCTCCCTCCAACCCCTCTGATCTTTTGGCTAAATCTCTGCTATGCCTTACTGATGTATTTGCTTATAGCTGAAGGGATTTTGTGTTTGTACAGTGTTCACACCATTTGGTACTAATTTTGATCACCTTTTTGGGGGGCACCTGACATCTGTGGCAAGAAAAACTGAAGAAAATGGCGTCAGTTGCAGTATATGTATCCCTGGCGCACTGACGTCAGGGATGAGGCGACAACAACTGACGTCGGACCAAGACTTTGGAAATCCGGCGACTGCCAGACCGCCTGACGACAGGATAACCCAAGTGTGATGACTGCAGCAGGGTGAACACTCAAACATCTACATTTATGGTAGGTACAAAACTGTACTTTTCTCCTTCTCTAGAAAAATTCATGCCTCTGCTATTTCTGCTCATTTTTCCACTGAGCAGCCCCTTTTCTCACACCCTTTGATCAAACAGTTCCTCAGAGGGGCTAGCAACTTGAGGCCCCCCAGAAGGGCACCAACGCCAGCTTGGGATCTTAACTTTGCCTTGGAAAAGCTCACCCTGCCCCCTTTTGAGCCAGCTTCTTCTGCAGAGCTAAAATTTCTCTCCTGGAGGACAGCTTTCTTTCTAGCCATCACTTCAGCCAGAAGAGTCTCTGAGCTGCAAGCACTCATGGCTGTGGAATCTTTCATCATCTTCCATGCAGACAGGGTATCCCTCAGAACTAACCCATCCTTCATGCCCAAGGTGGTATCTAGTGTGGCTCTCAACCAATCCATTCATCTGCCCACCTTCTTTCCTAATCCCCAGAACAAGGGAGAATGGATTCTTCACTGTCTAGATGTGCACGGATAGCTCAGATTCTACCTGGACAGGACTAAATCCTTCAGAAAGTCTGAGCAGTTGCTGGGTAGCTTTGCTACAGGGGCAGAAGGCAAAGCCATATCCAAGCAAACCATTTCCAAATGGATATCACACTGCATCCATTTCTGCTACAAACAACATGGAAAGCCTCCCCCAAGGGTGTCAGGACACACTCCACCAGAGCAGCCTCCACCTCTGCAGCTTTCCTAAGAGGAGTCCCCACCAGGGACATCCTTGAGGCTGCCACCTGGACATCTGTTCACACTTTTACCAAGCATTACCACCTGCCTCTCTTCTCCAAATCCAGGGCAGTGTTTGCCTCTGCAGTCTTGCATGGCATCCTAGCCAGCCCCTAGTTTCCTTGACTGCCTCCACCCATTTCCTCAGCTTTGGGAATCTACCCAAATGTGATGACTGCAACAGTGAATACACTCTATCATCTACATTTATGGTAAGTGTTCCCAACTGTACTGCATCCATTCACTTAGTACAAATGCTGTATGGAGGCTGAGATTGAACAGTGTTGTTAGGGTTGTTGCTAAATCATGCTCTATGCTATTTAAGATACATCCAGGGATATTGTTAGGATGCATTGATGCAATATTGTTACTTTTGATAGCACTTTCATAACTTGGTCTTGTTTGATAGCAGGATCTACCATTTTGGGAATTACTCATTACTTTTGGTAAAAATTAATTTCCTTTTATTATAAAGTTTGTTGATATTATGGTTCCACCATGTGTGTTTGTTTCTGTTGTTTGCCCTGCACTTGTTCCTCTGGGGTACATGCTGGTATAGTGTGGTGGTGTACATTTCTACACATTCAGTGGCATTAACTGGGCTTGGTGGGGATTTGAAACTTACCAATATTACCACATAGGCGTAGTTAGTAAGTGTCAAAAGAAATTTCTAAAGGTACCGTGATTAGAAGGGATCTCTCATTTCAGTTTATTTCAAAGGAGACTGCTCTATGGTCAAACCTAACAAGTGATGAAAATATGCAAGGGATGGTGCAAGATGCTGCCGTGTTAATAAGGACAAGATCCTTGATGTTATCCCCCTAGTGGTATTCTGACTCTTTGTGCGAGGGCATTTGTATTGATAAAGTCCAGGAATTTCTGTGCTTGTACACTAGTGGCTGTGTAGGTTTCCAGTTTGTAGTTGGATAGTTTAGATCTCCTATGAAAATATTGGGTTTAATACTGACTATTATCATGATTATTATTATTATTATTACAATGTTTTTATTGAAACTGGCTTTGTGGCTATGTCCCTCTGTGGTTCTGTCATGCTTTTGCAAGGCAGCAGAAGAAAAGCAGAGCTTCTCGTTGGCGAGAGACACACCCACAAAGACATGACAGAACCACTGAGGGACAGTGTAGGATGCACTGTAACAAGCGGCCTTAAACACACACACACACACACACACACACACACACACACACACACACACACACACACACACACACACTTGCATCTCTCTACAGCATTTCCTCCAGCAGAAAAAATGCTGAGCTTCTCTTCGGCAAGGGGGACACACTTTCACAAACTATTTTTACACTGCCTGCAACTAGCCCACAGAGTGGAATGGATGCTACGGATTACTTAAAAATTGTATCAGGCTTTAAGTGACAGCATTATATGGCATAACTGTGGAATCACCCTGAGAACGAAAACCAAAATCAGATATCTCAAAAAATAATACATGTCATAAGCTGCCTGCAGTAGCACATCAAAAATTGCCCTTTTTAACAAACTAACAAACTATTGGGCTCTATAAAGAGATATAATCATAGAAACCTGCTGCAGAACACATGTACAAATAAAATTAATTCCTGCACAAGTAAGGAGGTTGTGGCTTTACCACCGTAACTCAGAATTCCTGTATCCCAACATGTCTGTCATTTACAGGTCCAGCACCCCCTGACCTTCACCTAGAGTTAACAAAAACACACTGACATGTTCTGAGGGAAGATAAAAACTCAAAATTAACTTCGTATTCTAAACCTCCATCTGTTATTACTCAGTCCTGCCTGGTAATGTTGTCTTAGCCAGTACAGCAAATATGAAAAAAAATAGGACAAAAAAAAATCAAGAGTCCTTTTAATGGAACAGTCAAAACACATAAAGGGATGCTGCACATAACTGTGAAGTTCTGATTCCTCAACTTCGCTGGTTAACATTTGGAACTGCCATCGGCAATAAAAGTTGTGCTTCTCACAAGAACTCACCAAACAAGAATAAAATCACCATCTAGAGATCCTCAGTGCACATTGTGGTTCCAGTATACACAGACAACTACAGTAAACGTAAGAAATAATGTCCAAATGTCAGTCAAGTCAAACATGACACACACAAGAAAAAGTAAAACTGAAATGCAGGATAACGACATCAACAACTGAGTACTACAAATTGCTGTAATGGATGTGATGTCACACAAGGACCGCCGAATCAGACAGAAGTACTAATTACTCCCCCAACACACACACGCACAACACACACAGCCCCAAAAGACAATAGTAGAAGAGTGCTTCTAATCAGAGGCACTTTTAAGATATTATTCACGTGAAAAAATGACAGAAGAAGTGAGTGTGAATTAATATACGTTTTCTAAAATAAAAGAAGGCTTTTCTGTGGTTCTGTAACGTTCCTTGTTCAACAGAGGAAAAAACACTCAGCTTCTCATTGGCATTTTTTCGTCTGTCTATCTAATTGTCTTCTTACTGTATTTATCGTGCAATGTGACAGAACCACACAGGAACACATATTTTACTTAAATTCTAAAAAGGAATAAAATAAAAATATATAAAAAATTACTTTTTAAATAAAGAAACACAGGCAAGCTGCTTTCAGAATAGTAAGCTAGTTAAGTTATTGAAGTCAATTATTTTTTGCTCATATCGTGACATTATACTTGGAGAAGGTTAGTACCATTACTGCTCAGAGGTAGACCCATTCCTGCCTTGGACACAAATATTCAGAGAGCTGAATCTTGTCTCTCTTCATGTAGTCCAGGGAGGTATAACTCAAGTCATTGACATTGGCATGAACTACGGCAGAGTCATACTGGTAGTTGGTACAAGGATTTAAGTGCATACGTGATATGATGTTTCTGGCACTGCCCAGCCTGATAAGATGAATTGCAGTATGTGTTATAATGGAGTCATGTATAACAAGAATGTTTGGTTGGGTTGATAGCTGCCTTACAGGCTCAGCATCTGTGACTTTGGAACTTCTTGTGAGGAAGTAGGCAATATGCTGAGTGTGCTTTATGCCTGTGCTGTGTTTTGAAGGTGTTTGAGGTTTAGGCAAGTTAATATTTAGAAGCTCAGCATATGATGAATTATTTCTGTTGTGATGGCCTTGAAGAAGTGTGTATGTGGGGTGTACTGCTGCTGATTTTGGTGTCTGAATTTACTGTATGTGAGATTTTTACATCCAAGGATTTCATATATGTACATGTTTCACACACTGTTTTACGCTGTTGTAGTAATTGATGATCATCAGTCAGCATGAAACAATTCTTACACTGTATCAAGATACCCTTCTCAGTCAAGCTGGCTAAAGCAGTTTTGGAGAAGTTCTGGTCTGTGATACTGACACGCATGACTCTGGGGCAGTAACTGCTTGGAGTTTAGTTTTAGAATAATGTTTGGGTCAACTTCCTACTGAGTATTTACATTTCAATACAAAACAGCTAGCCTGGAAACCTTCTGCCACCAGCAAGAACCAATAAACTAATTATAGTAAACAAACTTGCTAATTTGATACTAAAATTAGTGCAGGCAGTACCTATATAGTCAATATGAAGCAATTTTATCAAAGGTCTTTTAGCCTGGTGAGGATTTGCAAGCTGACACTTATGTGCTTATTGTCAAAACTCAGTAAATGGGGAGAGGGAGGGAATTATGTTATGAAATAATCATAGGGGGAGCACAAATAATACACAGGGTTTAAGAAGACAACAACAACATTCGTGGTATGAAAAAAAACAATTAGATCCTTAGCTCTGAGCTTGTCTGGCTAGGAACTGCCTTAATACAAAGACAAGTCCTGAACTAGTCTGACATGCACTCAGTACTTAAGAATGAAACTAGGGTTTAATAACAATAGTTAGACTATTTAAGCAGCAGAAATGCAGTGTAACTATGTACTGGAATTATTAATATGGGCTTAAAGACTGCTTAAAAATCATATCAATGAAAAATATCTCTGTATAATGGAACTATTGCAGGTATAAACACACAGACACACACACACACACACACACACACACACACACACACACACACACACACACACACACACACACACGTAAAACAATCCAAGATGTTATTTCAAGTAGAAATTAGGTAAGCAACATTTATAGTCTTACATTTGTTGAATTACCATTCAAATCAAGTACAGTGTCAGTCGAAAAAAAAGTCATCAAATCTAGATTCACTGAATTTGTTTGTGGGTGGGAGCCATGTCACTAGTACCATTGTAATTAACTTGGGATTGCTGCAACACTGGGTAAGGAGAAATACCATGTAGGGAAATCTACGTTTTGTACAGTGTGTAAAAATACTGCTTAAGAGTGGTCTGACTCTCATTTTAAGGACCATTGAGCAACAGAGATTTTAGATTAAGTATTTATTAGTCAGTGACCATGTATTGATGAATCTGTCAGCCATACATTTTCCTGGCAAAAGATCTAAATTCACATTAAGTGCGTTCAATGTTTTACTGTGTTTACAAGTTTGCTAATTTGTTTTGTCATAAGAATGCATTTCATTTAAAGCAGTTTAGTCTGCTGTAAGTGGTATATTGTTGCATTAATAAAGATTCATAACATGGTTTGCTTTTTACTTCACTGCTTACTCATATAACATCTCTCAAAATCTCTCCTGTATACAGGCAAATATTCACTATATTTTTTCAATATGTACTCGAGTATATATTAGTTTTTTTATGTTATAGTCTATCCATTCATCTGGTAAGGCTCAACTAAACTTACTTAGTTTTATTAATTAAACTTTTGTGTATCAAGTCTGCATTTGTGGACTCCAGTCTAGCTAGTATCTAATTTGTAAAGTTTATCAGGACATTTTCTTTGTAGATATAGTTTTTCCTCACTGCATTTATTTGTGATATTTGCCTTTGATCTAAACCTTTCTGCTGGAAATCAGTCATTAAATGTTTGTCAACTAATATTCCCATTTCATTACAGTCACCTGTTAGATTGATTGTAATATACATATATGGTATAAGTATGGCAGTTGTAATATACATACATACATATATATGGTATAAGTATGGCAGTTGTAATATGCATACATACATATATGATATAGCTATGGCAGTTGTAATATACATACATACATATATGGTATAAGTATGGCAATTTGATAGGAGAATAAGGCTTTGAGTTGTTCATAAACTGCTTCCACTAGTCCAGGTTTTGATTTCCTTAGCCTTCATTTGATGCTGTGTGAGCATTTCACTTAACTGGAAATAGTTACGGAGCAAATGGAAAATTGGGCTAAGCTTCTCAGCAGTCTGCCGGAACATATGCCTAGCAATTACCTAAGAACCTATAAGTAAACTTGTTCTTTACATACTATGTACCTGCATATACTGATCAGTATTTTCAAGACAGTTAATTACATTGCTAATATAACAGTTAATGAGCTAGATGCTGATTTATTTGTAACACTTTCTAAAGTGTTATTGTGTGGTTTTGAAAAGCTTGTTCTACCCCATGCAGTATCTCCATGCCCACTTCCAAAATCAGTATCTTTGAACTCCTACATCCCGTTTCACAGTGCAAATGGGCACTCTGTGTAGCAGTACTTAAAAATGTTATATTGATATTGAAAGCCAGTGTAAAACTTCTAAGTAACAGAGTTACCCCATTAAAGTCAATGTTATTGCAAGAGCTCCACCTATACATTAGACCCGGTACTGCATGCATTAGCTAGTATATAGGGTCTATAGTATAACAACAAACGATCAAATGATCGAACGTTGCCATATCGAACTCTAAAGTTAGAAATCACAAAACATCGAATAACCAGAACAGCGATTTTTTTCCCAGTGGGGAAAAAATCGTTGTCCCCCCCCCCAAAAAAAAGACATTAAAACACTGCATAAAGTGGGGGGGCTTCACCCCCCAATGTGAGCCCCCAACACCCCCCCCCACTTAAATATACCAACTCTGAGATCACACTACAGCGCCGGAAATGGCAAAGTGACAGAAGCAGCCAAGTGACTTCTTTCCCAGGGAAATAATTCACTTATATGCCACTTCGTCATTTTGCCTTTTCGACATTTCAAGTTCGACCAAGACGCATTCAACAAAACGCGTCTTCGGTCATCTGATAGGAACCCAGTATATAGGCCTGACGCCTGCAGTACCAGTTCTGGCACACAGATAGTGCTTTACAGGCAAACGAGGAGTCTATGGATGCTGGAAGTGGAATGTATGCACAACAGTATGGGTGGATGCGTGGATTTATGCACAGTAGTATTCTATGTGAGTTGTTCCCCTTCATACAGATGGTGAGACTCCAATCTTTAGTATTTAAAGAACCAAACTGTGCTTTAGTAGCAGTGGCCCCCACAGCAAGTCACCCCTTTAATTCGAGGCTTAACACTGTTGACATTCATGTATCTCTGTGGATACAGACAGCTTAAAAGGATCTCAGCATGTGTGAGCCAGGCATGGTGGTGTTCTAACTATGCTAAGAAATTAAGAATAAGTAGATTTCTTTGTGGAGAATGTTTATGACTTTATTACCTGCTGTTGGCATAGCTTGTGCCCTGCAGTGGATAGTGGTCTGCATTTTTTGTATACTAACGAAAAATGGTTATAAACACAAGCTGTCTACTTTTGTAACTGTGCTGACTCAAGTTTATTTTACTGGATTTAGGTTGGCTGAAGTGAAAAGACTTGATACAGTGAAGTCTGCATTTGAGGCATGGAAGAAAGAGTGCATGTTGGGCCTTTGGCATGAAATACTGAGAATTAATGGAATAATTATAAATATGTGTGTAGGGTTAGATGACTCTAAACAAAAGTGTTTGTGCAAATGTTAACTTCTTTTGGCCATTGTGTAGTGCACTGGTTCAAAAACTGCTAACACTTGACTACAGGAGTAAGAACTGCAGACTCTTTTTTTCAAATAGTGCCCTTTGAGAAAAGCATTCTTTTAATATTTTGTGTTGTGTGGACTGTGAAACACTTGGTATAGTAAACAAATTCACATTGTAAAAGCGGGTCTATATCAGTTCTTCGAACGCTTAAAATTTCAAACATTATCAAACGTTCGAAATTTCAAGTGTCCGAAGATTGACTTTCAGTGTATGATTATTGAGATTTTCCCTTTTCTGCACTGAAGTGCGGTCTCGGAGTTGGTATATTTAAGTAGGGGGTGTGGGAGGTGCAAGGGGGCTTGCCCCCCTGCTCACACTTTTAACGTGTGTTTTTGTTTCATTTTTTTTTTTATATGATATTAGAACATCCAAATGTCGAACATTTGGTCTCGACCATGTAACGTTTGACATTTTGGATGTTTGAATATCTAACATAGACCCGTAAAAGCAATGCCTGCATTTGTACAAGAGTCCTATAAGCACTGGGATATCCCAGATAATTTGCAGAGCCATTATAGTAGCATCTTTCAAGATCCTCATAATTTGTTTACAGGTTTAGGAAGTTCTCCAAGGGAATATCTCATGTGAATAAAGTCTGATGCTGTTCCAGTGATACATGCTGTAAAGAAAACAGCATTAGCTATTAGGAGTAGAGCAAAACAAAAATTAAAACAAATGGAAATATTACATGTCATTAAGAAGTAATTGGAGCCAGTGAAATATGTATTATGTTCACTATTGTAAAGCAAGACCAGATTTACATTTGTACTAATATTACAAGATCTGGTTAGAATTATTAAAAAAGAATGTTATGTTACCTATTGTTTGCAGTTGAGGAAGTGGTCTCAAGCATGACACATATCATGTCTTTGACAGTACTAAACACAAACCATGTCTGTCAGATAAAGCTAAATGAACAGAGCTATACATTGTACACAATTAGTACACTGTTAGAAAGGCACAGATTTCTTTTGTCTTCAGTTCAGTATTTCGTCACTAGAGGTAGTACAGAGAAGTGTTAACACAGGTAATGGAAGGACTGAGAGATGTCCTAAACTTAATTGATGTTTTAATATTGAATCTTTTTTTAAACACCTTTATTAAGTTATCACTTAAGACATTAGGCAGTTGCACATATACAGATATCAACAGAAAAGCAAACCATATTAATATTTAATCTGATGTTGCCAGTTTTCATTCTGTCCTCAACTGTTAGGTTTGGATCCAAACCTCTGATTCAATTCAGCTGTTACTAAAGCTCATGGTAACCAAAAAAGCTCACAAGCCTCTCCTTTACACATAATGCACCAACCCCTAGCATACCCAGATCTCATTAGCTGCTTTTTCCAAAAATATGTGGTTAGCAGTAGCTCTCAAGTTTCGTCAGGTAAGTAATCACTTTTTTCCCCTTAAAATCTCTGTAATAACTTAGGTTTCTCTCACATACTTATTCCCTTACCCTTGTGCATTGCTGTATACCTGGTTTACCATTGTTGGTAGTTTTTCTCTCCCTTTACTGTTATACATGCTGGTGTAATTCTATTACCATTGTTGGTATTCTTCTGATTTTCTTTTTCTTATCTTTTCTTCCTAACTAAAAAAAAATTTGGAGTATTCCAGGATTAGATCTAAATCGGATCTGAGAATATCTAAGTTCCTTTCCTATGGATCAGAAGAAAAAGAAACTAATGTTCTTCCTACATCCTTTGATCCGACTAAGAAACATATGGATCTGACTGTCTCAGGTTCCACTGTTCTTCAAAGGACCAGGTATTCCCCTTCTCTTGATACTGTGCCTTCCAGGGTTCCTTCACCTTTTTTGGAAAGGTGACGATCAAAGTCCCCTTCCCTTGCCTCATCTCATTCATCCAGGAGTTTGACTGAGGAAGATGTAGACAGAATGATGAGGAAGTTCCTCTCGGTGCAGATCCGGATGGGTGTTTTACTGGCTCCTACCTCCTCGGGTCAGGAGTCTTGTCCATCTACCACACCACCATTTGATACTCCTTCTCTGATCCCTTTGGTTGGTTCAGAGTCCCTCGATCTGAGCCTTCCGGGTCCATCTAGCTTGGATACTAAGATAACTTTATCTTTGGATCCGAAGCTAACTGTGAGTGCTGTGGCACTAACTCTCGGAGCAGAAGCTTCCTTGTCGGATCTGAGGCATTGGAGTCGACTCCGAAGTTTTTGAAGCTGTGTCTGTGCATTAGTGCTTTGGCACTGGCTAGCTCTGCATGGACTTCCTCCTCTGGGAGATTGCTTTTAGGGAGGGAAGAGACATTGGTCCAGAAGCCTGCCTTCTTAACCCCGAGGTTTTCTTCTCTTCAGAGTGTCTTCATTTGAGGTAGTGAGGAGGGTATTTTCTGCTGCAACAGGATGGACGGCTCTAACCCCCTTGGATCCTCTATCTAGTTCCAAGATGTCTCTGTGCACATCTGTGGAGCATCATCATTTTGTGCCATAAGGACAGCCAGCTCAAGAACCCCAGCCCACCCAGCAGGGTTTCATAGTCTCTTCTGACAGGTCCCCAGAGGACCCCACCGAGGAAGTCCCTAGGAAAAGAAAATGCAGGAGGAGGCACTTGGACACTCCAAAAAAGTTGGTCATTGAGGATACTGATTTCAATGAGGGGAAGGGTCCCCATGATCACCTCCAGAAGATGTCTCATTTGGAGACATCTTGGAGATCCTTAAACAGAGAGGTAGTTAAATAAGAGAAGGTAGTTGGGCACCCAGCAACCCTTTACCAGAGGAGTCAGTATTTCTGGTGGTCTTTGGAGCTGGCACATCTACCTCCTGGGTTACTCCACCTGCCGGTGAACTCATTGATTGGTCTCTCAGCAGGTGTGGAAGGAGCCTGACTGAGTTGAGCCAATACCTGAGAGGCTAGACAGGATTTTGTCTCCACCTGTGGAGAAGGAATTTTGGTGTAAGGGGGTGCCGTGGGGTTGGTTTTGAAGTGGTGTAACTTGTACAAGAATTATAAAAAAAAAAAAAAAAAAAGGATTAGGCAATGGGGAAGATGTCACATTAATTCCACTTATCTGCAGATCCAACTTTGTTTTCAATGAAAAGGAAGAACTTTCATTTTTTTAGCAGGAAGATGTGATCTGGGAACAAGATGCGCCCTCAATAAAATTGTAGGCAATGTGCTGGCAAGTAGTAGGGCCACTCAGTGCATGGGGCTGTTGTCCCAGTTGTATTTTCATCTTCAGAAAGGATCCCAAGATGCCCCTGTAGAAATATTTCTCCATTGTTTCATTACTGCTTTCAGTATTGGTTGCAAGGTTCTGAACCTGGCTGGAAAATCGTAACATTATTGTGTTTCTTTATTCAAGGTGTCACCTTTTTTGATATACAGCGATCATAAGGCTCCATACTTCTTGTGCTGCTCCTTTGTTGTAGAAATGTCTTCCCAGAGAGTTTTTGGTCATTTTTTTTTCAATCCGTAGTGTTATGGCATCAGCGTTGGCCTGTGGATTTGCCTTTATACTGCATCACCACCTCCTGCCATCTTCTTTATTTCATAAATCTGCCTGCGAGCAGCATTTTGCAAGCTGTGACAGACACTCAAAGTTCATTCTTTGCATGAGTGGAATCACATGACATGTCAGCTGTCGTCTTTTTCTCTTTTTGCAAGGAGTTTAATCAAGCCATAACCAGATACCAAAGGGATAAACATACAGCCGGCTCTTGCTGCCATACCACAGTCCCCACCCACTTCTTGTGACACTGATGCCAGTCTTTCCAGACCTCCCCAGTTGTTCCACAGTCATAAATTCATAGTGAAATGCCTTAAGGCAGGTAATGAAGTCAACTGCTGTTGAACTTTGTTTGGGAATGGGACTGTGAACAGGAAGAGCATTTTCACCTTCAACTGCTGACAGTGGCTCTGCTCTGCTGCACTTCTGTAACCACTGTAGCACTTGTGTTGAAAGACAGTATCATCTTTCCATGTTTAAATAGCTATCTGATTCAAGTTCGTTCTAACCAGCAGTTTATGAACTGTATGAATTAATGATGTAGTTTCTAAACTCTTTGGTGCTAATGATGTACCCAAATAAGTCTGATCTTTTCCTACAACTGAGGAAGATGTTTCTAGAGGGAGTTTTGGACATAATGCTCCTGACCTGAGAGGGTGTAACGTAATATCCTTTATTTTTTGGGCAGTGACTAACCCAGCCTGTTACCCAGATTATTTATCACAGTGCTAGGATGAAGGTCAGATGAAATCCTGATGGTGCAGTATACCAGGCTTTATATGAGGAAATTCCAGTATTATTGCAGGAATCTTTGAGATCTAACAATGAAGTTTTTGAACTAGGAACTCTAGTTAATCCAGCGTACTGGAGGGTTTACAGTGGTACATGACTGTAGTTCTTTTAAACCTAGGGAAACCATTAGTGAAAATGTACTGGACTTGGATTTTGAGCTCAGATTCCTCATATAGGTTCATAGGTTTGATGCTAGGCTATATGCCCGAGGGCATTTATCAGCCTAGCCAGAGTGTGTTTGGCTTTCGCCACCCCTTAAAAATGGGATGTTAAGTTGTCAATCTCGCCTTCATTCTTGCTGGATGGGTTCGGAGCCGATCCTCGGCTCCGACTCGGCACTTGCTAAGCTCAAGAGTCACTTCCACCAGCTCGAGGCAGCCCCATATCCCATGATGCAAGGCGGAGATTATCCAGATCTCGTTTGACGCTTCGCTCATGAGGTAACTTTTTACCAGCTCCTGGTAAGTGAATTTTTTTCTACCTTTTTTTCTGAGACTTTAGTCCACCCCAGTACTTTATATTTATATATATATTACCTTGTTAACTTCCCGATTCACTTAGCCCTATTCCCGTTAGTGTCCCGTTCCCTTTATTCATATTTTTTGCTAGTCGGGCCTTAGGTCTTTACCCCTCCTATATTTTCCTGTCAGGGTTTGTTTGGGTGTGTCTGTGTGTTTTTTTCCCTGTACTTGGCTTTGTTAATCTAGTTTAATTTTTGGTCTGACTGTGTAGTGTGTGTGTGATTAGGTACTCAGTCATGTCTAAAGAGGCTAGGGTCTCAGGCTTCAAGAAGTGTGACTCGTGCTGTCAGAAGATGTCTCTTTGCCACTCCTTCAGCCAGAGAGTCCTGCAGAAACGTAGAAATAAACTTATTCTCAGGGGCTTATTAAAGCCTGAGAGCTCCCCGGCTAAGTCCGGCTCGGGGAAGCCCTCAAAGCCTCCCAAGGCCCAGGCTTCAGTGTTCAAGCCTTCAGCCTTGGCTCCGACTCCCTCTGAGTCGAGATCAGCTCCGGCTGGAGACGATCCTTCCTTCTCTGAAGGTTCGGTATCGGCGCCGATACTCTTGCTTCCATGCCTGTGTTGGCTCCGCTGAGCCGACATCTCTGACCCAGCTCGGAGCCGACAAGTTGTCGGCTCCAACTGGAACCGAAGGTTCTTCAGCTCCGATGGCTCCGTCGAGAAAGAGATGCAGATCTCCCGCTGGAGTCTATTCATTCGCTCCGCCTCTCCCTTACTTTCGGAGCGGAGCCATCGGAGCCGATCCTCAAGGTCTTCCAGACTCTCAGACCATGACTTGGAGAGAGTGGTGAGTAGACTGCTGAAATCACAGGCACTGGCCCAGATACTTCATAGCCCGTCTCAGCAGACGACCACTATTCCACACCCTCCAGAAATTCCTCCTTCGACTCTCCTTCAGAGCTCAGAGCCGGAGCTTATTGGAACTGTGACTGTTGGTGCTTCGGAGCCGATACCACTCATTTCTGCTCCATCGTCTTCGACTCCTATCTCCTCCTTGAGACCGTCCTTGGAGGGATCCAGTCGTCGGGCCTCCCTTGTCAGTTCCGAGGGGGCGAGTGGCATCAGACCCTTGTCCGACCCCGTTCTCCCCCTCGGAGCTTCGGCTTTGGTAAGCTTGGCACCGACATCTGCTTCGGAGCCTTCCCTTTTGGTGGGGCCGGGGATTCCTGTTTCCTCGGAGCGGGAGCTCTCGGTCCTCTCCGGGAAGGGAGCCTTCGAGGTGATGAGGAGTGTACTAGCCCTTTAGCTCCTCCCTCTTCAGTGCCTGTAGATATCTCTTCCCACTCTCTCAGAGATCCATCGCCCCAGGTTTCCCCATTGGGAATACCTTCCTCTTCCGAGGTTTCTCCTGATCCTTCAGGGGAACCCCCGTGTAAGAGGACTTGCAAGAGGAAGCATTTAGACTCCCCTGAGTCTACGACATCAGATACCGACTTAGATGAGTCGGAGGGGTCCCCAAGATCCCCTCTGAGGATGTCTCCTTTTCAGACATTCTTGAACTCCTGAAACAGTGGGGAACTGGCCCTCCATTAACCCCTCCGAGGATGAGTCGGTATACCTGGAGGCTTTGGATCTCGACCCTCCACCTCCTGGGTTTCTCCGCCTTCGACCCCTCATGGACGTGATAGCTCGAAGGTGTGGGCATCTCCTGATTCTGTGGAACCAGTCCCCAGGAGGCCTTCTAAATTTATCACGCCCCCACTGAAAAACAGTTTCTCACCAAAGGTGTCCCAGTTGATGCCATGGTGGTGGCGGCCGCCACCAAAAGGAACTTGCAGATCCTTCGTGCGGTCCATCCTCCTAACAAGGAGTCTAGGACCATGGACAGGTATGGTAAGCGGATGTTTTCCTCAGCGACCTTTGCTATGCGTTCGCTGAATTATCTATGTCACTTCACCCGACTTCAAAGAGATATCCTCAAGGAATTGGGTGAGGTGGTACAGGATCTGTCAGCTGCTGGGGCTCAAGAGAAGATTGCCTCTCAGCTGGGAATCCTAAATTCCATAACTAACTCCTCCATGTGGCTCATTTCTTATGCAGCCGATGGAGCGAGTTGAGCTGCAGGCACAGGAGTGGCTCTCAGACGTCAGTCCTGGATGCGACTTTGCAATTTTGCAGACCCCTTTAAGGCGTCCTTCACAAACTCTCCCTTCGATGGGACAACTTTGTTTGGACCTCAGGTGAAGGACACTTTGACCAGGTGCGAACAAGACGGCAAGACTCTTTCTGTCGTAGGAGTCCGTTTCTCCACCCCTTCAAGGCCTTACCCCAAAGGTCAGAAGGGAGGGAAAATGTAGTTCCGAAAATCTCAAGGAGTCACGCCTGACGCACGTGGTCAGTTTACCCCCAGAGGCAGGAGGGGTAATAACAACAGACGCCCTAGGGGCAGAGGGGTCCGAGAACCAGGGCAGCAGAGAGCCTCTCTGACAAGCCCTTCCAGCATCCCTGAGGTGTTGCCCGACTGCCCACCCTTGGAGGCAGTCGGGGAGATTGTCACTGTACCCAGAAGCCTGGCTTTCCCTTTCTCAAGACAAATGGGTACAGTTGATCATATCCGAGGGTTACAAAATACCTTCGAGAAAAGCCCCTTCCTCAAAAGGATCCCTTCCAGACGTTCCACCCAGTCTAAGGGAAATTGCGAAGCTAGAGGTTTCAAAACTTCTAGAGAAAAGGGCCATCCAGCCAGTTCCAGCAGGCCATTTAGAACTGAATCTACTCAAGGTTCTTTTGGTCCCCAAAAAGACGGGAGACTGGAGACCAATATTAGACCTCAGCAGACTAAACAAGTCTGTCAAAAGACGAAGTTTTCGGATGGTCACACTTCAATCGATTTTGCCCTTTCTGGACAAAGACAACTGGATGTGCTTTATAGACCTTCAGGATGAGTACTATCACATAAAAATCCACAGACGCTCCAGAAGGTTTCTCCGCTTTCGGCTGGGGACCAGTCATTTTCAATTCAGAGCCCTGCCCTTTGGTCTCACCACAGCCCCCAGAGTGTTCACCAAATGCATGGCAGTGGTCACGGCTCACCTGAGACGTCAGGGATTCCAGGTGTTTCCGTACCTAGATGACTGGCTCCTCACAGCCACCACCAGGCATCAACTTCTCCAGGCCAGGGATTACACTCTACGTCTCTGCAGCCAGTTAGGGATTTTTGTCAACTTCAAAAAGTCTTCCTTATTGCCTTGCCAATCTATTACCTTTATAGGCGCAGATCTAGACACTACTCGGATGTCAGCAAATCTAACAAATCAAAGAATCCTGGATATCCAAAATCATGTTCGGATCATCCTATCCAGCAAAAAAGGTACAAGCCAGGTTGGTCCTGAAAGTGTTAGGCCTAATGGCAGCTGCCATTACACTTCTTCCTCTGGCCTGCTTTTACATGCGTCTCCTACAGTGGATGTTGTTTACCCAATGGTCCTTCCAGCAGTTGCCCATGCGTCACAAGATCCTTGTCACACAGATCTGCAAGAGCCACCTATCCTGGTGGATTTCTTCCCCCCTAGTCCATCAGGGCAGACCATTTGTCCCCCGCCCCGTAGCCACGGTCACTTCGGATGCCTCCCTGATCGGGTGGGGGGGCATTATCAGGGCAGGATGGTTCATGGCACGTGGCAACCGTTCGAATACCACCTGCATATAAATGTCCTAGAGATGAGAGCAGTGATTTTAACGTTGCAAGCCCTCAACGACTTTCTTCCTTTAGGAACTATCGCAGTTCACACGGACAACATGTCCGTAGTGTGGTATATCAACAAACAGGGCGGGACCAAGTCCTATCCTCTGTGTCGAGAAGCTCTCAGACTTTGGCAATGGGCGATCTCCTCTCAGCGGTTTCTGATAGCAACGCATATCCCCGGGAAAACCAACATCATAGCGAACAGGTTGAGCAGAGCTATACTCATGCCTCACGAGTGGTCTCTCAAACAATCTATAGCGGAAGAGATTTTTCAGAAGTGGGGCCCTCCTTGCTGCGACCTTTTTGCTACACCCCAAAACAGCAAATGCCCAGACTTCTTCTCTCTCTTTCCACTTCCAGGCCATCCCCCCAGAGACGCTCTAACCCAGGATTGGCCCCGGGGACTTCTTTATGCTTTTCCCCCCTTTCCATTGATTCCTCAAGTGCTTCAGAAAGCTACCGACTTGAGAGCCAAACTGATTCTCATTGCTCCTTACTGGCCTCGACAAATTTGGTTCCCGTTCCTTCATTGACATCTCTTAGTGCAGCCTTGGCATCTGGACCCAGTTCCAGATCTTCTGACCCACCAGTCGTTCCCTCAACCTCACTGCTTGGTTGCTCCACTTCCTTCCTTAGCCAGGCTTCCTATGATCTCTAATCTCGTTAGGGATATCATAGTAGCTTCTCTAAAGTCCTCTACCAGAAGGATTTACTCTAGCAAATGGCAACATTTTTTTCCTTTTGGGCAAGGTCTAAGAACATAGATCCCTTTACTGCCCCTATTCAGTCAGTTTTGGACTTCCTAGCTGAAATTTTTCACTCTGGTTCTTCTTCTTCCACAGTTAAAGTCCAGCTGGCAGCAATCTCGAATTTTCATGTCGGATTTGCAGACCAGAACATTATGTCTCACAAACTTTGCAAAGCCTTTCTCAGAGGGATCTTCCTACTTAAACCCCTGTTAGGATCCTCCACCTCAGTGGGATCTAAATTTAGTGCTGGCATCCTTAATACTTCCCCTTTGAACCGGCTGCTACATGCTCGTTAAAATTTCTCTTGGAAGACACTCTTTCTAGTCGCTATTACTTTGGCTAGAAGGGTGTCTGAACTTCATGCTCTCTGTGTTCGTCCCCTTACTTGGTCTTCCACAAGGATAGAGTATCTTTGAGAACTAATCCGTCCTTTTGCCCAAGGTTGCTTCTAAGACAAATTTAAACCAATCTATTGATCTTCCAGTATATTTTCCCAATTATTCTGACAGGGCGGAACAAAATTGCATTGCCTAGATGTTCATCGCCAACTCAGATATTACTTGGACAGAACAAAGCAATCTAGAAATTCTGATCAGCTTTTTCTTTCTTATGCTGAAAATAAGAAAGGTCTCCCTGTTTCTAAGGTGACCTTATCCAGATGGCTGTCTTCCACTATTTCTTATATTTATCAGCTTAGGGGCAAACAGCTGATCTCAATACCAAAAGCACATTCTACCAGAGGCCTAGCCACATCTACAGCCTTTCAGGCTAGACTACCCTTAGACACTATTTGTGCAGCATTCACTTGGGCCACTCCTCATACCTTCGTCTCACATTACAAATTGGATTTGGCCTCCAGGGACAGGGCGAGTTTTGGTTCCACAGTTCTCAAGAGTCTGTTCCATTGAGCCACCTAGGATAGAGGTGCTAGGGACGCAGTCCCATCCAGCAAGAATGAAGGCGAGATTGACAACTTAACATTTAGAAGTTATGTACCTACCATAACGTTCCATGTTAGTTGTCTTCTCTCGCCTTCTTTCTTGCGTCCCTCCCTCCTGTCCCCCTGGCCTGGACAGACCTTGAACTATCTTCTTCTCTGGGAGATTTCTCCCTTGGACCCCAGTTAGCTCTGCACTTAGTTACCTGGGTTCCCCTTACAGTTTTTTCTCAGGTTAGTTGTTCTTCTTCCCTTGGGGGAAGATAGTAGGTATTTTTTTTCCTCTGGCTACCAAACGAGATCTGGGTAATCTCCGCCTTGCATCATGGGATATGGGGATGCCTCGAGCTGGTGGAAGTGACTCTTGAGCTTAGCAAGTGCCGAGTCGAAGCCGAGGATTGGCTCCGAACCCATCCAGCAAGAAAGAAGGCGAGAGAAGACAACTAACATGGAACGTTATGGTAGGTACATAACTTCTAATTTTACTGTGCCCTTTTTAGGTTAGTTTACTGTGCCTCTGTCTAGTAGTGACACAGAAGTGATCCCCCGGGGTGAACCTACGATCTCCCATCCACTCGTCAAGATTTCTCTTGTAGAGAGTCAGTGAGGGTCTTTGCCTGATATGGACTTGGGATTCTGTTCCAGAGTGCTGGGAGCCTCTGGGTCACAAATCTGTCTCTCCAGCATGTCCTATTAATTTCTGTGTTGAGATTCAAGTCCCTTGAGCACGTAGCTCTAGTGGATTTGGATTTTTTGAGGTGGAGCATGTCAATTAATTCTGGGTTGGATATAGCTTTATACGTCAGGCACAGATCGCCTCTAAGCAGCCGGTATGCAACTGAGTAGAGCTGGAGCTTCTTTAACCTGGCAGCATGGGTCATCTGTTTGAGACACTTGATCCTCTTGGTGAGGTACTTTTGTGGTCTTTCCAGTTGCTGCAGGTGTCGGGTAAGGTACATCCCAAACGGGGCATTGTATTCAATTATGGGCCTGATGAGGGATGAGTAAAAGGGCACAATGACCTCCCTTGATCTAGATGTGAACCCTTTCATGATAAGGTGGGCTATATAGAAGGTCTTTCTAACCACTTTGGCAACGTGGTTGTCAAAGGAGAGATTACTATCAACTTGGGTTCCTAGGTCCCTAATTACTTCCTCCATACTTAATGGATTTCCGCCTATGTGGTGGTTTATGGGCACTTTGTTTTTCCCAAAGGGGATGACTATACACTTCTTGGCGTTTAGTTTTAGGCCATGGCTTTGGCACCAGTTGTCCGTCTCTGTGAGATGCTTCTGGAGGATGCCTGTGTCAGCTGGAGAGTCGATTATGGCACCCAGTTTGCAGTCGTCTGCGAACTTGGTCAGCCATAGTCCTCCCGTGTTGGCCTGTACCTCTGAAAAATACCGAACAAGAGCAGTCCCAGGACTGAGCCCTGTGGGACACCACTTTTAACAGGTTTAGAGTCTGACATGGCTCCCACAATTCTGACCATGTGGGTTCTGTCCTTGAGCCAGTTTGCAACCCATCTTATGACATAGGGGTTGATATTTAGGCTGGAGAGCTTATCTATGATGCCAGAGTGGGGTATGGTGTCGAAGGCTTTTGCGAGGTCCAGGTAGGCTGTGTGGACTACCTTCCCTTCATCTATGGCCTTGGTGACTGTTTCGAAGAAGTCTGCCAGGTTCAAGAGGCAGGATCTGCCCTTAATAAAGACGAATTGTGTAGGATCTAGCGTCTGTAGTTCCCCAGTGTCTTTGTTTATGAGTTCCATGATGATCCGCTCCATAGCTTTGCAGACCAGGCTAGTCAGGCTTATGGGGCGATAGTTTCCAGGGTCCGTTGAGGCACCACCTTTGTGGAGTGGGACCACTGTTGCTGTACGCCATTCCTTGGGATCATATCCCGTAGTAAGGCTGAGATTGAACAGTAATCTAATATGAGGATGTTCATCGTGTTACACTGCTGCAGTCATTACACTTGGGTTATCCTGCCGTCAGGCGGTCCCGCAGTTGGCCAGAGTTCCAAATTCTTGGTCCGGCGTCGGTTGCTGTCGCCTCTTCCCTGACGTCAGTGCACCAGGGGTATATAAGATGCATCCGACGTCATTTTCTTCAGTCTTTCTTGCCGCGCGGTGCCCGAAGCAAAAGCAGTTCGCAAGTGCCGGCCGACTGACTCCTGAGATTTTCAATGTCGAATTTCAGATCCGAAGTCTTCAATAAAGCTAAGTACCCCGTTGGGGAAACTTTTTTCTTGCCTCAGACTGATGTCAGAAAAAGTTAATAATTATATTTCTTGTGGGAAGCAAATACCTCATAAGGACTTCTGCTCTTACTGTATTCCATGCCTGGGCCCTGATCACGACATCACTAGTTGTCGGTTTTGTGCTAGATTTAACAAACGCACCATAAAACGACGTTTTGATTTTGCTTTGCACTACTTTGGCCGAAGGTTCATTTATGCAATGCCGTCGGAACAACAGACAACCGCAGTTCATAAAAAACGCAAAGACAAGGATAAAGACAGGCATCCGAGGTCCAAAACAGACAAAGCCTCTTCTAGGCCAGTCGCTGGTTCCCAGTGAGGCGCTCGCAGCCCCTGACACCTGCTACCTCAGAGCCACAGGCCGCCTCCGAATCCCACGTGGAGACAACTAGGCCTCTGGAAACTCAAGGTATTGGGCCTATGGAAATTAATCCCTCAGATGGGTCCAGAGCCGCTGAGCAGGCATCGGCTTCTGAGGGTGTTTTCAGACCTTCACAACTTACCATTAAAGCAACAGCCAAGACAAAAACACCATTAAAGACAAAGAAGCAAGTGCAGCTTTCTCCTGGACAGTCCTCCATGCCTAAGAAACAGATGCTCAAAATGGCCGAAGACCTCATTACTCTAATCAGGGGTTCCCATCCCCCTCCTGAGAAAAAGCCTAGGCAGGATACAGACTATGATTCCTCTGATCAGGTTTCCATTTCCTCTGATTCCTCTTCAGACCAGGGATACTCTCTACCCTCCTATGAGAACTCTGATGCTGAAGAATCTATCCCTTCAGCCTCTCCTCCTGAAGGTTACTCTTTTGGGGAAACTTTACATACCATGAGGGAGCATTTCCATTGGGAAAGTCAGGATTATTCAGAATCCAAGAAAAGGCTCAGGGACTTCCTTTTATTGCCTCAGCACAGGCCCCTTGCTATTTTGCCTGTGTTAGATATTGTGGATGATGTGTTCTCTGAATCCAGCTTATCTCCTGATTCTTTGCCCCCTGCACCAGCCAAGCCAGATAGGTATTATAGAGTCCCTGACTCTCGCAAGTTTCTTTATAAAAACCCTTCTGCGGACCCAGAAACCATTTCCCAGGGTCCCAAAGGGGTTAAGGCTTCCATTGCCAAAAATCCAGTCCCCTCAGACAGAGATTCTACAGCATTGGATAGATGGGGGAAGAAATTTTACACTTCTGCAACTTTAGCAGTAAGGGCTTTAAATTGCCAGTTTCACATGCTTAAGTACCAACAATATTTAATGGCTCAGTTAAAACAGAAAATGCTTACAAGCTCAGAAGCTCCTGACTATAAAGAAATGCAGGATTTATTGCATGCTGAACAGGTGGGAAAACATACTCTGCAATGTGGTTTTAATTCTTTAGAGGCCTCTTGTAGAGCTGCAGTTACAGGTTCTGTGATTCAAAGACATGCGTGGTTAAAAGAACAGAGTTTACCTGATCATGATAAGGCAAAATTATTGGATGCTCCTTTACAGCATGATACCTTGTTTGGTGTTAAGGCAGAAGAGGTGTTAAAGAAAATGGAGGATAAAGCTAAATATATGCAAACAGTCAAAGATTTCTTACATGTACAGCCACCTCGATTTAGCAGAAATTGGCCCACAAAAAATTGGTCCTTTCCAGTGTCAGACAGGCCATAGAGAGGCAGATACAGACGCCCAAGAGGCAGATCTCAACCCCAAGGCTCTTACAGACAACGACAGTGGGGTACCTCAACCCCAAAAGGAGGTGAGGACAAGTCTCAACCTTACAGGAAACACTCCCAATGACTTCCCCATTCGTATGCCAAGCGCTTCCCTTTTGGTAGCCCCCTTAGGGGGGAAACTAGCACTTTTTTCTCAAAACTGGCAAACAATCACCCAAGACAAATGGGTTCTGAATATTGTGTCTCAAGGCTACAGGTTCCACTTTCACACTTTACCAAGGCTAAAAGGAATGCCAAACCTGCCACAAAATCAATGGGCAGGGGCTCAAAAACAAATTTCAGCCCTCATGGACATGAGAGCTATTCAAAAAGTACCACAGCAGGAACAAGGACAAGGATTTTACTCAAGACTCTTCCTGGTCCCCAGAAAGGGCAAGGCCTGGAGACCCATACTAGACCTTTCAATTCTAAATACTTACCTGGATGTTCCGAAATTCAAAATGTTGAAACTGCAGCAGCTTCTTCCCATGCTGGGCAAGAAGGCTTGGCTTGTTACTTTGGACCTCAAAGAGGCATACCTGCATGACCCTATCAGACAAGATTGCAGAAGATAACTCAGATTCAAAGCTGGTACAATGCACTACCAATTTTCTGCACTGCTCTTTGGCTTATCTACTGCGCCCAGGTGGTATCTAGTGTGGCTCTTAATTAAACCATCCATTTGCCAACTTTTTATCCAAACCCCCAGAATAAAGGGGAGAAACTTCTGCACTCTTTGGACATACACAAGCAGCTACGCTTCTACTTGGACAAAACAAAAGCTTTCAGGAAAACTGAGCAACTGTTTGTAGCATATGCTGCAGGATCACAGGGCAAGGCTATCTCAAAGCAGACTATTTCCAAATGGATAGGACACTGTATTCATTACTGCTACACACAGCATGGAAAAGCAGTCTCTAATAGCATTAGGCCACATTCTACCAGAGCAACAGCCACTTCAACAGCCTTTCTCAGAGGAGTACCAACCAAGGAAATTTTGGAGGCGGCAACTTGGAGTTCAGTGCACACCTTTACCAAGCATTACCACTTGCCTCTTTACTCTAAATCCAGAGCAGGATTTGCCACTGCAGTTCTGCAGGGCCTCATAGCCAATCCTAACTTTTTATAGACCAGCCACCCAACCTTAGCTTTGGGATTCTACGCAAGTGTAATGACTGCAGCAGTGTAACACGATGAACGTAGTACAGTTTTGTACCTACCATAAATGTAGATGTTCGAGTGTTCACACTGCTGCAGTCCAGGTTACCCTCCCTCCATCCCCTCTGTCCTAGCTGGACTTATCTATACCTTTCTATCCTATACAACCTTTGTGGTGTATTTGCTTGTAACTGAAGGTATTGTTTTTATTTTTTATATATGTTTTATTAGTAATATGTATTGCCTTCCTACTTGGGGGCACCTGACATCTGGGGCAAGAAAAACTGAAGAAAATGGTGTCGGATGCATCTTATATACCCGTGGCGCACTGACGTCAGGGAAGAGGCGACATCAACCGACGCTGGACCAAGACTTTGGAACTCTGGCTGACTGCGGGACCGCCTGATGGCAGGATAACCCAAGTGTAATGACTGCAGCAGTGTGAACACTCGAACATCTACATTTATGGTAGGTACAAAACTGTACTTTTTAGCTCTTCTTGGAGCTCATGTAGGATGCAGCCCGGGACACCGTGTGGTCCCATTGATGCTGTGTTTTTTGCTTTGGAGAGGGCAGCTCTCACCTGAGCATCTGAGATGACAGGGAGACAACTCTCTGTTGGGATAGATATTTGCTCTTTTGGGGGGGAAGGGGGGAGTTTATAACTTCTCATTGACTTAACCCTCTGTGCTTTGCTGCTAACCCAGTAGTTACAGTAACTTAAATAATCTTTACATTTACAGGCAATTCAGTGAAAAAGTTGCCACCAGACAACTGAAGAACTTTTTAGTGTAATATTTTTGTTGTACTGTAACCAAATAATAACTTGTTAAAATGTCTCATTATATTTTGGTGTTAGTGTGATTCATGCCGTGATTGTGATTGTTTATGCACGCTTAAAATTTCAGAAAAATAAAAGGTAACAGAATGAGCAAAATAAACTGTGATGGAGTGGATATGTGTTGCATACACCATTTTAACTTGACACTTTTATGTTTTTTCAACTTCAGGTCTTTATCTTGGAGGAATTGCTTAGTCCAGTTATCACTCCCTTTATTTTAATTTTCTGTCTACGCCACAAATCCCTAGAAATTATCGATTTCTTCCGGAACTTTTCTGTGGAGGTAGTAGGAGTTGGTGACATTTGTTCTTTTGCACAGATGGATGTTCGAAAGCATGGACATCCTCAGGTGAGCTATTATTTTTACCATTGTCTGCAACTTATTTTGCCTGCTTTTGTTACATGAAGTTCAACTTGTATTTTTTTCTTATAACTGTAGCCATTAAGTTATTTGCGCTGTTGGATAATGAGGTCAAATCAGTAAGATTAATCAGTACAGTTAAGTCGATAGAGTGGTAGTCATGAAGTATATGGCTGTGGATTATGGAACTAATTAGCAGAAAATGCAATCTTTTTTCTGCATAAAGTAGTTTATTTTAGTACTACTGTGATGGCATTTTTAGTCTCGTGAGTCTCATATATAGAGATGCAGTTTAAATGCTTTGCAAAATGTTCATTCATCACTTTGTCTCAGAGGATCTTGTATTCTTGGGAGTTGCAGCAAGCGCAAGTATTTTGGCTTGGCATGGAAGGTGAAGTGATCTTGCAACAGTCTTTTTTTTTTTTTTTTTTTTGTTTGATTCAGCGCTTCCACTTTGGTGACCACTCATCATTGTGAGTCACTAGTGTTTGTATTCCTCTGTAAGCACATTTTTTGCATAACCTGTGGATCTTTTATTCTCTGAGATTTTACATTTTCCAGGAAAGACTTACAGGGCACCTCATTCACCAGAACATCATCTGGTATGTCATGTGTAAGTGGGAATGGGTTACAGGTAACTGTATTTAACAACCTATAGTCAGGAGAGAGCCTGTAACAGCCATCATTTTTTACCTAGCTAATAAAGAATATTAGACTGGAAAGTGGTTGACCTTTTTAAATATTTTGTGCTATTTCAGAACCTTTCCTTTTTGTAGGATACTTTTGATGACCTTTCAAGGTTCACTTATTGCTTTGAGTACAACATTTGGAATTAGTCATTTTGGTGTGTGACAGAGATGTCTTTGTATGTATGAATGAGGTGGTTAACTCTTCTTCAGATGTTTGTAGTAACTGAACTAAGTCATATTGCCCTGGATTTTTTTGTCAGTGTATGCTCTGAGGACATTGGAACACGGTGTGCTTGGGTGGTCGTTTTTAGCGGTTCCCTGTTGTACATGTCAGCAATATGTCCTCTCTCACACACACACTGTATCACTGTATCCTGTAACCTATGGAGAAATAGACCCTTAACGTCCATACAACATAGTCTGTGACAGATGTTAGGTCCTTGGCTTTTTGTCTGCATCTGTATTCATTTCTACTGCTGATGGGCTCTAATGCTTTTCATGATGTCATGGAGGATGGCACTGTGAGGCTGTGTTTTACTTAGTTATTGCATTGATGTCTTCGGATTAAAGACCACAGCTGCCAAGTCTCTGTCTCTCCCTTCAAGCCTTATCATTTCCTTTTTTAACAGCAGCCATTTCACATTAGTGCTTGCAGTTCATGTTCTGTGATTAGCCCCCCCCCCCCCAAATAGATACTGTCTGGAGAGTTACAGTCTCTCCATGTCTCTGTCCTTGTGGCTCGTAGGTGTGATGAGAGACACAGAGACAGGGCTAAGTCCTACAGCTTTGCAGGGATCACATTAACACTTCTAGCTTGTATTAGAAAAAGGTTTTCCTGTCCAGCAGCTAACTTCATTTCAAAGATATTTGCTAATTTTATTTTCCTCCTGTTCTATAAATTACATGTTGTGGCTTCGTTCTTTTACTGGGTTTGTTACAGTTCTGTTACTAAGCTTGTTATCTGCAGTACATTGTAGTAACCCCTCAGATATCTAGCTATTGCTGATTTACACTGGGATCAGATGGCAGCAAGTATTTTTGTGCACCGCATTTGCACCAAGGTAGTGTTTGCTTGACACTGTTCTGTAGTGAGATCTGTTACTTAGTATTTTTTATATTTTCTGTAGTCCGTCGTGTGTGTGTGTGTGTGTGTGTGTGTGTGTGTGTGTGTGTGTGTGTGTGTGTGTGTGTTTGGATTCCTTTCACAAGCTCGAAGTTTTAAAATTTTGAACTGCAAATGATCGCAACCATAAGATCAAAGTTTTGAAATTTCGAAAATTCTGAATCGAGATCACTGTATTGCTCGGAATGGGAAATTTGCCCTTTTCCTTACTGTAGTGTGATCTTGGAGTTGGTATATTTATTTAGCAGTGGGGTGTGTGGGGTACAGGGGGACTTGCCCTCTGCAAAAACATAAAAAATTTTTTTGTGCGTTTTTATCTTTTTTTAGTACAATTTTGAAGTTTCAAAACTTCGATCCTATGGTGTTGACCATTTACAGTTCCAAGTTTTAAACCTTCAGACTTGTGAAGTAGATCCGTGTAAGCAAGCGTGCATGTGTGCCTATGTCTGTATCATTTTCCCATCCCCACAAATTTGTACATTGCTGGCAGTTCATGGGCTTTCCCAGTATAAAACCACTGAAGTTTGCTAGTCCAAATGTAGTGCACCCGCAGGTGTAGCTGAAGTAGATATGGGATGTTCTTCGTGTTTCACTGTTGCTGCCATTACATTTGGGTAATTTGCTGGCAGGTTGCCCTCAGTCGGCCTGAATAACAAAGTCTTGGGTCCTGCGTCGGTTGCTGTCTCCTCTTCCATGACATCAGGTCATCAGGGGTATAGAACATGTAGCCGACGCCATTTTAATTAGTCTTTCTTGCTGCACGGTGCCCAAAGCAGAAGCAGTTCGCAAGTGCAGGTCGGCCGACTCCTGAAATTTTCGTTCTCGAGTTTCAGAACCGAAGTCTTCAAACTAAAGCTAAGTACCCCATTGGGGAAACTTTTTCTTGCTCCTTACTGATGTCAGTAAAAGTTAATAATTGCATTACTTGTGGGAAGCAAATACCTCATAAGGATTTTCATTTGTACTGTATTCCTTGCCTAGGCCCTGATCACAACATACTTTGCTGTCGGTTTTTTGCTAAATTTAACCAATGCACTATTAAGTGTCAGTATAATTTTGCTTCTAAATATTTTGGTTCAAGATTTAACTACTCTGAAATGTCGTCAGTTAGCAATCCAACTACCAGAGTTCACGAAAAACGCAAGGAAAAAGACAGAGACAGACCGTTGAGGTCCAGAACGGATGACGAAGCTTCTCCTAAGCCAGTCGCCGGTTCACCGATACTCAGTGAGGCACTTTCACAGCCCCAGATGCCCGCTACTTTTGAGTCACAGACCTCTACCGAGACCCATTCGGAGTCCGGTATGCCATGAGATTCGCAAAGTATTGAACCCGCGGATGTCTTTCCCTTGGATGGGTCCAGAGCCACTGAGCAGGCACCGGCTTCTGAGGATGTTTTCAGGCCTCAACATTTTTATATTAAGCCGACACCATCAACAAAAACAAGGTCAAAACCGACTTCTGTGTCTAAAAAACCAACACATTAACCACGTGCTCAGGCCCCTATGCCAAAAAAGCAGATGATCAAAATGGCTGAGGATTTAATTACCTTGATCAGGGGTTCCCAACCCCCCCCCCCCCCCCCCTGCTAAGAGGCCTAGGCAAGGCTCTGATTATGAATCTTCAGATTAGGTTTCCATTTCTTCTGATTCCTCTTCTGATCAGGAATTTTCTATTCCACTTTATGAGGATTCTGCTGCAAAGGAATCCATCCCATCTGCATCTCCTTCTGAGGATTACTCTTTTGGAGAGACTTTGCATACTTTAAGGGAACATTTTCACTGGGAGAGTCGGGACTTCTCTGAATCAAAAAAGAGGCTTAGGGATTTTCTTCTTCCTCAGCATAGGCCTTTTGGCAATACCTCCTGTATTAGACATTGTTGATGATGTGTTCTCGGAATCAAGCACGGCTCCTGATTCCCTGCCTCCGGCTCCTAGTAAGCCAGACAGATATTACAGGGTTCCTGACTCCCACAAATTTCTTTTCAAAAATCCTGCTGCTGATCCTGAGACTATTTCTCACGGTCCCAAGGGTGTTAAGGCTTCTACAGCCAAAAATCCTATCCCTTCTGATAGAGATTCCAGGGCGCTGGATATATGGGGTAAGAAGGTTTATACGTCTGCAACCTTGGCAATCAGGGCTTTAAACTGCCAGTTTCATATGCTTAAATATCAACAGCATGTTATGGGCTTACTGAAACAGAAAATTATGTTGATTTCTGATTGTGTGGGAAATAAAGAGTTACAGGATTTATTGCATGCAGCAGAGCAGGTTGGAAAGCATACTTTGCAATGTGGTTTTGATGCCTTGGAGGCCTCTTGCAGGGCCACCGTAACTGGATCTGTGATAAGAAGGCATGCCTGGCTCAAGGAGCAAAATCTGCCTGATCATGTTAAAGCTAAATTGTTGGGTGCCCCTTTACAGCATGATAGTCTGTTTGGTAATAAGGCAGAAGAGGTTTTAAAGAAAATGGAAGACAAAGCTAAATCTATGCAAACTGTAAAAGATTTCTTGCAAGTGCAGCCACCCAGGTTCAGTAGGCACTGGCCTACTAAGAAATGGTCCTTTCCTGTGTCCAACAAAGCCACTCAGGGCAAACCCAGGTGCACCAAAAGCTCCAGATATCAATCACAGGGATCTTACAGGTCAAAACAATGGGGTGCCTCCGCCTCCAAATCTGGAGATAACAAAGCACAACCCTACAGCAAGCAGTCTCAATGACTTTCCTCTACCATCTCCAAGCACTTATCTTTTGGCAGCCCCCTTGGGGGGGGGGAAACTAGCATGTCATGCTCAAAATTGGCAGTTAATTACCCAGGACAAATGGGTGTTAAACATAGTATCCCAGGGGTACATATTTCATTTCCACACTTTGCCAATTCCAAATGGATGGCCAGATCTGCCACAAAACCAGTGGGCCGAGGCCCAGAAACAAGTCATGTCCCTCATGGATATGAGGGCTATTCAACCAGTACCAGAAAAGAAAAAAGGACAAGAACTTTATTCAACACTTTTCCTGGTACCCAGAAAAGACAAATCATGGCGTCCAGTACTGGACTTATCAATTCTGAACACGTTCCTGGACATTCCAAAATTCATAATGCTGACTTTACAACAGCTACTGCCTGTGCTAGGCAAGAATGCCTGGTTGGTAACTCTATTCCAAAATTCATAATGCTGACTTTACAACAGCTACTTCCTATGCTAGGCAAGAATGCCTGGTTGGTAACTCTATACTTAAAAGAGGCATACCTGCATATCCCAATAAGGGAATCTTGCAGAAGATACCTCCTCTTCAAAGCAGGCTTTTTGCATTACCAATTCTCTGCACTGCCCTTTGGCTTATCGATCGCACCCAGGGTCTTTACAAATTGCCTGGCACCAGTAATTGCATTCTGCAGACAAAGAAACATTCAGATTTATCCTTATCTGGACGAGTGTCTCATTTAGGCAGAGGACAAGGACACTCTTCTTCATCATCTGGCGTTTGTAAAAAGGCTTCTGGCATGCCTAGGGTACACCATAAACGAAAAGAAATCACAACTGGTACCCTCTCAAATAATTACATTCCTGGGTGCAAGCTTGAATACAACTGCCCAGATGGCTTACCTCATGCCAGACAAACAAATGCAATTGACAACATACTTCAAACAAATGGCAACAAAACCCAGTTATCTGCAAGACAAATTCTGCAGGCTTTGGGGTTCATGGCATCCTGCATTCTACTAATTCCATATGCGAGACTGCATATGAGGAAATTTCAGTGGTACCTAAAAAGCTTATGGAGTCAACATTGTCACAGCCTGGAAACAATGATTTCTCCCATTCCCTGCCTGCAACAGGAGTTTCTTTGGTGGGCAGAGACATGTCACTAAAACAAGGGACTGTCATGTACTCTACCCCCTGCCACTCAAACCCTAACTACAGATGCATCAGACTATGCTTGGGGGGCCCACCTGGCAGAGAGATGCATTCAGGGCAAATAGATCCCAAAACAAATGCATCTACATATCAACCAGAAAGAAATGCTAGCTGTTCAGAATGCTCTTGACAGGCTTCAAGAACTCACTTCATCCAGGACAACTGATATAGACGGACAACATCACAGTTATGTGGTACATAAACAAGCAGGGAAGTACCCATTCCTACTCCCTTTGCAGACTAGCCATGGCCTTGTGGAACACAGCCTTGACTTACCAAATGCATCTTCAAGCTCAATTCCTGCCAGGAAAGCAAAATACTCTGGCAGATGACCTAAGCAGAAATCTTATGGACCCGCACAAATGGAAACTGGATCCACAAATCTTCAGCATGTTAACACAAAAATGGGGAAGCCCAGACATGGATCTATTTGCCTCTCCCCAAAACTGTCAGTTGGACCCATTCTGCACAAGAACTCATCACAACAAAGCATGGAAAGTGGATGCTCTATCCTTCAGTTGGAAAAACCTATCAGTGTATGCCTTTCTTCCTCTGCCTCTACTCTCCAGGGTCTTACTAAAAGTCAGACAGGAAAAACCAAAAATTATTCTAATTGCTCCAGACTGGCTTTGCCAACACTGGTACCCGCGTCTAAGGAATATGTCACACCTTCCTCCGTGGTACTTGCCTCAAACACCTCACCTATTGTCTCAGCAGAACTATCAAATTCTGCACACTCATCTCCAAACTCTGAATCTTGCAGCATGGCTAATCAACTCATTTTACCAACCAAATCTCTCAGTAAACTTGTGATGGATGTCATTTTGGAAGCCAGAAGGCCTAGTGCTAGAAAATCTTATGTTTATAAATGAAAGAGATTCTCTGCTTGGAACCAAGCACAAGGAATAGACACAGCAAAGCCCAATATTCCTCAGATTTTACAATACTTAACTGAGATGCTTGACAGGGCCTATCTTTTTCTTCAATAAAAATCCATGCCTCTGCCATCTCCGCTTATTACAACACAGAGCCTCCCCTCTTTTCTCATCCACTGCTAAAACAGTATCTCAGAGGGGCCAAAAATTTAAGGCCTCCCAGGAGTGCACCATCTCCTGCATGGGACCTCAGTTTTGTGCTGGAAAAAACCCTGCCTCCTTTTGAACCAGCAGCTACTGCAGATATAACATTTCTTTCTTGGAAGACAGCTTTTCTTTTGGCAGTCACTTCAGCTGGAAGGGTTTCAGAACTACATGCTCTCATGGCAATGGAGCCTTTCATTATTTTTTACCCAGACAGGGTAGCCCTCAGGACCAATCCTTCTTTTATGCCTAAGGTGGTATCCAGTGTGGCTCTTAACCAGACCATTCACCTGCCAACTTTTTTACAAAATCGCAGAACAAGGGGGAGCGGATTCTGTATTCAGAGGATGTACACAGACAACTAAGATTCTACTTAAAAAGGACAAAATCTCTAAGAAAGTCTGAGCAGCTACTAGTAGCATTTGCTGCAGGATCAGAGTGGAAGGCTATATCAAAGCAGACTATTTCTAAATGGATAAGCCACTGCATTCGTTTCTGCTACTTGCACCATGGTAAACCTGTGCCCAGGAGGATCAGATCCCATTCCACCAGGGCTGCCTCTACTTCAGCAGCTTTTCTCAGAGGGGTCCCTATCAGAGACATTCTAGAAGCTGCTACCTGGAGCTCAGTTCATACGTTCACAAAGAATTATCATTTACCTCTCTTCTCTAAATCCAGGGCAGGCTATGCCACTGCAGTCCTGCAGGGCCTTATAGCTGCTTCTAATGCAGTTAATTCCATCCTCCCATCCATAGCTTTGGGATTCTACCCATATGTAATGACTGCAACAGTGAAGCACGAAGAACATAGTACAGTTGTGTACCATAAATGTAGATGTTCGAGTGTATTCACTGTTGCAGTCTGGATTACCCACCCGCTAGCCCCTTTTCTATACCTTTTCTTTCCTTCAGTGTACTCAAAAACCTTTGTGGTGTATTTGCTTTTAGTTGAAGGTAAATTTCATGTTTCTAAAGTGCATTTATATATTTACAGTTTGTGTGTATATATATATATATATATATATATATATATATATATATATATATTTGCTCCCCATTTGGGGGACACGGGCACCTGACATCTGGGGAAAGAAAAACTGATTAAAATGGCATCAGCTGCATGTTTTATACCCCCGACGACCTGACGTCATGGAAGAGGAGACAGCAACCGACGCAGGACCCAAGACTTTGTTATTCAGGCCCGTGAGGGCAACCTGCCTGCAGATTACCCAAATGTAATGACTGCAACAGTGAATACACTTGAACATCTACATTTATGGTAAGTGTACACAACTGTACTTTCCTTCCTACCTGACTCTGGTGATACCCCTGTAGGCCCAACACACCAAGGTGGCAAGAATGACCGATTTTATTCTAGGTGACACAGCTAGCTTAAAAGGCAGTAGCACAACCACAAACAAATTATTTCAACAGTGCACCAATTAGCAATAAGGCAAGGTGAGATATGCATGCAATGAAAATATACATGTACCCTCTTCCCCAGAACTCAACAGAAAAAGGTGTAGACATTCAAACATGTACAAAGAAGGCAATATCAATGAGCAGTAAAGCTTTATAATTCAACAATACAAACACGGAAAAAATGCAGTGTCATTGAACAATGAAGATGTATAATACAACAATAAAAATATGAGAAAAATGCAGTGTCATTGAGCAGTACTAACACCCTCAACCCCCTTGATCAATTCTAAACAGACCAACTATGAAATACTCTTATTATACCCTGTTCACTGGCCAGTGACTACTTGCTGTCGGCATAATGGGGCCCAAGTTGGAGCTCATATGGATCCCAGTTATTTGTAATCCACAAAACATTTGGGGGAGATCCACAATCTTATAAAAACTATAAAATGACGGCCAGAGCATCTCTCCACTCCATCGAGAATATCCTAGTGACCAGGCACTGTGGTTCCTCTGATGAGAAAAGTAGAACATCACCTGCCAGAACTCCGGTAATAATCTATGGCTTCTCTGTACTAGGCTCAAAGGAAATCCTTTTCTTGCTGAATCATATGCAGATGTGGAACTACTGGTTTCAGACTTATCTCCTGATTCCACAAAATACCATCCTCCAGGATTTCAACAACAGACAAACACGATCTGCTACTTCACTTCCCTGTACCAAAGCACTAGAAAGAAAATCCAGTCATGCTGCAAGGCCCTTTTTCCCTTCAGCTCCCTGTTTCAGTCTTCCCTGCTTCAGCTAGTATCTCAGGCCCCTCTTTCACTTTTGAAATTGCCTTTTATATCCCTGAAAAGGAGCTCTGCGTTGTGGAGTAATGGAAAACTACAGTCTGTTACTTCTGAAATGAAATACAGTGGGAGCTACACTCTCCCCCTACTTGAAAATCTTGGGTCCCCCCAAGAACTGAACAGTATTTTTGCATTAAAGGGGTACATTCCACCAAGGGTAATCAGCCTTATGCTTAACTTGGAATGGAGTGTCACCACTGGAGTAGGAGGCATAGGGATTATGGGCGCAGACTCTCCGATGAGCTGTGGTCACAGGTTCCTGTGTATTATGTCCCAGACTGTTGTATGTAAGTCTCTGTGGGGGCCAAATCAGTCTCTGCAGTTTTTGTTCGGAAGAGACAGCTAAGGCATTTTGCTTGGAAGGTTTGTCACTCACATCACATTCAATGGCCAGTTCTTCAGAAGGCATATTGTCTACTTCTAAGTTCTCCTCTTGTATAACTTCACTTTCGTTTTCCATAATGGTATGACTGTCCTCAACACTATTTTCTGAAGTTTGCCTAGCAGGGCCTCCGTAAGTATCAGGATCTGCAAGAGGTGCAGAAACATTACTTAGACTATTGTTAGGTCTGGGCTACTCAAAATGACAAGGAACGAATTCTGGTGCATTTACATTGAGATTACAGCCCACAGGGTCTTGAACGTCCTCATGAAAAAGCCCACTGAAATCCCAGTCATCATCACTGTCCTCCTTTCCTTCAGCAGGAGGAAGCATAGGCTCTTGAACATTGGAAAGGATAGTTCCTCTCCACCTTAGCTTTCTGGATCACCTTGAGTTAGGCTTCCGCTGAGCCATTCTAAGTTCCGGATTCATGTGTCTCACTGATTTTGCCAAAGACATTAAGTTGTTGCGGTGCCAGGTTTTAATGGGTTCTTCTTTCCCCTCAGGGCAAACTTGGTAGGCAGGGATATTCGGTAGCTGAGAACAAATTATGTAAATCTCAGATCCCCAGCAGTCAGCTAGTTTATGCTTTCCTTGTAGTCCCAAATTTTCTCAAAAGAACTCTGTCCCCTGGCTGCAAGTCATGCATCTTTACTTTTTTTGTTATAGTGAGCCATGTTTCGCAGATGTCTTTGTCCTGTTCATTTTTCAGCAAGCTCATAAGCCTATCTGAGGTTCTACTTGAGTCTCTCCAGATAACTGCCATGAGATCGCACTGGTGTATCATCAGCTGTAACTCCAAAGGTGACGTCAGCAGGAAGACAAGCTTCTCTTCCAAACATTAGGAAGTAAGGCAAGAATCCTGTAGCATCATTTTTAGTACTGTTGTAAGCATGCACCACTTAGCAGCTACTTCTGGGGTTCATGTTTCTGCTGGATTTGCTTTCCACATGTACAGAGGAATAAGGTGGAGTCCAAGGCAGTACAGGTGATCCCGGACGAGCCCCCAAATGTAGTGCACCCGCAGGTGTAGCTGAAGTAGATATGGGTTCCTTCCTACCTGACTCTGGTGACACCCCTAGGCCAAACACACCAAGGTGGCAAGAATGACGGATTTTATTCTAGGTGACACATTCAGTTTAAAAGGCAGCAGCACAACCACAAATTATTTCAACAGTGCACCAGTTAGCAGTAAGGCAAGGTGAGATATGCATGCAATGAAAACATACACTCACCCTCTTCCCTAGAACTCAACAGAAAAAGGTCTAGGCATTCAAAGATGCACAAAGAAGGCAATATCAATGAGCAGTAAAGCTTTATAATGCAGCAATGCAAACACGGAAAAAATGCAATGTCATTAAGCAGTAAAAGAGTTATAATATGACAATACAGATATGAGAAAATGCAATGTCATTGAGCAGCAAAATTCTTGAATGCAGCAGTCCTAACACGAGCAAAATGCAATGTCATTGAACAGTGAAGGTTTATAATGCAACTATACAAATATGAGAAAATGCAGTGTCATTTATCGGTACTAGCACCCTCAACCCCCTTGATCAATTCTAAACAGACCAGCTATGAAGCACACTATTATACCCTGTTCACTGGCCAGTGACTACTTAGTCTTGCTGCCAGCATGATGGGGCCCCAAGTTGGAGTTCATATGGATCCCAGTTATTTGTAATCTACAAAGCATTCAGGGGGAGAAAATCCACAATCTTATATAAAATATAAAATGATGGCCAATGCCTCTCACCACTCCCTGAATATCCTAGTGGCCAAGCACTGTGTTCCTCTGGTGAGAAAAGTAGAAAATCACCTGCCAGAACTCTGGTAATCATCTGTGGCTTCTCTGTGCTAGGCCAAAGGAACTCCTTTTCTTGCTGAATCATATGCAGACGTGGAACTGCTGGTTTCAGACTTGTCTCCTGATTCTACAAAATACCATCATCCAGGATTTCAGCTCACTGAAACTCCTGTGATCCACCCACTTTGACTCGTTTCACCCAGGAAACACCTCCAACTAATTATTTATGCAGTGGATCATTTTGGCACCCAATACAACACTTCTTTCAGAGCTATTCTACTCCGAGTAGTTGCTTGACGCATCTGTTTATGTGAAGGATTATTGAGTTTGCCTGACTGTTGCTGAGCCAGTTTTCCCAAACTAAAAGGTATATGCACCCGCTGTCCGTATTATTTGTTGTTTCTGTTTGTGTCTGAGTGTGCGAGTGTATGCATGCATGAGAGTTCGAGTGAGATCAGTGGAGCAGTTAGTGGTTTTGCTGATTTACGGTGTGTGAATTAGAAAATGAAAGCTAAGTATGTGCGTGTGTGTTTGTGTCTTTATGTTTCTGTCTGCGTCTGTGAGTGTATGTGTGAATGAGAGCATGTTTGTATATCTCTGCTTGGGAAGAGTGACAGCGATCATTCTGAGGCAGATACAGCAGCAGTTAACCGAGGGTTGCATTCCTTGGAACTTCTTAGCTCAAAATATAGGACCAAGCCTGAAAAAAAAATGAGGCTTCCTTTGCCAACCTCATAAAGCAAGAAACCTAGACAAAACTTTTAATAATGGGGCTAAAACAAAGGACAACAGATAAATGTTGTGAACTGTGAAGGTTGATAGAATAATGGGATATGAGTTTGCATGCATTTTCGGAAGGATATCAAACCTAAAGCTAAACTTTATGCCGTATTTAATAAATTCCAGCCTCAGTCATATTTCTAAAAATCACATTGTTTTTGTTCTTGACTGCATCTTTTTGCTGTTAGCCACTGCTGCAAATGGATTGAATTTCTGCTGTCTTGTGTTGTTGACACTGATGGGTAAATTATTTTACTCTGCAGAATCTCCAAATTTTTGCCACAATGTTTTGTCTATTCCTCATAAAAATGCCGTCTTTCTGACCACTGACTGGTAATATCTGAAGATTGAAATCACTAGATAATGACATACATTGGAGTTGTGGACTTTGCCCCCCCCCCCATTTGGTCTGGCTTTGTCCTGATTTTTTTGCACTAAGTGGTTGATTTTAGCTCACACCAGCATTCTGAATCTGGCCTTATCTGTACAATATAGCTGCTCTGATTGTAGGTTCCAGATACTTTTCTTTGCTTATATAAGTCGTAGTACTATTAAAGAAAATTTAATTAAATGTATATATATATATATATATATATATGTATATATATCTATATATATATAAATAAATATATATATATATATATATAAATATCTAAAAAATATATATATATATATATATATAATATCTAAATATATATGTATATATATATATATATATATATATATATATATATATATATATATATATATTTAGTTGTTGTGGTCTTTCAGCTTTTCCCGGTTAGGGATCGCCACAGCGGAACTCCAGTCCGCTAATGATTGGCAGTTGATTTTTACGTGCTGAGTTGCCGGCCCTAACGCACAACCTTCAACGAAGTTACGCCCATTCATGCATGTCTCCACAGAAAACACTCTAGCTGAGAATCGAACGGGACAACATCTTGCTGTGAGGCGACAACGCTACCGCAGCACCACCTTATTTAGTAATGGTGATAAAACCTACTTAGTAAGTGTGAGATTTCGGTTTTCCCCAGCTACCCTTCTTGCCTATAAAATAGGATTGAGTGCAAGCAGTTTTCCTGTGTAATTAGTTACATTGCTTGATGCTGTTGATTATTCTCAGAGTGAATACCTAGCTAGGACTATCAAAAGGATATTAGACAGATAGTAACTGCTTTTTCCTTATGTCGTCTGCCCAACAATTCAAGTATTCAACTTAGTTTGTGTCCCTGTTAACCATGTGGCAATATTTTTTGCATGGTGGGTACTGGAGAGGCTACATGCTGGAGAAAAAGAAGGGAAAACTCATTAGAGCCAATACCAGATGAAGTGATTGCCTCTGACATAAGAGGGCTTTAGCAGACTTGGAAGGGGATCAGTAACAGGAGATTTCATAGTGGCTGTTTTTTAGGATTATAGGAGGTTACTAGGCTAATGGCCATGGGGTCCTAACAAGCCTAGCCAAGAGTTTATCCCCAAAATGACCTCAGTCAGCCCTTGTCATCCCTGTCATTGAGTGACACAGGTGGACCCCCTGGGGCAAATTTGTGGTTTCCCATCCACTTAACAAGGTTCCGCTTGAAGAGGGTCAGCAAGGTGCTCTGTTTGATGTGTATGGGAAGTCTGTTCTAGAGACGGGGCAGCTTCTGGGAGACAAACCTGTCTCTCCAGCAGGTTTCATTAATGTCAAATATTGTGTTCAGGCCTTTTGAGCGGGTAGTGCGTGAGTTATTAAACTTATGGATGTGGAGCATCTCTAATACAGCAGGGTCTGGGATTGCCCATGTAGGAAAGACACAGATTGTCCCAGAGCAATCTGTATGATATCCTGAGTAGAGTGATATTGATGTGAGCCTGTCTGCATAAGACAGTTGTTGCAGGCCATGGATTCTCTTTGTGAGGTATTTCATTGACTTTCCAGTTGGTGCAGATGTTTGGAGAGGTATATTCCAAATGGGACATTATACTCAATTATTGGTCTAATGAAGGAGGAGTATATAGAGATAATAACCTCCTTTTTTCTGGATGCAGTCCCTTTACTTATGAGATGAACCAAGTAAAAGGCCTTTCTGACCACTGCCTCTACATGATGGTCGAATGTAAGGTTGTTCTCAACCTGAGTGCCCAGGTCTTTCACCACAGGTTGAGTGCTTAGGGGGTTGCCATTGATGTGGTAATCAGTAGGGGGTCTTCTTTTTGCCAAATGGTATAATGATACATATTTTTTCATTTAGCTTGAAGGCATGACTTTGGCACCAGTCTTTAGTTGCTGTGAGACCCTCTTGCAGTATGTTAACATCGTTTGAGGAGTCAGTGACAGCACCCAACTTACAGTCATCGGCAAACTTGGTCAGCCACAGGCCTTTTGCCATTTTCTGTGTCACTGAGAAATAGATGCCAAACAGTAGACGTCCCAGGACATACCCTGGTGAACACCACTAGTGATAAGTCTGCTGTCAGAGGTGGAGGTGCCTATTTTGACTTTGCAGGTCCTATCGGTGAACCAATTAGCCACCCACCTAATGAGATAGGGATTTATGCCTAATTGTGTTAGTTTTTCAATGATGCCCGAGTGGGGGATTGTGTCAAAGGCCTTGGCCAAGTCAAGGTAAGCTGTATGTACTGACTTTCCCTCATCCAGGGCCTTGGTCATAGTTTCATAAGAAGTTAACCAGGTTCAACAGGTAAGATCTGCCCTTGATGAATCCAAACTGGGAGCGGTCAAGTGCTTGGAGATTGCTTATGTCATTGTTTGAGATCCATAATAATACGCTGCATGGCTTTACAGATTAGACTTGTCAAGCTAATGGGGCGATAGTTTCCCGCATCAGTAGTGGCACCACCTTTGCGCTAATGGATGACAATGGTGGTTCTCTACTTTGCTGGCATGAAGCCAGTACTTAGGCTGTGGTTGAATAGGGTATTCACTGGCAAATCCAGTTCTTGCTGGAGATGGTTCAGAATACATCCTGGGATACTATCTAGGCCCCATGGAAGCTGTGGTCTTTGCCTTGGGTAGGGCCTGTAACACCTGACCTACGGAGATGTGAGGTGTGGGACAAGTATCGAGGATGTCGAAAGGGCCTTTGGGGGGATGGGGGGTGACATGGGGGTGAAGCTTGCGCTGAACCTATCTGCTAGTAAATTGGCTAAGTCAACAGGATCAATGTAAGTGATAGTGTCAAGTGCTAATTTGTAACTAACCTGGACTTTGCCGCAGAGGTTCCTAACTTAACTGAAGAAGACTTTATGGTTTCCAAAAAGCTGAAAGGGAGAGAGACCTATACAATCACTTTGGTTAAAAAGTTTCTGGAGGTTTACTGAAGTTCTGTAAAGCCACACTGATGCTTTACAGGGCTTAATCTTATAATGATATTGAGTTGACGGAGCAAGCAATGGCAACATAAGTGAAACAAGACTGCATGGAAGCTCATGTTGTTGACCATGAGGCTAGAGCTGCATGGATGAGCATTCATCTCATTGGAGTACTGGACTCCTTTGAAAGGAGGGGTTGTATGGGTATTGTTGTCCAGCAGGGTGGTCTGAAATATCAGTAGACCAGATAAAAGTGGAATGGACACACACACCTCCTTTGCAGACTGCTGTCGTTGTAAAAAGATGGATCATTATATATCATTGTCATTGTAAATGTTGAGACATCCAACTTGAAATACAGGATTCTGTCAAGCTATCTGTAAACCAGGAACAATTTTTATTTTCCCTGAGAGGTCCTCTGATATATATTGGACTGAATTATTCCCTCCAGTCGAAGATTACACAACTTTTACCAGGCTCTAGGCTATACATACCAAGGGCTTCTTAGTTTATGATTCTGCACCCCTACTGCCATTAAGGAATTTTTTTTAAGAACACACCAAAAACATAGGAAATGATAGAAGAATCACAAAATGCACTTAAGGGAGTGGGTAGCAGCAGTGTATTGAAGGGAAAGGAGCATGAAAGTGGAAAGCGGTTACACGTACAGAGGAGATGACAGAGATAGGTAGCATGTACCAGTCAAGCAGCATAGTGATATGGGCTGTCTTTTATTCCATTTTCCAGAGCAAAAGAACAGAGAAAAGAGAGACTCCCCTTATTCCAAGAAAGAAGAGTCAGTGCAGCAAGTAAACTATCAGAAGCATAACTTTACAGAATGATACTAATACACTGGGATGCTTTTCTCTTTTTGGAATAGGCATGCTTTTTTCTGCTTCATTGTTTTGCTTTGTGGCATATAAGTGATGTGGATGAGAAATAAGCAAAGAATTTAGAGTTTCACCAGTTTGAGAAGGGCTAAGTATATGTAAATTTTGAATTTTATTGACTATTGTTATTGGTTGTTGTGTTACTCATGTCATTTTTTGCATACTTATTGATGATGCTGTTGCAGCATGTGAACAGATCTTTTGTAATAAAAGAGGCACAAATTTTACCAGTTTTTGGCATTTAAATAATATTTTTCTTATTGATTGTGTAGTGATTGTTATACTGTAAAAAATTGTTTTGGATTAAAAGTTAAGAATTTTACCGTTTACTTTTAGTTCATGCCTAATGGAGTGTATTATAAGCATCCTTTTGTGTAAATTTATCAAATATTAGGTATAGTTTTGAAAACAAAGCTAGCAGGAAATCAAAAAACTAAATTACAGATTACACACACAAAAAAAAAAAAAAAAGGTTTGTATATAATGCCTGCGTGATAGAGTACTGACTTTGCAAAGAGGTTCTGTACACCTACTTGTCCACTGTGTATGTTTTGCGGTGGAAGGGGATCCATAATAGTAACATGGAAGGTTATTAAAGGAGCGGAGTTTGTGTATTGAGGCTATACTGTATATACAGAGAGCAAGGGGGGATGTGCATGTCTAAGGCATTGCCAGAGGCATATCATGTGTGGGAAAGGTATATTAAACCTACTCGTTCAGATTGCTAATGCATTCTGAAGTGCCTAGGACAGGAAGTCACGGCAAGAGGGGTGGGTACAGCAGATGCACATTGAAATGGATCAGATAGTTTCAAGGACTAGGTCAGTTTTTGCACTTGTTATGAAATGTGAGTTTTCATGTGTATAATATTGTAATACTTCTGACATACTGATCTTTTGAATTGAAATTTTGCTACCCAGTATGAACAACAGCAATTACAGAGGTAAAATCAAACAACATTGCTTCAGTGGCTGCCAAAGCTGATGTTATGGTCAGAGATTTTATGGTCTGGGGTTTAAAGTTGATGTCCAGAAAGGAACTGAAAAGATTATGTATTTTGAATTTCATGTGTGTGTGAGAGACATAGGGAGTTATTCCGGAAAGACTTGTATAGGATGCCATACTTTCACGATGAATGACTCCTATGAAGTGACATAAGCGAAATGCACACCTGTTGTTTGCTTCTGCTAAAAATAGCTTCTAAATTACCTGTTCTTATACAGTTTGTCAGGTATACTTATTTTCCCCCACTGTTCCACTCTATGTGTATCACCAAGTCTGAAGTCATTTCAAGCCTTGAACCTTTCAGACAAGAAAGGGGATGTATGTCATTATAGTGGCCAAGCGTAAGTGTGATCTAAAGGAACCTAGAACTGGGAAGGGCTTAACAGTGTGTAACTGGGAAGACGTGTAGCAACAATTCATACGGGTCTCGCACATGCCTTCATTCATTTGACTTTAAGGCATCTACTTGAACTTGATCCTCACAATTACAACTCCTCTCCCTTGTCTCCTCTCAAAGGTTGCTGGCTACAGTAAAACACACACGCTTCACTATCATTCCCAAAAAGAGACGTGTAGTACATGGCTTACATAATGCAAACAGTGAAGTCTTTCTAGAGATAAAGGAATAAGAGAGGATGATGTGCTCATCCAATCAAGAGAGTCAAACTATAATGTGGCCAGAGGAGATGTCTCATTAGTGAGAAGCTTAGAGCTCAAGCGCAAAGCATTGTTCCGAATGCTCGTTAAATATTGAAATGAAGCACTATTTCACTGCTCCACTTCAGACTGTCGTGGTTCCTCTTTCCATTCTCTGACTGCCTCCAAATTGCAGTTATAACCAGTTTGGACAGGGAGATAGGGGGCAATCAGACAACGAATTCCATGGAAGTAACAAATCTGAATGCAGATACAAGTCCATGACTTCAGGGAAACCTACTGATCCAGCTTGCGGGGCCGATGGGAAACTTAAATAACTTGATGTCCTTTTTATTTATTCCAGTACTAAATGTGGTGTTGTCTAATTCCATTTAGTGAGGGAAAGGGGAAGACAAAAATGATAAAGCTGACTTTCGCAAGTAACTGCAGTACTGACAGTTTCAAGGATGTGTGTGTGTGTGTGTGTGTGTGTGTGTGTGTGTGTGTGTGTGTGTGTGTGTGTGTGTGTGTGTGTGTGTGTGTGTGTGTGTGTGTGTGTGTGTGTGTGTGTGTGTGTGTGTGTGTGTGTGTGTGAGAGAGAGAGAGAGACAGAGAGTGACTGAGCCTTTTAGCTCAAGAATTAGGGACAAAGGCAAAAAATACCTCAGAACAAAGCTGTCAAATCAGTGACAGATTGTAAATGATGATAATACATACTTGAATTTGCTGGAATAACATCATTTGAAGTAAAAAGCCTATTCTGAAGTCTTTACAAAAAAAAGTCTGTCATCATTTAGTGTATGCAACCCTATTTTAAATATTTATATTTCCATAGAAATGTGCTGAAATACAGGCTTTGAGTTAAGTCATTTTCTAAAGCCTTGAAGTCTGAAACTGAAAATGTATGTTATTGTTTAATGTTTGCGGTCCTACCTCACTATATGAGTAATGTCTGAGGAGCAACCCTAATTAAAAAAAAAAAAAAAAAACAGATATTTTCAGAAAAGTGAAGGATAACTGAACTGTTTCTGTGTCTGTCTGGGAAGGGACAATAGAAGAAGTCCATTTACTTTGCAGACCTGCTGTGGGTATTGCTAAAATGTCTGTGGAAAAAGGCAAGTCTGCATTGAGAGAGAAGTGTGCTATGTGAAGTGTCAAAATATTAAAATAGTCATTTATCCTGTATGCATCTGATACCAGAAGCTTCAGTATTGGTATAATTTGTGTGTATGACTGTGTATGTCAGATACCAGAGACTTCAGTATTGGTACAGTTTATGTATTTTTTCATACACTCAGTCTGAGTAGAACACAGGAGGCGTACAGTTTCCATGGTTCGATTCTTGACCAGGGTACCTTCTGTACAGAGTCTGCTTGTCGTCATTTTTTTGCAGGGATTTTCTGCAGGTACTCCTGTTTCTTCCCACATCACAAAGGCATGTAACACAAAGACTAGAATTGCTAACCTGCCATATGTGTGTGTGTGTGCGTGTGTGTGTGTGTGTGTGTGTGTGTGTGTGTGTGTGTGTGTGTGTGTGTGTGTGTGTGTGTGTGTGTGTGTGTGTGTACCTTAAAATAACAGTAGTGGCATGCCTAGACAACCTGCGGTGTGAACATTGTCTCCTCATGATTGTCACTGTTGCAGTGACACCCTAACCCCTTATGCAAACAATGGGTAAAAAGGGGATGTGAATTGATGGCTTTATGTGTATGTTAGTGAGGGGGGGGGGTCATAGGATCATAGGAGATTAGTAAGTTATTGGTCCTGAGGCCCTTATAAGCTAAGCCCATGTTTAGATAAATCAGCAACCGATGTCCCTATCCATCAGGGACAAGGGTGGAATCCGAGGTGTATATTTTCTGTTTCCCATCCAGTTATCCAGGTTGCGTTTAAAAAAAGGTAAAGAGGTACTCTGCTTGACATGCAGAGGGAGTCTATTCTGTAGATGGGTGAGTCTCTGGGATACAAATTTGTCCCGCCAACAAGTCCTGTTGATGTCACAGACCAGGTTGAGGCCCCGCATGTGAGTTACTCGAGTGGAGCTCGACTTGGGGATATGCAGCAGGCCCATCAAGGTGGGATCTGTGATCACCTTGTATGCCAGACAGAGTATAGGAATCGGGCTTTTAGCCTGTGTATGGTAGATGTTTGAGGCCCTGGATTTTCTTGGTGAGGAACCTCTGTGGTTTCTCCAGCATGTGCTTTGCGAGGTATATGCTGAAAGGGGCATTGTACTCAATAATGGGCCTTATATGGGAAGATTACAGGGATGTTATGACTTCCTTGTCCCTGGATGAGATACCTTTACTTATGAGGTGGGGCATGTAGACGGCTTTCCGTACAACAGAAGCAACATGGTGGTCAAACGTCAGGTTGCTATCAACCTGGGTCCCCAAATCCTTCATGACTGATGCGTGCTTAGGACGTTATTAATGTGATCATTTGTGGGGACATCACTCTCCCCAAAGGGGGATGATGATACATTTTTTGGTATTCAGCTTGCGGCCATATTTCTGGCACCAGTCATTTGTTTGGGTGAGACCCTCTTGCAGGATGTCCACATCACTAGGGGAATTCATGACAGCTCTCAGCTTGCAGTCATCTGCAAACTTGGTCAGCCATAGCCCACTGGTTTTGGCCTGCACCTCAGAAAAGTATATCCCAAATAACAGAGCCCCCAAGACCAAACCCTGGGGTACGCACTTGTTACAGGTCTACTGCTTTCGGTGGGTTCCCCAATTTTGACTAGGTGGGCTCTATCAGTGAGCCAGTTTGCTACCCATCTGGTAACATACGGATTGATGCCTAGCTGAGGGAGTATATCTGTTACGCCAGAGTGGGGAATAGTGTCAAAGGCTTTGGCCAGATCAAGGTAGGCAGTGTGCACTGCATTCCCCTGGTCCATGGCTTTGGTTGTTGTTGTTGTTTGTCTTTCTGCTTTTCCCGGTTAGGGGTCGCCACAGTGGAACTCCGGTCTGTTAATGTTTGGCAGTTGGTTTTTATGGTGTCGAGTTGCCAGCCCGATGCCCAACCTTCAACGAAGGCGCACCCATTCAACGCTTGTCTTTTGAAAGCCCACTCGACCGCAGGGAGGCCATGCAGACTCCACACAGAAGGCACTCCCTACCCAAGCCGAGAATCAAATGGGAGAACCTCTTGCTGTGAGGCAACAATGCTACCGCTGCACCACCGCAGAAGTACAGTGACTGTCTCAAAGAAGACGCCAAATTCAGCAGACATGACCTCCCCTTGACGAAGCCAAACTGTGTGGGATCAACTGTTTGGAGGTTGCCAATATCCTTGTTAATGAGGTCCTTGATAATCCTTTCCATGGCCTTGTAGATCAAGCTAGTTAGGCTGATGGGTCTGTATTTTCCCAGGTCAGTGGACTTTCCACCTTTGTGTAAAGGGCTGACACTGGCTGTCCTCCACTCATTTGGGAAGGACATAGTTTTCAGGCTTTGGTTGAATAGGGAGCGTAATGGTGCTTCAAGTTCCTGCACATGTAGGATGCAGCCTGGGATGTTATCGGGTCCCATGGAGGCAGTGAGACAGCAGTGATGACTTGTTCCTTAGATATAAGGGGAAGGGGGTAACTACTGGGGATGTCCTGATTTACTGATGTTCTTCATGTTTCTCTGTTGTAGTCATTACATTTGGGTAATCCTGCTGGCAGGTTGCCCTCAGTCGGCCTGAATTCCAAAGTCTTGGGTCCTGCGTTGGCTGCTGTCGCCCCTTCCCTTTCGTCAGGTCGTCAGGGGTATAAAATAAGCAGCCAATGCCATTTTCTTCAGTCTTTCTTGCAGCGCGGTGCCCGAAGCAGAAGCAGTTCGCAAGTGCCTGTCAGCCGACTCCTGAGATTTTTGTGTTCGAGTTTCAGACCCGAAGTCTTCAATAAAGCTAAGTACCCTGTTGGGGAAACTTTTTTCTTGCTCCAGACCGATGTCAGAAAAAGTTAATAATTGTATTTCTTGTGGAAAGCAATACCTCATAAGGACTTTCATTCTTACTGTATTCCTTGCCTAGGCCCTGATCATGTTTCTGGTTGTCCGTTTTGTGCTTGATTTTAACCAATGCACTATTAAGCGTCGGTATGATTTTGCTTTAAACTATTTTGAATGCCGGTTTAAGTATCCAGAAATGTCGTCGGATAGTCATCCGACTACTGGAGTTCACAAAAACGCAAAGAAAAGGAGAGAGATAAACAGCCGAGGTCCAAAACCGACAGCGAAGCTTCTCCTAAGCCAGTCGCCGGTTCTCAGGTTCTCAGTGAGGCGCTTTCGCAGCGCCTGACGCCTGCTACTTTAGAGTCACAGGCCGCTACAGACTCCCACGTGGAGTCAGCTGTGCCGCTGGAAACTCAAAGTATTGGAGCCTCGGACACTATTCCCTCAGATGGGTTCAGAGCCGCTGAGCAGGCACCGGCTTCTGCGGGTGTATTCAGACCTAAACATCTTTACATTAAACCGACTTCAGCTGCAAAGGCAAAGACTAAAGCACCTTCTAAAGAAAGAAACAAACTCAAGAGCCACGTGGACAGGCCTCTATGCCCAAAAAACATGCTCAAAATGGCCGAAGACTTCATTACCTTGATCAGGGGTTCCCATCCCCCTCCTGATAAGAGGCCTAGGCATGAGACTGACTATGAAGCTTCAGATCAGGTTTCTATTTCTTCTGATTCCTCTTCTGATCAGGAATGTTCTTTTCCCCCCTATGAGGATTCTGATGCTGAAGAATCTATACCTTCAGCTTCTCCTCCAGAGGACTGTTCTTTTGGGGAAACCTTGCATGCCATGAGGGAGCATTTCCACTGGGAGATCCAAGATTTTTCAGAATCTGAAAAGAGGCTCAGGGATTTCCTTTTACTACCTACTACCTCAACACAGGCCTCTAGCCATTCCACCTGTGTTAGACATTGTAGATGTGTTTTAGGAGTCTAGTCTGACCCCTGACTCCTTTCCTCCAGCTCCTGTTAAGCCTGACAGATATTACAGGGTTCCTGACTCTCATAAATTCCTTTTTAAAAACCCTGCTACAGACCCAGAAACTATTTCACAGGGTCCCAAAGGAGTTAAGGCTTCCGTGGCAAAAAACCCTACCCCTTCTGACAGAGATTCTAGGGCACTGGATAGATGGGGAAAAAGGTTTACACATCTGCTACCTTGGTTGTAAGAGCCTTAAACTGTCAGTTTCATGTGCTCAAATATCAGCAACATGTCATGGCATTGCTTAAACAGAAAATGTTGTTAAACTCTGAATGTGCAGAAAACAAGGAAATGCAGGATTTATTGCACGCAGCTGAACAAGTAGGAAAGCATACTTTGCAATGTGGTTTTGATTCTTTGGAGGCCTCCTGCAGGGCCGCAGTTACAGGTTCTGTAATTAGGAGGCATGCTTGGTTAAAGGAACAAAATCTGCCTGATCATGTCAAAGTTAAATTCTTAGATGCACCTTTACAGCATGATACTTTGTTTGGTGTTAAGGCAGAAGAGGTGTTAAAGAAAATGGGGGACAAAGCTAAATCTATGCAAACTGTCAAATATTTTTTTACATGTACAGCCACCTAGGTTTAGTAGACACTGGCCTACAAAGAATTGGTCCTTTCCTATGTCAGACAGGCCTCAAAGGGGCAGATCCAGATGCCCTAGAGGCAGATCCCAGGCACAAGGTTCATACAAGTGAAAGCAATGGAGTGCTTCTACCTCCAAAGTTGGAGAAGGCAAATCACAACCATGCAGGAAACAGTCCCAATGACTGCCCCATGCCTGCACCAAGCACTTATCTCCTGGCAGCACCCTTAGGGGGAAAATTAGCACTTTTTTTCTCAAAACTGGCACATTATAACGCAGGACAAGTGGGTTCTAAATATAGTGTCACAAGGCTACAAGTTCCATTTCCATACCCTGCCAAAGGCAAACGGCTGGCCAGATCTGCCAAAAAATCAATGGGCAGAGGCGCAAAAACAAGTCTCATCCCTCAAGGACATGGGGGCCATTCAACAAGTACCAGAGCAAGAGCATGGACAAGGATTTTATTCAAGACTGTTCTTGGTACCCAGAAAGGACAAGGCCTGGAGACCAAAACTGGGCCTATCTATTCTGAACACATTCCTGGATATACCAAAATTCAAAATGTTGACTTTGCAGCAGCTTCTGCCCATGCTGGGCAAGAATGCTTTGCTTGTGACTTTAGACCTAAAAGAGGCATACCTGCATGTCCCAATCAGACAGTCATGCAGAGGATACCTCAGATTCAAGGCTGGCTCAATGCATTACCAATTCTCTGCACTGCCCTTTGGCTTATATACTGCGCCCAGGGTCTTTACAAAGTGGCTGGCACCAGTAATTGCATTCTGCAGACAAAGAGGAATACAAATATATCCTTACTTGGATGTCTTTCTAATTCAAGCAGAGAACAAGGACATTCTTCTACAGCATCTGGCATTTGTGAAAAGACTTCTAACAGGCCTAGGGTGCACAGTCAATGAAAACAAATCAAAACTAGTACCCTCTCAAGAGATAATATTCCTGGGTGCAACCTTAAATACAAATGCCCAGATGGCTTATCTCACGCCAGACAAACAAAGGCAACTGACTACCTATTTAAAAATGTTGGCAACAAAGGCCCAGCTATCTGCAAGAAAAATTTTGCAGGCTTTGGGCTTCATGGCATCCTGCATCCTACTAATTCCATATGCAAGACTGCATACGAGGGAACTTCAATGGTACTTAAAAAGTGTTTGGACTCAGCATTGCCACAGCTTGGAAAAGATGATTACTTTCATTCCCTGCCTGCAACAGGAGTTTCGATGGTGGGTGAAGGCTTGTCACCAGAACAAAGGACAGCCATTCACATTATCCCCAGCCAGGCAAGACACTAACAACGGATGCATCAGATTATGCCTGGGGGGCCCACATAGCAGGAAGATGCATTCAGGGCACATGGTCCTCAAACCAAATACATCTGCATATCAATCAAAAAGAGATGCTAGCTGTTCAAAATGCCCTGACGGCCTTCAAGCACCTACTTCATCCGGGACAACTACTGATAAAGACAGACAACACCACGGTCATGTGGTATATAAGCAAGCAGGGGAGCACACATTCGTACCCCCTTTGAAGACTAACCATGACTTTTTGGGACACGGCATTGACTTACCAAGTACATCTGCAGGCATAATTCCTGCCAGGAAAGGAAAACACTCTGGCAGATGAACTAAGCAGAAACCTCATGGATCCCCACGAGTGGCAGCTGGATCCACAAGTTTTCAGCATGATAACAATGAAATGGGGATGGCCGGACATAGATCTATTTGCCTCCCCTCACAACTACCAGCTAAAAAGATTCTGCACAAGGACATATCGCAGACAAGCATTGAAAGTGGATACTCTGTCTTTCAGCTGGAAAAACCTATCAGTATGTGCCTTTCCTCCACTACCTCTCCTCCCCAAGGTACTCCTAAAGGTCAGACAGGAGAAGCCAAAGATGATACTGATTGCCGCAGACTGGCCCTGCCAGTACTAGTATCCAATCCTAAGGAACTTGTCTCAATGCCCAGCTTGGACCTTACCTCAAATACCTCATCTACTGTCTCAGCAAAACAATCAGATCCTGCACAGCCAACTCAGTACTCTAAACCTGGCAGCATGGCGGATAATGTAGTCATACAAAACACACCTCTCAGTAAAGCTGTGATGGATGTCATTTTGGAAGCCAGAAGACCTAGTACTAGAAAATCTTATGCTGGGAAATGGAAGAGATTATGTGCTTGGAACCAGGCACAAGGAACTGATGCAGCTGTACCAAATATTCTTCAGATTTTGCAATACTTAACTAATATACTGGACAAAGGCCTATCTTTTTCATCAATTAAAATTCATGCGTCTGCCATTTCGGCTCATTACAATACAGAGCCATCAATCTTTTCTCATTCTTTATTAAAGCAGTACCTCAGAGGAGCCAGAAATTTAAGGCCTCCAAGGAGATCACCAATACCTGTATGGGACCTCAACTATGTCTTGGAAAAACTCACCCTGCCTCCTTTTGAGCCAACTGCTATAGCTGATATAAAGTTTTTATCTTGGAAAACAGCTCTGCTCCTAGCAATAACTTCTGCAAGACGAGTTTCAGAGCTACAGGCACTCATGGCTGTGGAACCTTTTATAATTTTTTTTATCCAGACAGGGTCTCACTGAGGACAAATCCAACATTTATGCCTAAGGTGGTGTCCAGTGTGGCTCTTAACCAAACTATTCATCTGCCAATTTTTTATCCAAATCCAGAGAACAATGGGGAGAGAATTCTGCATTATTTGGACATACACAGACAGCTTAGATTCTACTTGGACAGAACCAAAGATGTTCATCATGTTACACTGCTGCAGTCATTACACTTGGGTTATCCTGCCGTCAGGCGGTCCCGCAGTCGGCTAGAGTTCCAAAGTCTTGGTCCAGAGTCGGTTGCTGTCACTTCTTCCCTGACGTCAGTGCGCCAGGGGTATACAAGAGGCATCCAATGCCATTTTCTTCAGTCTTTCTTGCCGCGCGGTGCCCGAAGCAGAAGCAGTTCGCAAGTGCCGGTCGGCCGATTCCTGAGATTTTCTAAGTCAAATTTCGGATCCAAAGTCTTCAATAACGCTAAGTACCCCGTTGGGGAAACTTTTTTCTTGCCTCAGACCGATGTCAGAAAAAGTTAATAATTGTATTTCTTGTGGGAAGCAAATACCTCATAAGGACTTCCACTCTTACTGTATTCCATGCCTAGGCCCTGATCACGATGTCACTAGTTGTCGGTTTTGTGCTTTATTTAACAAACGCAGTATAAAGAGACATTTTGATTTTGCTTTGCACTACTTTGGCCGAAAGTTCAATTATACTATGCCGTCTGCAATTCCGAAAAAACGCAAAGACAAGGATAAAGAGAGGCATCCGAGGTCCAAAACCGACGACGAAACCTCTTCTAGGCCAGTCGCCGGTTCGCTGGTTCTCAGTGAGGCGCTTTCGCAGGCCTTGACACCCGCTACCTCAGAGCCACAGGCCGCCTCTGACTCCCACGTGGAGACAACTAGGCCTCTGGAAACTCAAGGTATTGGGCCTATGGAAACTAATCCCTCAGATGGGTCCGGAGCTGCTGAGCAGGCATCGGCTTCTTAGGGTGTTTTCAGACCTTCACAACTTACCATTAAAGCAACAGCCAAGACAAAAGTACCATTAAAGACAAAGAAGCAAGTACAGCATTCTCCTGGACAGTCCTCCATGCCTAAGAAACAGATGCTTAAAATGGCCGAAGACCTCATTACTCTAATCAGGAGTTCCCATCCCCCTCCTGAGAAAAGGCCTAGGCAGGATACAGACTATGATTCCTCTGATTAGGTTTCCATTTCCTCTGATTCTTCTTCAGACCAGGGATACTCTCTACCCCCCTATGAGGACTCTGATGCTGAAGAATCTATCCCTTCAGCCTCTTCTCTTGAGAATTATTCTTTTGGGGAAACTTTACATACCATGAGGGAGCATTTCCATTGGGAAAATCAGGATTATTCAGAATCCAAGAAAAGGCTCAGGGACTTCCTTTTATTGCCTCAGCACAGGCCCCTGGCTATTCCGCCTGTGTTAGATATTGTGGATGATGTGTTCTCTGAATCCAGCTTATCTCCTGATTCTTTGCTCCCTGCACCAGCCAAGCCAGATAGGTATTATAGAGTCCCTGACTCTCACAAGTTTCTTTATAAAAACCCTTCTGCTGATCCAGAAACTATTTCCCAGGGTCCAAAAGGGGTTAAGGCTTCCATTGCAAAAAAATCCAGTACCCTCTGACAGAGATTCCAGAGCTTTGGATAGATGGGGGAAGAAAGTTTACACTTCTGCAACTTTAGCAGTAAGGGCTTTAAATTGCCAGTTTCACATGCTTAAGTACCAGCAATATTTAATGGCTCAGTTAAAACCGAAAATGCTTGCAAGTTCAGAAGCTCCTGACTGTAAAGAATTGCAGGATGTATTGCATGCAGTTGAACAGGTGGGAAAGCATACTCTGCAATGTGGTTTTGATTCTTTAGAGGCCTCTTGTAGAGCCCCAGTTACAGGTTCTGTGATTCGAAGACATGCTTGGTTAAAAGAACAGAGTTTACCTGATCATGTTAAGGCAAAATTATTGGATGCTCCTTTACAGCATGATACCTTGTTTGGTGCTAAGGCAGAAGAGGTGTTAAAGAAAATGGAGGATAAAGCTAAATCTATGCAAACAGTCAAATATTTCTTACAGGTACAGCCACCTCGATTTAGCAGAAATTGGCCAACAAAAAATTGGTCCTTTCCAGTGTCAGACAGGCCACAGAGAGGCAGATACAGACGCACAAGAGGCAGATCTCAACCCCAAGGCTCTAACAGACAACGACAGTGGGGCACCTCAACCCCAAAAGGAGGTGAGGACAAGTCTCAACCTTACAGGAAATAGTCCCAATGACTTCCCCCTTCGTACGCCAAGCACTTCCCTTTTGGCAGCCCCCTTAGGGGGAAAACTAGCACTTTTTTCTCAAAACTGGAAAACAATCACCCAAGACAAATGGGTTCTGAATATTGTGTTTCAAGGTTACAGGTTCCGCTTTCATACTTTACTAAGGCTAAAAGGAATGCCAGACCTGCCGCAGAATCAATGGGCAGAGGCACAAAAACAAATTTCAGCCCTAATGGACATGAGAGCTATTCAAAAAGTACCACAACAGGAAAAAGGACAAGGGTTTTACTCAAGACTCTTCTTGGTCCCCAGAAAGGACAAGGCCTGGAGGCCTATACTAGACCTTTCAATTCTAAATACTTACGTGGATATTCCGAAATTCAAAATGTTGACATTACAGCAGCTTCTACCCATGCTGGGCAAGAAGGCTTGGCTTGTTACTCTGGACCTCAAGGAGGCATACCTGCATGTCCCCATCAGACAAAATTGCAGAAGATACCTCAGATTCAAAGCTGGTACAATGCACTACCAATTTTCTGCACTGCCCTTTGGCTTATCTACTGCGTCCAGGGTCTTTACAAAGTGCCTGGCACCAGTAACTACATTTTGCAGACAAAAAGGAATTCAAATATATCCATACCTGGGCGACTGCCTCATTCAAGCAGAGACAAAGGACATTCTTCTACAGCATCTGGCATTTGTAAAAAGGTTGCTAATTTCTCTAGGATACACAGTAAACGAAAGGAAGTCAAAACTAGTGCCCTCACAACAGATTATATTCCTGGGTGCCAGCTTAAATACAACGGCCCAGATGGCTTATCTCACGCCAGACAAACAAATTGAATTAACTCACTATTTTCAATTACTGGCAAAAAAGTCCCATCTCCCTGCAAGAAAAATTCTGCAGGCCCTGGGATTCATGGCATCCTGCATACTACTAATAACATATGCCAGACTGCATATGAGGAAATTACAATGGTACCTAAAAAGTGTTTGGACTCAACACTCTCACAGTTTAGAAGCAGTAATACCAATGATTCCCTGCCTTCAACAGGAGTTTCGATGGTGGGCACAGGCATGTCACCTAAACAAGGGTCAGCCTGTTACCCTACCCACAGCCAGGCAGACTCTAACAACAGATGCTTTGGATTACATCTGGAGAGCACACATGGCAGGAAAATGCATTCAGGGCAAGTGGACCACAGACCAGATGCATCTTCACATCAGTCAAAAAGAGATGTTGGCTGTTCAAAATGCCCTAACAGCTTTCAAGTGCCTTCTGCATCCAGGACAATTATTATTAAAGACAGACAACACCACAGTAATGCGGTACATAAACAAGCTAGGGGGCACTCATTCTTATCCCCTATGCAGGCAAGCCATGACCTTGTGGAACACAGCTCTAATGTATCAAGTTCATCTGCAAGCAGAATTCCTGCCAGGAAAGAAAAATACTGTGGCAGATGATCTAAGCAGAAATATCATGGACCCTCACGAATGGAAATTGAATCCACAAATCTTCAGCATGGTAACGCAAAATTAGGGATGCCCAGACATAGATCTTTTTGCCTCCCCACTGAATTGCCAACTACAAAAATTCTGCACAAGGACTTATCACACACAAGCATGAAAAGTGGATGCTCTCTCGTTCAGCTGGAAAAGACTAAAATTTATGCCTTCCCACCACTGCCTCTCCTTTCAGAGGTACTCCTAAAAGCCAGACAAGAAAAAACACAGGTGATCCTGATTGCTCCAAACTGGCCACGCCAGCACTGGTACCCAGTCTTAAAGAACTTAGCTCAAGACCCAGCATGGATTTTGCCTCAAATTCCACACCTTCTGACTCAACAAAACAATCAGATCTTGCACGGTCAGCTCAAAACTCTAAACCTGGCTGCATGGCAAATTCATTAGTCAAACAGGCAACACCTCTCTCTAAAGCTGTTATGGATGTCATTTTGGAGGCCAGGAGGCCTAGCACCAGGAAAGCTTACTCAGAAAAATGGAAGAGATTCTGCGCCTGGAACCAGGCTCAAAGCCTTGACCCTCTTGTCCCAAACATTCCTCCGATTTTACAATATTTAAGTGAGATGCTGGACAAAGGCCTATCCTTCTCATCAGTTAAGATCCATGCCTCTGCCATTTCAGCACATTACAACACGGATCCTCTTTTATTCTCTCATCCCTTGCTAAAGCAGTACCTCAGAGGGGCTAAAAACATAATACCGCCCCGGAGAGCACCAACACCAACTTGGGACCTCAATTTTGTTTTGGAAAAACTGACCCTGCCACCTTTTGAGCCAGCCAATACAGCCGATCTAAAATTTTTATCATGGAAAACAGCTCTGCTCCTGGCAGTAACTTCAGCATGAAGAGTCCCAGAGCTACAGGCATTAATGGCATTGGAACCTTTTATAATTTTTCATCAGGACAGGGTTTCTTTAAGGACAAACCCATCCTTTATGCCAAAGGTGGTATCTAGTGTGGCTCTTAACCAAAACGTCCATTTGCCAACTTTTTATCCAAACCCCCAGAATAAAGGGGAAAAAAACTTCTGCACTCTTTGGACATACACAGGCAGCTACGCTTCTACTTGGACAAAACAAAAGCTTTCAGGAAAACTGAGCAACTGTTTGTAACATATGCTGCAGGGTCACAGGGCAAGGCTATTTCAAAGCAGACTATATCCAAATGGATAGGACACTAAATTCGTTACTGCTATACACAGCATGGAAAATCAGTCCCTAATAACATTAGGCCACATTCCACCAGGGCAACAGCCACTTTAACAGCCTTTCTCAGAGGAGTACCTACCAAGGAAATTTTGGAGGCTGCAACTTGGAGTTCAGTGCACACCTTTACCAAGCATTACCACTTGCCTCTTTACTCTAAATCTAGAGCAGGATTTGCCACTGCAGTTCTGCAGGGCCTCATAGCCAATCCTAACTCTTTATAGACCAGCCACCCAACCTTAGCTTTGGGATTCTACCCAAGTGTAATGACTGCAGTAGTGTAACACAATGAACATAATACAGTTTTGTACCTACCATAAATGTAGATGTTCGAGTGTTCACAGTGCTGCAGTCCAGGTTACCCTCCCTCCATCCCCTCTGAACTAGCTGGACTTATCTATACCTTTCTATCCTATACAACCTTTGTGGTGTATTTGCTTGTAACTGAAGGTATTGTTTTTATTTTATATGTATATTTTTTATTAGCAATATATATTGCCTACCTACTTGGGGGCACCTGGCATCTGGGGCAAGAAAAACTGAAGAAAATGGCGTCGGATGCCTCTTATATACCCCTGGTGCACTGACATCAGGGAAGAAGCGACAGCAACCGATGCCGGACCAAGACGTTGGAACTCTGGCCGACTGCGGGGACCGCCTGACGGCAGGACCCAAGTGCAATGACTGCAGCAGTGTGAACACTCAAACATCTACATTTATGGTAGGTACAAAACTGTACTTTTTCAGGAAGACAGAGCAATTACTACTGGCATATGCTGCATGATCGCAAGGAAAGGCTATCTCTAAGCAGACTATTTCAAAGGGGATAGGCCCCTGCATTTGTTTCTGCTATTTACACCATGGCAAGCCAGTGCCTAAGGGCATTAGGCCACATTCCACCAGAAATGCAGCCACTTCCGCAGTCTTTCTCAAGGCAGTACCAACCAAGGACATTTTAGAGGCTGCTGCTTGGAGTTCAGTGCACACCTTTACAAAGCACTGTCATCTGCCACTCTACTCTAAATCCACGGCAGGCTTTGCCACTGCAGTTCTGCAGGGCCTCATAGCCGGTCCTAATGCTGTTTAGCTCCAGCCTCCCAACCATAGCTTTGGGACTCTACCAAATGTAATGAATGCAACAGTGAAACACGAAGAACATAGTACAGTTGTGTACACTTACCATAAATGTAAATGTTCGAGTGTATTCACTGTTGCAGTCAAATTACCCGCCATCCCCCTTTTTTCTGCTGGAACTTTTCTTTCCTTCTCTGATTTATACAACCTATGTGGTGTATTTGCTTGTAGATGATGGTAACGTTTATATTGGTGCATGTATTTTTATATATATATATATATATATATATATATATATATATAAAGTTTGGCTACCCTTTTAGGGGGCACCTGACATCTGGGACAACAAAAACTGAAGAAAATGGCGTCAGCTGCTGCTTTTATACCCCTAACGACCTGACGTCAGGGAAGTGGCGACAGCAGCCGACTCAGGACCCACGACTTTGGAATTCAGGCCGACTGAGGGCAACCTGCCAGCAGGATTACCCAAATGTAATGACTGCAACAGTGAATGCACTCGAACATCTACATTTATGGTAAGTGTACACAACTGTACTATGTGGGGACAGAGGGGTGAAGTTTTTGCTGAATCTGTCACCCAGCAAGTTTGCTATATCTACGGCATTTGTATATGTCGTGTCCTTGATCACCAGTTCTGAACAGATCTGGGTGCTTCCTTTGAGATTGTGGACATATGTGAAGAAGGCCTTATAATTGTCTCTAGTAGATGTGGTCAATTTGGACTCTACGTTTGCTTTAGAGGATTTCACTAGTGCTCTTATTTGTTTGTTCAGGCTAAGGAGACATTGTTTCCAATTGGGCACCTGTTCCTATTTAGTCTTGAACAGCAATTTTTTTCTTTTTGTTATAGAGTTTATTTATTGCAGATGGCCACCAGACAGGTTTACTCTTCCTTGCGGAGGATGATTTTAGTCCTGTCTGGTATTCCTGATTCCATGCATCTGTATACATTCTTGTGTAGTGCTTTGGTGTAGTTTTGGATATTGGTGGCAGTTCCTACAGAGGGGGGAGGGGACTATGAGGCTGTTTATACCATCCCTCAGGAAGCTGTAATTACCTTTGGAGAAGGTTTTATGTCTAATCTTAGCTAGAGTGGGGTTGCGGGAGATGGTGACTGAAAGTGATCTCTTTATGGTCGGATCTTACCGGGAAGGATGGTACTATAGGGATGGTGCAGTGATTACTCATGCTGGTTAATACCAAGTCGAAGATATTATCACCACTTGTGGGGGTATGAACTAGCTGTTTCAAGGCATTTGCACTAACAAAACTGAGGAATGTCTGGGCATTTGTGTTCTGGCATGAGTAGTTCTTCCAATCTGTGTTTGAGAAGTTAAAGTCACCCAGGATCAGGGTAAAGGGTAGAATCTTGACAGATTCAAACATGTCCAAGTAGGCAGATTCGGCATCTTGAGTCAGATTTGGGGACCAGTAGCTAGCTATGATTTCATTAAGGGGTCTTGTCAATGGTTAACTGCATCTGGAGTGTATCCTGTGCGTATTACTGTTTGACCAGCTGGAAGGTGTGTATGTCTTTAATGTATATTGAAACTCCACCTCCTTTGGCTTTACTGCCCACTGTTTGGGGTCTGAATGTATGATAGGATGAGTAACCAGGTAAGGCTGGGATGCTCTCCGCAGCTTTGAACCAGGTTTTTGTGACTGTACAGATGTCAGCATTTTCCAGGGTGAAGAAAGCTTGCAACGAGTGCAGTTTCATGTTTAGACTCCTAGCATTTAGCAGCATAACCTTTAATTTGTGTTTTGTTGAAATTTTTATGTTGGTAGTTTTAACCTCATCACTTTTCCTAAAAAAGGCACTATGGAGGAGGCAAGAGCCTTTGCCAGAAGCCCAGGTGAGACAGATGCAGGCCGTCTCTGGCAAAGCATTGTGGCCTGTCGATCATATCTTCCCGGGATGTCAGGTACTGGATCCCCCTGGAACGACACCAGAAACTAAGCCAATTGTTAGTCAGTCATTTTTTGTTTGTATTGAGGCATCATTCTAGGTGAAGGCAGAATACTGCTTAAGGCTAGGGACATACCTGCCTGGGACACATAATCAGCAAGCTCAATCTGTCCAAAGAGCTACGTCTCAAGTCATTCATGCCAGCATGGACTATGACAGTGTCATAACACTACCTGTTGTTGAAAGATTGTGGCACCAGACAGACAACTAACCGTTACTTTCTCCTTATCCAGCCTGGTGAGAGGCATATCTGTGTCTCACAATGGTGTCTCCTATGACTGATATGTTGGGTTTATGGCGAAGCCTCAGTGGCTGTGAGATGTAGGCGTGTGGGTATGTGGTGTGGAGGGCTGTGGAGATCACATGTGTTTTTGCCTCGGAGGTCTCTCTTGTGGAGGACCTCTGCATATGTGGGTGTGTGTTGTGTAGGTGTGGGTAGTGTTTGAGATGTAGTGATTGTGTTGACATTCTTTTCGGTGCCAGATATACTGGCTTGAGGGGAGAGACCATGGACTCTAGTTTCCTAATGCAGTTGCATCTCTGACAAATTATGCTCCTAGGTAATAGTAGTAGATGGTTGTCTGTGTACATGAGGCAGTTGCTACACTGTCTCAGGATGCCCATATCAACCAGACTGGCAGGAGAAACTGTAGGAAATTGTCCATCCATATTTGTCTGAATCGTAGGGAGAAAGGCCAGGGTGAGCCCGTGCTTGTGCCTCTGCAGCTTTGTGTGTGATTCTGCATGCCCAGAAATGTTTTTCCACTTTGACTATGCACTCCACAGATGTTTTGTTTTGATTTGGTGAGTTAATACACAAGTCATACCAGCAGTCGGAATATATATATATATATATATATATAATGTGTGTGTATGTGTATGTGTATGCATTTGTGAGCATACTACATACATATATATGAAATGTACACACACACACAACCTCCCAGCCCATCTACTGAATTCTTGGCACTGTTCTTGTGCTGTCATTCAGCTGTATTAGTTTTTGTCATACGTACCTTCTCTATCTTTCTGTGCGGATGTTTTTCTGTGTACGTGATACAAGTTTAACTTATCTCACCTATAACCTCACCGCAAGTTATATGTTGTTTTCTCTTTCTAGATTCTCTGTCGAGTTTTTTAATTACCTCATTGCTGCCAAATTATTCACCGACACCTTGTATAGTGCTTGGCTTATAAATATTTGTAGATGTTGTCACATCTACCTTTATTCGTAATTAGATAATGTTTTAAGTACATGTGAAAAAATGTTTTAGTTCCTATTATTTATATGTTTTAGTTATGTTCCTTTACATATGTGTTTTATGTATAACTTTGTATATGTGTTGTATATTATTAGTTCTCCTCTGTTTATGCTACTGCAAAGAGGGATGCCAAGCCCTGAGCAGAGTTTGCTTGGAAGATAAAAAGTACATGTCCACACCCTGGCATAAAAAAACGCATCAAAAAGGGGGGGGGGTGGAGGTAGGGAGGGACTGATTACTGCAGCACTGATTCAAATGAAGATCATTGTACTGTTCTGTACGTAAATGTGCCTTTATAGTAGAAATTTAACCGATCATTGTTGTGGTATTCTAAGCGATACGGGTTGACTATCATGCTTCAGAACAACTAGGAGGTGGAAGGGCAAGGGTCCCAAAGATGCTGGTGAATGATTCTAACACAGCTTGTCGTAGACCTGGAAAAATAATCTATGTTTTAGCGATTTCAGAAGGTTTGCAGAGAGGCGCAAGTTGCTGCTCCTAGAATACTTCTGTACTCCAACCCTTTCTAAAAAATCCATAGTTCAAGCCAAGGCCCTGGTAGAGTGTACCTTGAACCTGCCTGTAATATTTCTTTTGTGGTGAGATGACAAGCTGTAGGATACCAACTCACTCAAATACTGTACGAGTGCAGGTTGTTTTGCTAGCATGAAGCAGAAAAATTTTTCAATAGCTTATGTATGGTTTCTTATTGGCAGGCTCTGTTGTCTCCATTAGTACCTGACGCACATCCTCAGAAAACAGGTGCCTAAAAGGTATTAGGATCCTATCATTCAGTCAGACTCGTGTAGTTGGTTGTGGTTTGGGGATATCAATCAGTCCTGTTCTTGTATGAGTAAATCCATTCTGTGTGGAAGCTTGTGGCAGTTGCCTCTGCCCAGTTCCAAAAGAAGGGAGAGCCACTGTTGCTGGCCCAGAAGGGCATCACCACAAGGAGCTGTGGGGAATTCTTCCTCAGTCTTTACAAGGACAATGCATACCATAGGCTTGTAGATGTATAGCAAGGTAATGGCCAGTGTCACCGTGCAACTCAAATGTATCTCACAAATTTTATTTATATACGGGGTTGATTTACTCTCTGCTTCTGTCCTTCGGAGAGATAGATGTCAGTCCATGGTTGAACTTCTGATTAGGCATCCATTGGTCCAAGTGTCAGGGAGGAACTCTGTTTCAAACGTATGGGGAGCATGTTCCAGAGAATGGCAATTCTCTATTAAACATATCTGTCTCTCCAGTATGTCCTACTTATCAGTGGAAAGGGTGAAAACGCATACAGGAACATTCCTGTACAAAGAAAAATAAAGGCATTTGGCTTGAAGGCCTTCTTGCATGGAGTCACAGAACAGAATTTTTCCAGTTAATTGCCTAGAGGAGTCAAAAGGCCCACCTGAAGAAAGTCCCACAGATAGAGATAAACTTGGGAGAATCCCTGATCTGTTTTCCATTCATTAAAGTCTGCATTTGTTCTGCTAGCTAGTCTACCACACAGTCTGCTATGATACAAAGCAGGATGCTTCTAGAGTAAGATTGTGCTGTAAAGCTATATCCCACGCTAACTTTGCTGGTCTACAAATGGGCTAACAACAGATTGCCCCTTATTTATGTAACCCATCAATGTGGTATTCTCAGTAACTAATTGAACAGTGCCTGAGACCAATGAAGGAATCAGAGTGGAAAACCTTTACAAGAGCTAGTGTCTCTTTTATGTTTTTTTCCTGTATTTCCTGTGCCAGAGACCAAGCACTTTAACGTCCCTAGACACAGCTGAGGTGTGAGGTGTCTGCTGTGACTGACTGCTGTGAAGCACAAGGAGAAATTTGGGTGACTTGAACTCAGAGATATTTGACGTCTCCACGAAGTGATTTCTCTTTTCACAAATCCCAGAAAAGGAATTTGAAAAGACAATGGAAGCTGATGCTGGGACCCAGTCTTCAGATAACATTCTGTCATTGTCATGTAGAGTTTTGCAAGAAGTATTATGAGAGTTATGGATGCCATGAGAACCAGAATCCTGCGGTATGGCCCAAGTCTGATTGGGATAACATGGAATATCTATAAATATTGATTTATTTTGTCCTGGAAGAAAACACCTTTGAGCAAAAGGGGTCATACAGGCACCCCAGAAATGCAGTCCTGTGTGATGGACTAAAAAAGGAATTTTGGAATGTTCTCTACAGGGTCTCAGCCTGCCTAGGATGTCTTGTCCCAAATGAGAGATTCACGACATTTTAAATAAGACTCTGCAAAGTGATGATGATTATGATGAGTATATATATATATATATATATATATATATATGTATAAATATGTGGAGATATGCTCTAGAGAGAAGAGGAATGAAGGTCAGCAGGACTAAGACAGAGAGTAGAGGTGCCCAAGGTGACTGAGTTTAAGTACTTGGGATCAACAGTTCAGAGTAATGGTGAGTGTGGAAGAGAGGTGAAGAAGAGAGAACAGGTAGGGTGGAGTGGGTGGAGAAGAGTGTCAGGAGTAATTTGTGACAGACAAGTACCAGTAAGAGTGAAAGGGAAGGTCTACAAGAGGGTAGTGACACCAGCTATGTTAAACGGGTTGGAGACAGTGGCATTGACAAAAAGGCAGGAATCAGAGCTTGACGTGACAGAGTTGAAGATGTTAAGATTTGTACTGGGTGTGACGAGGATGGACAGGATTAGGAATAAGTATATTAGAGGGTCAGCTCAGGTTGGAAGGTTTGGAGACAAAGCCAGAGAGGCAAGATTACGTTGGTTTGGACATGTGCTGAGGAGGGATGCAGAGTATATTGGGGAAAAAGATGCTAAGGATGAAGCTGCCAGGTAACAGGAAGAGAGGAAGGCTTAAGATAAGGTTTATGGATGTGGTGAGAGAGGATATGCAGGTGGTTGCTGTGACAGAGCAAGATGCAGAGGACAGGAGGAAATGGAAACAGTTGATGTGCTGTGGCGACCCCTAATGGGAGCAGCCGAAAGGAGAAGAAGAAGAAAAAGATACATATCTGTATATATATATATATATATATATATATATATATATATATATATATATATATAGGTTCATAGGTTCATAGGTTCATACTAGGCTATCTTCCCAAGGGCATTTATAAGCCTAGCCCATAGTTATGTGGCTTTCGCCACCCCTTTAGTTTGAATAAAAACTATGCCTATCATTTTGCTGTGCCTCTGTCAAGCAGTGACGCTGAAGTAATCCCTGGGGTATATCTGCAATCTCCCATCCATTGGTCAAGATTCCTCTTGAACAAGACCAGAGAGGTGCTCTGCCTCACATGTACCGGGATTTTGTTCCACAGCATAGGGAGTCTCTGGGTGATGAATCTGTCCCTCCAGCACGTTCTATTTATAACCGTGTCAAGGTTTAAGTCTCCCGCCCTTGTGGTTCTGAGGATCTAGATTTTTTGAGGTGAAGCATATTCATCAAATCTGGGTTTGACATGGCCTTATATGTCAGGCACAGGTCACCTCTGAGCAAGTTGTATGAGACTGAATAGAGCTGGAGTTCTTTCAGTCGGGCAGCATAAGACATATTTTTGAGACCCTTTATCCTTTTGGTGAGGAACTTTTGGGGCCTTTCAAGCTGCAGCAGGTGTCTGGTCAGATACATTCGAGCGGGGCATTGTACTCAATCATAGGTCTAATAAGTGATGAGTACAGGGGACGATGACCTCCCTTGATCTAGATGTGAATCCCTTCATGATCAGGTGGGTGATATAGAAGGTTTTCCTAACTACTTTAGCAACATGAGTGTCAAGCGAAGGCTACTGTCAACCTGGGTCTGCAGATCTCTGACGACTTTTTCTGTGCTCAGTGGATTGCCACCTATATGGTAGCTAGGGGTAGCCTTGTTTTCCCAAAGGGTATGACTAAGCATTTTTGGCGTTTAACTTCAGGCCATGGCTCTGGCACCAGTTATCCATTTCTGTGAGGCCCTTCTGGAGGATATCTTTGTCAGATGTGTTTTCGACTATGGCGTGCAGTTTGCAATCATCTGCAAACTTTGTCAGCCATAACCCTCCTGTGTTTGCTTGTACTTCAGAAAAGTAGATGCCGAACAAGAGTGGACCCAGGACTGAGCCCTGTGGGACACCACTTGTGACAGGCTTTGAGTCTGACATGGCTCCAGCAACTCTGACCCTGTGGGTTCTGTCACTTAGCCAGTTTGCAACCCATCTTGTGATGTATGGGTTTACATTCAAGCTGATGAGTTTTTCGATGATACCTGAGTGGGGTATTGTGTCGAAGGCCTTTGCCAGGTCGAGGTAGGCTGTATGGACTGCCTTTCCCTCATCAATAGCCTTGGTGACTGTCTCGAAAAAGTCAACCAAGTTTAAGAGGCAGGATCTGCCTTTGACAAAGCCAAACTGAGTTGGATCCGAAGTCTGCAAGTTCCCTATGTCTTTATTTATGAGTTCCATTATGATCCTCTCCATGGCTTTGCAGATAAGGCTTGTCAAGCTAATGGGGCAGTAATTTCCAGGGTCTGTGGAGGCACCACCCTTATGAAGTGGGACCACAGTCGCGTCGCCACTCCTTGGAGTGCGTATCCTGAGGTGAGGCTAAGATTAAACAGCTGTCCTAACTGTGGGTTTAATTCCTCATTGAGTTCATGAAGCACACAGCCGGGGACACCATCCGGTCCCATGGATGCTGTGTTTTTGCCTTAGTGAGGGCAGTTCTCACCTGGGCGTTGGAGATGTTTGGGGGCTACAATCCTCTGGAATAGATATCTCTCCTTTTGGGAGGGGGAGAAGTTTGCACTGAACCTGTCAGCCAGTATGTTGGCAATGTGTGTAGGTTCAGTAATTTTCACATCATTTTGAACTAATTCTGAGCATATCTGGGAGTTTCCTCCTAGGTTTCTAACATAGCTAAAGAAGGCCTTATGATTCTCTTTAGAGTCCTTGGCGATTTTCTCTCAAAATTTGCCTTGGATGATTTTATGAGAGCTCTTAGTTTTTACTTATAATGATCAAAGGTGTCTTACCTTTCAAGGATTTTGCTCTATCTTGTAGTAGCTTCCTCCTTTTGTTGTAGAGCTTGTTTATGGCTGGGGTCCACCAGACTGGACGCTTGCCTTTGGTACAGAGAGTCTTAGTTTTGTTTGGGATTGCCTGATCCATGCAGTCCTGTAGGTGCTGGTAGAAGGCATTTGTAAGTGATTCAGCGGTTTGAGTAATGTTTACCACTGGCTCAGGGGCCTTAAAGGAGACCACACTAGTTTTTAGAAGTGTGAAATCGGCTTTTGAGAAGTTTTTCACTGTGGTCTTTTTTGTTTCAGGTGGGGGCGGGATGAGGACCTCCAGCGAGATTAGTTTATGATCTGATCTCACCAGTGAGGGTATACTTCGGTGTTGAACATTTTGATCCCATGTTCGTGATGATGAGATCAAGTATGTTTTCTCCTCTTGTGGGATGGTGACTAGTTGTTCCATGGCATTTGAGTTTATGAACTCCAGGAATCTTTGGGTTAGAGTGTTTGGGCTTGAGTAGTGTTCCCAGTCTATATTAGGGTAGTTAAAGTCACCTAGTATGATGGTGTTTGGAGATACATTTATCCTCCAATGTTTTCAGGAAGGCCATGTGAGGTTCCTGAGTTTGAGAGGGTGGCCTGTAACATGCTACAAATTGCAGAGCAGTCTTGCCTATGGTTAATTGCACCTGGATGGTCTCCGATGCATCATGCGTTGCCACCAACCTTGAGGTGTGGGTGTCCTTTATGAATATGGACACCCCTCCTTTCTTGGTGTTGTCCGGATTTTGGGGCGGAGCATGATATGAGGTGAAACCTGTTAGTGCTGGGGTGCTCTCAGGAGCCTTGAACCAGGTTTCTGAGTCACAGCACAGACATTGATGTTCTCCATATTGAGAAGGACCTCAAGTGCGTGCATCTTGAGATTGAGACTTCTGGCATTGAGCAGCATTACCCTTAGTTTTTTCCTTTTTGGTGTTCTAGGGCGGTAGGTTTAGAATTTGAGCCTTGCCTAAAAAGGCACTATGGGGTGGCAAGAGCCTTTGCCAATATCCGGAAGCCCAGGGGTGACAGGTGCAAGCCGTCCCTTGCGAAGCAGCGTGGCTTGTCCAGCATGTCATCCCAGGCAGACAGACATTGGATCCCCTTTGAATGACACCAGAATTTAAGCCAATTATTAAAGCTGATCATCTTATCACTGTATTGTGGCATCATTCTAGGTGAAGGTAGGATACTGCTCAAGGTCAGGGTCATACCTGCCTGGGCTACATAATCAGAGAGCTCCTCGATGTCCCTTTTCATGTAGTCCAAGGAGGTACGTCTCAGGTCGTTGACACCAGCGTGGACAATGACTGAGTCGTACTTGTACCTGCTGTTGAGAGACCTGAGTGCTTGCGTTATGTGGCGGATTCTGGCGCCTGACAGGCAGCTTACTGT
>NC_056732.1:1526925157-1526990157 GCF_019279795.1 Protopterus annectens | reverse complement strand
GCTAAATACTTTCGTTGTCGATCTCCATTTTACGAAATGGCTTCAGTAAGCCATCCGATTACCAATCTTCTGAAAAAATGTAAGAATAAAGACAGAGACAAACCGCACAGGTCCAAAACTGCCAACGGTGCTTCTGTTAAGCTAGTTGCCAGTTCGCTAGTACTCATTGAGGTGCTTTTGCAGCCCCTGATGCCCACTTCACTGGATTCGCAGGCCTCTACCGACACCCGTTCGGAGTCCAGAATGCCACGAGACTCTTATTCAACTATGTAACCTGCGGATGTCTCTACCTTGGATGGGTCCCGAGCCGCTGAGCAGGCACCGGCTTCTGAGGAAGTTGTTCGTACTACCGATATTCGACCCAAACTGACGGCTTCTTTTGCGTCTTCAGTTCTGTCTAAAACTACCGAGTTTCTAAGGCCAAGAGTACAGGCTACACCTAAAAAACTGACGACCCAAACTCAAGCACCTGCTTCCCAGCCACAACATGAAATGCTTAAAATGGCAGAAAACCTTATTATGGTAATTTGGGTAAGCCAGCCTTCCCCTGCTAAGAGAAAAAGAGACATGTCCCCAGCAGCTTTAACAGACCAACAGTCCGACGAATCTGAGATAACTGATTGTGAAGACATGCCTTTATCTGCTTATGAGGATTCAGATGCAGAAGAATCCATTCCCTCTGCTTCTCCTCCAGAGGATTTTTCTTTTGATGAAACCTTACATACTTTAAGAGAGCATTTCCACTGGGAATGTCAAGACTATCCTCAGTCCAAAAAGAGACTCGAAGAATTTCTAAATTTGCCACAACATGGGCCTTTAGCAATACTCCCAGTCCTGGATGTTGTGGATGAATCCAGTCTAACTCCTGATACTTTACCCTCTGCTCCTAGGAAACAAGGCAGGTACTACAGAGTTCCTGACTCTCACAAATTCCTTTTCAAAAATCTTACTGCTGACCCACATGTCATCTCCCAGGGGCTTAAAGGTATCAAAGCAACTACTGCTAAGAATTTGGACAGGGATTCCAGAGCTTTAGACAGATAGGGTAAGAAAGTATACACCTCTGCAACTCTCGTCATTAGGGCTTTGAATTGCCAGTTTCACATGCTAAAGTACCAACAACATATCCTGGAACTTATTAACCAAAAATTAGCTACCTTTACAGACTGTGCAGAAAATAAAGAATTACAACAGCTTGTGCATTCTGTAAGCCAAGTCAGCAAGCATACTTTGCAATGTGGCTTTGACGCCCTAAAAGCATCTTGCAGGGCAGCAGTCACTGGTTCTGTACTGAGAAGGCATGCTTGGCTTAAGGAGCAGACCTTGCCAGACCATGTCACATCAACCTGTTTGGCACCAAAGCAGAAGAGGTTCTTAAAAAGATGGAAGAAAAAGCTAAATCTCTGTAGACAGTCAAATATTTCTTGCAAGTACAGCCTCCAAGATTCAGTAGGCATTGCCCCTCGAAGCATTGGTCCTTTCCAGCCCCCTCAAGCCCATCTCAAACTAGACCCAGGAGAAACAGACCCCCCCCAGACTACAGTCTCAGAGTATGCAGAGATCTAAGCAATGGGGAGTACCTTCACTTCTAAAACAGGGAGTGCTAAGCCACCCCCTTACGGAAAGAATTCAAAATGACTTCTCAACTCCACTCCCCACCTCTGCCCAACTGCTCATGCCCTTAGGAGGAAAACTTTTCCATCATGCAAAAAACTGGACTTCCATCACCAAAGACCGATGAGTCCTCAACATTGTATCCCAGGGGTACAAATTTTAATTCCACTCTCTGCCAACCCCAAAAGGGTTCCCAAACCTTCCAACAAACCAATGGGCAGAGGCACAAAACCAAGTTCATTCCCTGCTCTCCTTAAGGGCTATTCAACCTGTTCCTGCAGAACATATAGGTCAAGGGTTCTATTCCAGACTTTTCTTGGTACCCAGAAAAGAGGGCACTTGGCACCCAGTCCTAGATCTTTCCATTCTAAACACCTTCCTGGTGGTACCAAAATTAAAAATGCTCACCCTTCAGCAGCTTCTTCCTATGCTGGCCAAAGATGCCACCCTAGACCTAAAAGAAGCCTATTTGCACATCCCTATCAGGGACTCGTGCAGGAAATACCTACGCTTCAGGGCAGGAGCTATGCATTATCAGATGTTCTTCGTGTTTCACTGTTGCATTCATTACACTTGGGTTATCTGCCTGCAGGTAGCCCTCAGCCGGCCTGAATACCAGAGTCTTCGGATTCCTGCATCGGATGCTGTCTCTTCCATGATGTCAGGTCACCATGGGTATGCAACCGATGCCGTTATGTTAGCCTTTCTTGCCGTGCGGTGCCCGAAGCAGAAGCAGTTCGCAAGTGCCGGTCGGCTGATTCCTGAAATTTTCATTTTCAAGTTTCAGAACCAAAGTCTTCAAAAGATAAGTACCCCATTGGGGATCTTTTTTCTTACTGCAACCAATATCAGTAAAAGTTAACAATTGTCTTACCTGTGGAAAGTAAATACCTCATAAAGATTTTCATTCGTACTGCATTCCCTGCTTAAGCCCAGACCATGACATCCCTCACTGTCGGTATTGTGCCTTGTTCAACCCCTGAACTATTCATCATTGGGCTGTCTTTGCAGGAAATTATTTTGGTACTCTGTTTCAGTACCCTGAAATGGCTTTGTTAGGCCATCCGACTACCAATCGAAAAAACGTCAGAATAAAGACAGGGATAGACCGCATATGTCCAAAACTGCCGTTGACGCTTCTTTAAGCTAGTCGCCAGTCCGCTGGTACTCAGTGAGGCACTTTCGCAGCCCCTGATACCCACTACTTCAGATTCGCAGGCGTCTACTGAGATCCATTCGGAGTCCGGTATGCCGTGAGATGCTTCTTCGACTATGGAACCTGCGGATGTCTCTACCTTGGATGGGTCCGGAGCCGCTTTGCAGACACTGGCTTCTGAGGGTGTATTCAGGCCTACAGACTTGCATTTTAAACCGATGCCATTGCCTTCATCCAGGCCTAAAACTCGCACCACGCCTATGAAACCAACGTCCAAACCACAGGCTCAGGCCCATATGCCTAAAAAACAAATGCTTAGAATGGCTGAAGACCTTATTATCTTAATTAGGGGAAGCCAGCCTTCCTCCTCTAAGAGACCTAAAACTGATTTTCCTTCTGATTCTTCTGATCAGGAATATGAAATTTCTGTTCCTTCTGATTACCAGGATTTGCCCTGATCTACCTATGATGATTCTGATGCAGAGGATTCCATTCCCTCTGCTTCTCTTCCAGAAGATTTTTCTTTTGGTGAAACCTTGCACACTCTTAGGGAACATTTCCGCTGGGAAAGCCAGGATTACTGTGACTCCAAAAAAGAGGCTTAGGGAATTCTTACTTCTTCCTCAACACAGGCCTTTAGCTATCCCTCCTGTTCTTGTCATTGTAGATGATGCTTTCTTGGAATATAGCCTTTCCCCAGACACTTTACCTCCAGCTCCCAGAAAACGTGATAGGTATTACAGAGTTCCTGACTCTCACAAGTTCCTCTTTAAATCCTACTGCGGATCCAGAAACCATTTCCCAAGGACCAAAAGGCATTAAGGCTACTGCTGCTAATAATGCTGTCCCTTCTGATAGAGATTCTAGAGCCTTAGACAGATGGGGTAAGAAGGTATACACTTCTGTTACTTTGGCCATTAGGGCTTTAAATTGCCAGTTTCATGTTTTAAAGTGTCAGCAGCATATTATGGGACTACTTAAACAGCAAATGATGTTGATTCCTGACTGTGCTGCACACAAAGAATTACAGGATTTAATGCATTTTGCAGAACAAGTTGGTAAACATACTTTGCAATGTGGTTTTGATGCTTTAGAAGCATCTTGCAGGGCTGCTGTCACTGGGTCTGTACTTAGAAGGCATGCATGGCTTAAGGAGCAAAGCTTGCCAGATCATGTTAAAGCTAAATTATTGGATGCTCCCTTAAACCAATACCGCCTCTTTGGCAACAAAGCAGAAGTCCTCCTCAAAAGGATGGAGGAAAAAACTAAATCTATGCAAACTGTTAAAGATTTCCTACAAGTACAGCCTCCCAGATTTAGTAGGCATTGGCCTTCAAATAATTGGTCCTTTCCGGTCTCTTCCAGGCCTTCTCAGTCCAAACCCAGGAACAGCAGACCACCTAGGTTACAGTATCAGGCTGTGCAGACCTAAGCAGTGGGGGGGTCCCACTTCCAAAGCAGGGAGTAGTAAGCCACCCCCCATAGAAAAATGGCACAATGACTTAACCTTAACCCTTCCAAGCCCTGCTCAACTGCCTGCTCCCTTAGGAGGAAAGCTTGCCCTGCATGCAGAAAACTGGGAACTCATTACCCAGGACAAATGGGTTTTGAACATAGTTTCCCAAGGATACAGATTCCACTTCCACACACTACCAACCCCACACAGTTGGCCAGACCTACCCCCAAATCAATAGGTGGAGGTCCACCAGCAGGTCCTTTCTCTTCTAAGCATCAGGGCTTTTCAACCTGTCCCAGCAGAACAAAGGGGACAAGGTTTTTATTCAAGACTTTTCCTGGTATGCAGAAAAGACAGCTCCTGGCATCCTATCCTGGAACTCTCTATTCTAAACACCTTTCTGGTAATTCCAAAATTCAAAATGTTAACCCTTCAACAGCTTCTTCCTATACTAGGCAAAGATGCCTGGCTGGCAACTTTAGACTTAAAGGAAGCTTACCTGCATATTCCAATAAGGGAATCTAGCAGGAAATACCTACACTTCAGGTCTGGCTCCATGCACTATTAGTTCTCTGCACTTCCCTTTGGCTTATCTACTGCACCCAGGATATTCACAAAGTGTCTAGTCTAGCTCCAGCCATTGCATTTTGCAGACAGAGAAATATTCAAATATACCCATACTTGGATGATTGTTTGATTCAGGCAGAAAGCCAGGACTTGCTATTACAACATCTGGTATTCGTAAAGAAACTTCTATCCTCACTGGGGTACACCATAAACAAAAAGAAATCTCACCTAATACCCTGCCAACAGATTGTATTCCTGAGAGCAAGTTTGAACACAACATCCCAGATGGCTTTCCTCACTCCAGAGAAACAAGTTTATTTGACAACCTACTTCAAACTTTTGGCCACAAAACCCCAGCTATCTGCAAGGAAAATTCTGCAAGCCCTGGGGTTCATGGCCTCTTGCATTCTACTAATTCCATATGCAAGACTGCATATGAGGAAACTACAATGGTACCTAAAAAGCCTATGGTGTCAACATTCTCAGGACTTGGAATCAATGATTCCTATCATTCCTTGTATAAAAACAAAGTTCCTTTGGTGGGCAGAGGCCTGCTACCACAACAAGGGACTCCCTTTCACTCTATACAGAATTCCCTGACAGCCTTCAAAGACCGCATTCTTCCAGGACAACTATTGGTAAAGACAGACAACGCCACAGTTATGTTGTACATAAACAAACAGGGGGTACCCACTCGTACCCTCTCTGCAGACTAGCCATGTCTGTGTGGAACACAGCCTTGAGCTACCAAGTGCACCTACAAGCTCAGTTCCTGCCAGGCAAGCTAAATTCACTGGCAGACGACTTAAGCTGAAATGTCATGGGCCCACACAAATGGAAACTAGAACCAGAAATGTTCAACCTCTTGACAAACAAATGGGGGACTCCAGAGGTAGACCTGTTTGCCTCCCCTCAGAACTACCAATTGGACAAATTCTGCACAAGGACTCCCCACACTCAAGCTTGGAAAGCCAAGCACAATACTGCTTGCACCAGACTGGCCGCACCAGCACTGGTACCCCCTCTTGCGCAGTATGACACTGCTGGAACTACGGCATCTGCCTCAGACCCTTCCCTGCTGTCCCAGCAGGCGGGCCAGATTCTACCCTCTCAGCTTCAAACCCTGAACCTTGCAGCTTGGCTAATTCCTTCAGCTCTCCAATAGCATCCCTCAGTATGCAGGTGCTAGATGTCATTCTGGAGGCAAGGAGGCCTAGTACTAGAAAATCCTATGCTGAAAAGTGTATTGTTGTGGGCTCTTTTGAAGGTGAGAGGGAGGTGAAATTTGCACTGAATCTATCTGCCAGTATGTTGGCAATATCAGTAGGTTCTGTATATTTTGTGCTATTCTGCAGTATCTCAGAGCATATCTGTGAGTTGCCACTTAGAGTTTTGACATAGCTAAAGAAGGCTTTCTAGTTATTTTTCGAGTCTTTGGCTATTTTTCTTTCGATGTTAGCCTTAGATGATTTTATGAGGGACCTTAGTTTCTTACTGATACTGATCAGGGATGTCTTTCCTTCTTGGGGATTTGCTTTTTTTCTGAACTAGTTTCCTCCTTTTGTTGTATAACTTGTTTATGGCAGGGGTCCACCAGACTGGTTTCCTTCTGTTAGGGGAGTGAGTCTTGGTTTTCCTAGGGATGGCACAATCCATGCATCCTTGTAGATGCTCATAGAGTGCAATTGTAATGGATTCTGCATCTTGGGCAGTGTTATCCTTTAGCGTGGGGGCTGTGAAACTTACCACCTCTGACTTAAGTAAGGTGAAGTTTGCTTTAGAAAAGTTTTTCACTGTAGTTTCCTTGGTTGGGGGTGGTGGTGGGGTGTGGACATCCAGGGTGATTAGTTTATGGTCTGATCTAACCAGTGACTGGTTGACCTCCGGTACGGAGCACCTGTCACCCATGTTGGTGATGACTAGGTCCAATATGTTGTGGCCTCTGGTAGGGTAGTTTACCAGCTGATCCAGGGCATTTGAGTTGATAAATTCCAGGAAGCACTGAGCATGGGACTCTGTACTCAAGTAGTTTTCCCAGTTAATGGTAGGGTAATTGAAATATCCCAGGATCAGGGTGTTTGGTAGGATCTTCATGTTTTCCAGAGTCTCCAGAAAGGCGGAGTGGGGGTCCTGGGTCATGGAGGTTGATCTGCAGCAGGCCACAATTTGCATTGCAGATTTGCCCAATGTTAGTTGCACATGGATGATCTCAGAGGTATCATGCTGCGCCACTAACCTGGAGGTGTGGGTATCCTTGAAGAATATGGATACACCCCCTCCTTTTGTGTTTCGGTCCGTGTTTTGTGGCCGAAATGTGTGGTATGAGTTGTAGCCCAGTAGTGCTGGAGTGCTCTCTGGAGCCTTGAACCAGGTTTCAGTTACTGCATAGATGTCGACGTTCTCCATACTTAGGAGTGCTTCGAGCGCATGCATTTTGAGATGTAAACTCCTGGCATTGAGTAGCATAACCCTCAGTTTTTTACTTGTGCTGTTTACAGTGGTGAGTTTGAATTTTGAGCCTTGCCTAAAAAGGCACTATGGGGGTAGCAAGAGCCTTGGCCAGTATTCGAAAGCCAAGGGGTGACAGGTGCAAGCCATAAATGTAGATGTTCGAGTGTATTCACTGTTGCAGTCCTGGTTACCCTCCCTCCAGCCCCCTGACTTCTCTTGGCTCTACCTTTCCTTCTTGTTTGGTATATTTAAGTTTTTCTGGTGTATTTGCTTCTGGTTGGAGGTGTGCCATAACATATAATTGCTTTCCATTGTGGGGGCACCTGACATCTGGGGCAAGAAAAACTGACATAATGGCGTCTGCTGCATGATTTTATACCCCTGATGACCTGACGTCATGAAAGAAGAGACAGCATCCAATGCAGGAATCCGAAGACTCTGGTATTCAGGCTGGCTGAGGGCTACCTACAGGCAGATAACCCAAATGTTATGACTGCAACAGTGAATACACTCGAATATCTACATTTATGGGAAGTGTATGCAACTGTACTTTCTCTGCACTTCCCTTTGGCTTATCCACTGCTCCCAGAGTATTCACAAAATGCTTGGCTCCAGCCATTGCCTACTGTAGACAGAGAAAAATTCAAATTTACCCGTATTTGGACGACTGCCTGATTCGTGCAGACAGGAAATGCTGTTGCAGCACCTAACATTTGTAAAAAAAACTTCTAATTCCCTGGGGTAAACTGTCAACGAAAATAAATCAAAACTAGTCCCCAGTCAACATATTGTATTCCTGGGAGCAAGCTTGGACACAGCATCCCAGATGGCATTCCTCACTCCAGAAAAAAACAAGCCTGTCTGACAGGCTACTTCTCTCAAATGGCCACCAGAACCCAGCTATCAGCAAGGAAAATCCTGCAGGCCCTAGGGTTCATGGCCTCTTGCATCCTACTTATTCCATATGCCAGACTGCATATGAGGAAACTTCAGTGGTACTTAAAAAGTATTTGGTGCCAACATTCTCAGGACCTGGAAACTGTCATTCCTATCATACCTTGTCTAAGGACGGAGTTTCTTTGGTGGGCAGCAGCATGCAACCACAAGGGACTTCCCTTTACTCAACCCCACGCCGCCCAGACCCTAACCACAGATGCATGAGACTATGCCTGGGGGGCACACCTGGATATCAAGTGCATTCAGGGCCACTGGAGCCCAAGTCAGATTCATCTGCACATCAACCAAAAAGAGATGCTAGCTGTTCAGCATCCTCTAACAGCTTTCAGATCCCTACTGTCACCAGGACCCCTGCTAATAAAAACAGACAACACCACAGTTATGTGGTACATCAACAAGCAGGCGGGAACCCCCTCTTACCTACTCTGCAGGCTAGCCATGGCCCTGTGGAACATGGCCTTGGACATGCAGGTCCATCTGCAAGCTCATTTCCTGCCAGGCAAACAAAACTCACAGGCAACGACTTAAGCAGAAATTTCCTAGACCCACACAAGTGACAATTAGAGCCCAGCACCTTCAGCCTTCTGATTCAGAAATGGGGGACCCCAGCGGTGGATCTCTTTGCCTCCCTTTGCAATCACCAGCTCAGCAAATTTTGCACCAGGACACCTCACAGCAGGGCCTGGAAAGTGGATGCCCTATCCTTCCAGTGGGTAAACCTCTCAATCTATGCATTTCCCCCTCTGCCTTTTCTCTCAAGAATATCGCTCAAGATAAGACAGGACAAACCAAGGGAAGTCCTGATTGCCCCGGACTGGCCAAGCCAGCACTGGTACCCACTACTGTGCAGCCTGTCACCAGTGCCACCTTGGCACCTACCTCAGAGCCCGACCCTCCTCACTCAGCAGGGGGGACAGAGCTTGCATCCACAACTGCAAACCCTGAATCTTGCAACCTGGCTTATTTATTGAAATCTCCCCCAGTGACCAGCCTAAGCAGGCAGGTGCTGGATGTCATTCTTGAAGCTAGAAGACCCAGTACAAGGAAATCCTATGCTGACAAGTGGAAAAGGTATTGCCCCTGGATTCAGTCTAAAGGAGAGAAGACAACTCTGCCCTCCCTACCTCTTATCCTGGATTACTTAGCAGATCTACTCCACAGAGGCCTATCCTTCTCCTCCATTAAGATCCGTGCCTGTGCCATTTCGGCTCATTACAACACTGAGCCACCCCTCTACTCTCACCCTCTCATCAAACAGTTTCTGAGAGGGGCAAACAACTTAAGGCCACCAAGAAGAGCACCCACCCCTGCTTGGGACCTTAACTTTGTACTGGGAAAGCTCACGCTACCCCCTTTTGAGCCTGCAGCATCAGCAGAGTTAAAATTCCTCTCTTGGAAAACAGCATTGCTTCAGCACTGATGGCTGTGGAACCCTTCATTATTTTTCATGCTGACAGGGTTTCCCTAAGGACTAATCCTTCCTTTATGCCTAAATTGGTGTCCAGTGTGGCTCTCAACCAATCTATCCATTTGCCACTCTTCTTCCCTAGTCCTCAAAATAATGGGGGAAAGGATCTTGCACTCCATGGACGTGCACAGACGGCTCAGATTCTACTTGGATAGGACTAAGCCCTTCAGGAAATCTGACCAGTTATTACTCAGTTTTCACCAAGGGCAGAGGGCAAGGCCATTTCAAAACAGACAATTTCCAAATGGATAGCACACACTGTCCATTTCTGCTACAAACACCATGGGAAACCAACCCCTCAGGGGGGTCAGAACACATACCAGTAGGGCAACTTCTACTTCTACAGCATTCCTCAGGGGAGTCCCTACCAGGGACATTCTGGAGGCTGCTACATGGAGTTCTGTACACACATTCACCAAGCATTATCACCTGCCTATATTTTTTAGATCCAGGGCGGGTTTTGCAGCTGCAGTCCTGCAGGGCCTACTAGCCAGCCCATACTCTTCTTGATTGCCTCCATCCTTTCTTCAGCTTTGGGAATCAACCCAAGTGTGATGACTGCAGCAGTGAAACACGAAGAACATAGTACAGTTGTGTGCACTTACCATAAATGTAGATGTTCGAGTGTATTCACTGTTGCAGTCCTGATTTCCCTCTCTCCAGCCCCCTTCTCTCTCTCTCTTTCCTCTCTGTATATTACTCACCCCTTGCAGGGGTATGGGTATTGGTATTGGTATTTATTTTTTACTGATGGTGATTTTCCCACCATAGCTTAGCTGCCTATTGGGGGCCTCCTGACATTTGGGGCAAGAAAAACTGAAGTAATGGCGTTGGCTGCCTGTTTTTATACCCCTGAAGACCTGACGTCAGTCCTGGAGCAACAGCAACCGACGCAGAAATACTAAGTCTCTGGTATTCGGGCCGACTGAGGGCTACCTTTAGGCAGATAACCCAAGTGTGATGACTGCAACAGTGAATACACATGAACATCTACATTTATGGTAAGTGTACACAACTGTACTTTTCATGAGGTGAGAGGTAGGAAGAATTAGCAAGAGAGGAGAACAGTGAAAGGTGAGTAAGCTGAGTTATAAGAAAGGAAAACGGAGAGGGAGTGAAAATGAAATGAAGGGAGTCACTAGGGTGAGTTTTGAGAAAGGAGGAAAAAAAGGATGGGGGAGCAGAAATGATATAGATGTGGTCAAGAGGGATGAGAGCATGAGCATTCCCAGTGAGAAGAAAAATGGGAATGAAGCATGGTCTTGAAGGTGGAGTGGTTTTGGGTGATTCGAATATGGGGGGGGACTGAATTCCATAGGCGAGCGAGGGAGAAAGACAGGAGAAATTGCCCAGGTGTGCATAAGGGTTTGTACACTTCAAGGAGGTTCTGGTTACTGGACCTGAGTAGTCTGTCAGGATGATGCAAGGTGAGTATGGAGGAGAGGGAAGGGCAGTTAGAGGGTTTGAAAATGAGTTTGTGAGCAGTTAACAGTTGAATGTAAGCGAGATAGTGGGGGGGGAGTTCCAGCCACTTCAAGGAGTGGAGCGCATCACAGTGGTGGGAGGAGGATTTGGTCCCAGTAGCAAACTTAGAGATTTTATTGTAACAGGATGACAGTTTTGACTTTAGGGAGAATTGAAGGTTTGTGAGGAGAGGGGCTCCATACAAGAGAGAGGGGATGAGGTAGAAAATAGCAAATGTTTGGAAGAGGGAGTGAGATAACGGTTGTGACAATACAGGATTCTGAGCTTTTGGTGTGTTTTCTTAATACTAGTTTGTATATGAATGCCAAACTTTAAATGTTCATCAATGATAGCACCTAGAAGTTTTGTATGGGAGACTACTTCAATGGGAATCTTATTCTGACTGACTATAGAGAAGGAATTTTTATTGATAATTAAAAAATTTCTCCAAAGCCAACTTCATGCTTCTTAAGACAGAAGTGGTGAACTTCATGACACCCATGCAGATGGACAATACAGTTACAACTGCTGAATCCTACACAAATGCACACTATAAGTACTTACACAAGTGCATGGATCGTGCTATCCCAAACAGAACCAAGACGCTATCCTCCAAAAAAAGGAAGCCAATCTGGTGGTCCCCTGCCATAAACAAACTGTACAACAGAAGGAAGAAACTGTTGCAAAAGAGAGTAAAATCCCATGAGTGGAGGAGCTCCCTGGTCAGCTTCAGTAAGAAACTGAGATCCCTTATAAGATCCTCCAAAGCTAGCTACGAAAACAAAATCACCACTAAATCCAAGGACAACCACAAAGCATTCCATAGCTATGTAAAGAATCTAGATGGCAATACCCAGATCTGCTCTGAGTTACAGTACAAAGGCATGAAAATTACAGAACCAACTGATATTGCCAACATCCTGGCAGATCGGTTCAGTGCTAACTTTACCCCCCTCTCACCCCCTAAAGGGCCCATATCTATACAGGAAGAATGCAGAGTCCCTGTAATCACAACTACGCAGATAAAAGCTGTACTCTCTAAAGCCAAAAACACAGCATCCATGGGACCGGACAACATCCCAGGCTGCGTTTTACACGAACTGGCTCCCCACTTAAGCACCATGTTCAGTAATAGTCTTGCATCAGGCTTTGTGCCCACTGAATGATGCATAGCAACAGTTATCCCACTCCACAAAGGGGGAGCCACCACTGATCCCGGGAACTATCGACCTATTAGCCTGACGAGCCTGGTCTGCAAGGCCATGGAATGACTCATAAACAAAGACATTGGTAACCTCCAAACTCTGGATCCCACCCAGTTCGGGTTTGTGAAAGGCAGATCATGCCTCCTGAACCTGATCGACTTCTTTGAGGCAGTCAACAAAGCCGTGGATGAGGGTAAGGTGGTTCACACAGCCTATCTTGACCTCGCCAAGGCTTTCGACACTATCCCCCATTCTGGAATTATAGCTAAACTCACTAAACTAGGTATAAATCCCTACGTCACAAGATGGGTTGCCAACTGGCTCACTGACAGATCCCACACTGTAAAAGTTGCAGACTCCAAATCTTACCTCAAGGCAGTGACAAGTGGAGTGCCACAGGGTTCCGTCCTGGGACCTCTCCTGTTTGGTATCTACTTCTTTGAAGTACAGGCTAACACAGAAGGCCTCTGGCTGATGAAGTTCGCAGATGACTGCAAACTAGGAGCCATAGTCAAGTCCCCAAATGATGTGGACATCCTACAGAAGGGCCTCACCGAGACAGATGCCTGGTATCAGAGCCATGGCCCAATGCCAAAAAGTGCAGTGTCATCCCCTTGGTAAAAACTCTGTACCCATGAACTACCACATAGGCAGCAATCTACTTAACACCGAATGCGTGATAAGAGACCTTGGGATCTAGGTGGACAGTAGTCTCTCCTTTGATAGTCACATCGCACAGTAGTCAGGAAGTCCTTCTACGTGGCGCACCTCATCATAAAAGGGTTCTCATCCAGGAAAAAAGAGATCATTGTTCCCAAGCCTGGATGCGGCTTTGTAATTTTATGGACCCCTTTAAGCGTCCTTCACCAATACCCCTTTGATGGTTCGGCTTTGTTGGGACCTCAGGTGAAGGATACCTTGACCAGGTGTGAGCAGGATGGTAAAACTCTTTCTGCCGTTGAGTCCATTTTCACTCCTTCTAGACCATATCCCAGGGTCAGAAGGGAAGATAATAGTTCATAAAGCCCAAGGAGCTACACGGACACCACGTGGTCAGTTTACCCCCAGAGGCAGAGGGGGGGTAACAACAATAGGCGCCGCCCTAGAGGCAGGGGTCCTCAGAACCAGGGCAACAGGGAGTCTCTTCCTGAAGCCCTTTCAGCATCCCTGAGGTGTTGCCCGACTGTCCACCCTTGGAGGCAGTCGGGAGGATTCGCTGTGCCAGTAGCCTGGCAATCCCTATCACAAGATATGTGGGTACAGTCGATCATATCCGAGGGTTACAAAATCCCCTTGAAAGGTATCCCGTGCCTCAACAATCCCTTCTAGACATCTCACCGGTCAAAGGGATTTGGCAGAACAGGAGGTTTCAAAGCTCCTAGAAAAAGAAACCGTCCAGACTGTGCCGGCAGACCAGGTAGGATCCGGCGTCTACTGAGATTCTTTTGGTCCCCAAAAGGACGGAGATTGGAGACCAATATTAGACCTGAGCAGTCTAAACAGATTTGTCAAGAAGGCAAGATTCCGGATGGTCACGCTTCAGTCCATTCTGCCCTTTCTGGGCAAGGACAACTGGATGTGCTCTATAGATCTTCAGGACGCGTACTATCACATAAAGATTCACAGGCGCTCCAGAAGGTTTCTCCGCTTTCTAGGGTCCAGTCATTACCAATTCAGAGCCCTGCCCTTTGGCCTCACTTCAGCCCCCAGAGTGTTCACCAAATGCATGGCAGTGGTCATAGCTCATCTGAGACGTCAAGGATTCCAGGTGTTTCCTTATTTGGACGACTGACTCCTGTCCGCCACCACCAGGTGTCAGCTTCTTCAGACCAGAGACTACACTCTACAGCTTTGCAGGAGTTTGGGAATTTCAGTAAATTTCGAAAAATCTTCTCTGCTGCCTTGCCAATCTATCACCTTTATAGGCGCAGAATTAAACACCGTCAAAATGTTAGCCAGACTAACAGATCAAAGAATTCTGGACATCAAAAATTTCGGATTTTATTGCAGAGCAACAAGGTCAAAGCCAGATTTATACTAAAGGTTCTAGGTCTTATGGCTGCGGCCATTGTTCTACTACCACTGGCTCGTTTCCACATGCGTCTTCTGCAATGGATGCTATTCACGCAGTGGTCGTACCACAGTCTCCCGATGAGGCACGAAATCTTAGTCACACAGTCGTGCAGAACTCATCTGAATTGGTGGATATCTTCCCTCTTCTTCATCAGGGCCGACCCTTTGTTTCCCCTCCTCCAGTTGCCACAGTCACTCGGATGCCTCTCTGATCGGGTGGGGGCATTATCAGGGCAGGATGGTCCACGTGGCGGCAACCCATAGAATACCATCTGCACATAAATGTCCTGGAGATGAGAGGCGGTGCTTTTAACGTTGCAGGCCCTCAATGACTTTCTTCCCACGGGACTATTGCAGTACAAGCGGACAACATGTCCGTGGTCTGGTACATCAGCAAGCAGGGCGGGACCAGGTCCTATCCGTTGTGTCGAAGCTCTCAGACTTTGGCAATGGGCAATCTCCTCTCATCGGTTTCACAATGTAGCACATCCCGGCAGGTCCAACCTCTTGGCGGACAGGCTGAGCAGATCCATTCTGATGCCTCACGGTGGTCTCTCAATCAATCTGTAGTGGATCAGATTTTTCTGCAGTGGGGCACTCCTTGTTGCGATCTTTTGCTACTCCTCAAAACAACAAGTGCCCGATTATTTCACCCTTTCCCCTTCCAGGCCAACCCCTGAGAGACTCTCTAACCCAGGATTGGCCCGGGGACTCTGTGCAGCTTTTCCTCCTTTCCCTTGATTCCACAAGTCATTCAGAAAGCCACCGTTTTGAGAGCCAAGTTGATTCTCATTGCCCCTTATTGGCCTCGACAAATTTGGTTTCCGTCTCTGCATCGTAACCTTTTGGTGCAGCCCTGGCATCTGGACCCATTCCGGATCTCTTGATCCACCAGTCGGGTCAGCAGCACCGGGCCATTCATTCTCTCAACCTCACTGCTTGGCTGCTCCACTTCCTTCCCTAGCCAGGCTTCCGATGATCTCTGACTCCGTCCAGAGACATCTTAGTGTCTTCTTAAAGTCGCCCACTAGGACTGTTTATGCTAGCAAGTGGCGACGTTTTTCTATTTGGGCAAATTCCAGGAATATTGATCCCTTTACTGCTCCTGTACATTATGGTTTAGATTTCCTGGCGGAGGTTTTTCATTCAGGATCCTCGTCATCTACAGTTAAAGTACAACTGGCTGCTATTTCCAAGTATCATGTTGGCTTGCATGACAATAACATTATGTCTCATAGATTATGCAAGGCCTTTCTGAGAGGAGTTTTTCTCCTAAAGCCGCCTATAAAGCATCCTCCTCCGCAATGGGATCTAAACTTAATGTTGGCATCCTTGATACTACCTCCCCTCGGGCCGTCCGCTTCATGTTCTTTGCAGTTATTGACCTGGAAAAGTATATTCTTACTGGCTGTCACTTCAGCAAGAAGGGTTTCCGAGATTCAAGTTCTCTGCATTCGTTCCCCTTACTTGGTTTTTCATAAGGACAGGGTATCATTAAGAACGAACCCTTCCTTTCTCCCCAAAGTTGTGTCTCAAACCAATATTAACCAATCTATAGATCTACCAGTCTTCTTCCCAAACTATTCCGACAGAGCTGAACAGAAGCTTCATTTTTTGGATGTCCATCGTCAGCTCAGGTACTATTTGCAAAGAACTAAACAATTCAGAAAATCGGACCAGTTATTTGTCTCCTATGCAGAAAACAGGATAGGTCTTCCAGTTTCTAAAGTGACCTTATCCAGATGGTTGACTTCCACCATTTCCTTTGTGTACTCTCTCAGGGGCAAGCAGCTAACTTCTAAACCAAAAGCACACTCAACCAGGAGTCTATCCACTTCTGCAGCCTTTCAGGATAGACTACCCATTGATACTATTTGTGCAGCAGCTACTTGGGCCACACCTCATACCTTTGTCTCTCATTACAAGTTGGACTTGGCCTCCAGAGATAGGGCCAGTTTTGGTTCCACAGTTCTCAAGAGTCTGTTCCATTGAGCCACCCGGGATACAGGTGCTAGGGCGGTCCCATCCAGCAAGAATGAAGGCGAGATTGACAACTTAACATTTAGAAGTTATGTACCTACCATAACGTTCCATGTTAGTTGTCTTCTACGCCTTCTTTCTTCGTCCCTCCCTACCCCCTGGCCTGGACAGATCTTGAAGAGTTCCTATCAGGTTGTTTCCTCCTGAGCCTTCATATGAGGACTCTTTTTATGAACTTGTTTTCCTAATTATGTTAGGTTAGTCCTTAGCAGGGTAGGTTAGCTGCCAAACGAGATCTGAGGTAGTTCCGCCTTGCATCATGGGATATAGGGTTGCCTCGAGCTGGTAAAAGGAGTTCTCAAGCTAAAGCAAGTGCCGAGTCGGAGCCGAGGATCGGCTCCGAACCCATCCAGCAAGAAAGAAGGCGAGAGAAGACAACTAACATGGAACGTTATGGTAGGTACATAACTTCTAATTTTGGGTGATTCGAATATGGGGGGGACTGAATTCCATAGGCGAGCGAGGGAGAAAGACAGGAGAAATTGCCCAGGTGTGCATAAGGGTTTGTACACTTCAAGGAGGTTTTGGTTACTGGACCTGAGTAGTCTGTCAGGATGATGCAAGGTGAGTATGGAGGAGAGGGAAGGGCAGTTAGAGGGTTTGAAAATGAGTTTGTGAGCAGTTAACAGTTGAATGTAAGTGAGATAGTGGGGGAGTTCCAGCCACTTCAAGGAGTGGAGCGCATCACAGTGGTGGGAGGAGGATTTGGTCCCAGTAGCAAACTTAGAGATTTTATTGTAACAGGATGACAGTTTTGACTTTAGGGAGAATTGAAGGTTTGTGGGGAGAGGGGCTCCATACAAGAGATAGGGGATGAGGTAGAAAATAGCATATGTTTGGAAGAGGGAGTGAGATAACGGTTGTGACAATACAGCATTCTGAGCTTTTGGTGTGTTTTCTTAATACTAGTTTGTATATGAATGTCAAACTTTAAATGTTCATCAATGATAGCACCTAGAAGTTTTGTATGGGAGACTACTTCAATGGGAATCTTATTCTGACTGACTATAGAGAAGGAATTTTTATTGATAATTAAAACATTTCTCCAAAGCCAACTTCATGCTTCTTAAGACAGAAGTGGTGAACTTCATGACACCCATGCAGATGGACAATACAGTTACAACTGCTGAATCCTACACAAATGCACTCTGTAAGCACTTACACAAGTGCATGGATTGTGCTATTCCAAACAGAACCAAGACGCTATCCTCCAAAAAAAGGAAGCCAATCTGGTGGTCCCCTGCCATAAACAAACTGTACAACAGAAGGAAGAAACTGTTGCAAAAGAGAGTAAAATCCCATGAGTGGAGGAGCTCCCTGGTCAGCCTCAGTAGGAAACTGAGATCCCTTATAAGATCCTCCAAAGCTAGCTACGAAAACAAAATTGCCACTAAATCCAAGGACATCCACAAAGCATTCCATAGCTATGTAAAGAATCTAGATGGCAACACCCAGATCTGCTCTGAGTTACAGTACAAAGGCACGAAAATTACAGAACCAACTGATATTGCCAACATCCTGGCAGATCGGTTCAGTGCTAACTTTACCCCCCTCTCTCCCCCTAAATGGCCCATATCTATACAGGAAGAATGCAGAGTCCCTGTAATCACAACTACGCAGATAAAAGCTGCACTCTCTAAAGCCAAAAACACAGCATCCATGGGACCGGACAACATCCCAGGCTGCGTTTTACATGAACTGGCTCCCCACTTAAGCACCATGTTCAATAATAGTCTTACATCAGGCTTTGTGCCCACTGAATGATGCACAGCAACAGTTATCCCATTCACAAAGGGGGAGCCACCACTGATCCTGGGAACTATCAACCTATTAGCCTGACGAGCCTGGTCTGCAAGGCCATGGAATGGCTCATAAACAAAGACATTGGTAACCTCCAAACTCTGGATCCCACCCAGTTCAGGTTTGTGAAAGGCAGATCATGCCTCCTGAACCTGATCGACTTCTTTGAGGCAGTCACCAAAGCCGTGGATGAGGGTAAGGTGGTTCACACAACCTATCTTGACCTCGCCAAGGCGTTCAACACCATCCCCCATTCTGGAATTATAGCTAAACTCACTAAACTAGGTATAAATCCCTACATCACAAGATGGGTTGCCAACTGGCTCACTGACAGTACCCACACTGTAAAAGTTGCAGACTCCAAATCTTACCTCAAGGCAGTGACAAGTGGAGTGCCACAGGGTTCCGTCCTGGGACCTGTCTTGTTTGGTATCTACTTCTTTGAAGTACAGGCTAACACAGAAGGCCTCTGGCTGATGAAGTTCGCAGATGACTGCAAACTAGGAGCCATAGTCAAGTCCCCAAATGATGTGGACATCCTACAGAAGGGCCTCACCGAGACAGATGCCTGGTGTCAGAGCCATGGCCCAATGCCAAAAAGTGCAGTGTCATCCCCCTTGGTAAAAACTCTGTACCCAGGAACTACCACATAGGCAGCAATCTACTTAACACCGAATGCGTGATAAGAGACCTTGGGACCTAGGTGGACAGTAGTCTCTCCTTTGATAGTCACATTGCCACAGTAGTCAGGAAGTCCTTCTACGTGGCACACCTCATCATAAAAGGGTTCTTATCCAGGAAAAAAGAGGTCATTGTTCCCCTCTACTCGTCACTCATTAGACCCATTATAGAGTACAATGCCCCTTTTGGAATGTACCTCACAAGACAGCTGCAGCAGCTGGAAAGGCCACAGAAGTACCTCACAAAGAGGATTACTGGCCTCAAACAAATGCCCTACACTGACTGCCTCAAAAAACTCCAGCTTTACTCCATAGCATATCGCCTACTCTGAGGTGATCTCTGCCTAACATATAAAGCTATGTCAAACCCAGAGCTGTTGGACATGCTGCACCTAAAGAAATCCCAATCCCTCCAAGCTACACACTCTAGGGACCTAAACCTTGTCACCACAATAAACAGGACATGCTGGCGGGATAGATTCCATCCCAGAGACTTCCTATACTCTGGAACAAGCTACCCATCTATGTCAAGCAAAGTTCTTCATTAGCACTCTCCAAGAAAAATCTTGATAAGTGGATGGGAAATAAGAAATACACCCCGAGGATCACTTCTGTGTCTCTGCTGGACAGTGGCACAGGAAAATAACTCTCTTGGGTGGCGTAAGCTATGGTACCTTGCTGGCTAGGCTTATGTAGGCCCTTGGGCCGATAGCCTAGTACCTACCTATGAACCTATGATAGAGGTATTTTTAGATGGGGTAAAGATCATGATTTTGGTTTTGAATGCATTGAGAACAAAGTGATTTTTCAACATCCGAGACTCGGTACAAGAGAAGGCATCTTGTGTTAGTTGCATGAATTTGGGGAGAGATTGAGCATAGCAAATTATGGTGGAATCGTCTGTGTATTGGACAAGTTTGGTATTAGAAATGCACTGATGAAAATTATTAATGAAGATTTTAAAAAGTAAGGGACCCAGTATTAAGCCTTCTGGAACTCCTGTTGGAGTGTGAAGGAAGGAAGAGGTACTAGTGTTCCACTTGATGGCTTGCTGTCTATTAGAAAGGTAACTGGAAACCCAGTTAATAGAGGAGGGGGAGAGATTGAGAAGAGAGAGTTTGGACAAGAGAAGGTTGTGGGAAACAGTATCAAAGGCCTAAGTCTAGGAGAAGGTTAGATAAAATGTTGCCATAGTCTCTGGTATGGTTGATGATGTCAAGGAAGGAGAGAAGGGCAGTGGTAGTACTATGTCCAGGTCTACATCCATGTTGAGTTGGAGAAAGAAGTTGATTATCTAGGAGGTAGAGAAGGAGTTGCAAGTGTATGCATTTTTGATATAGGGGACAGGATGGCTATAGGACGGAAGTTGGAAATTTCAGTATTGTTGCCTCCTTTGTGGAGGAGAATGATGAACACTTTCTTCCAGAGGAGGGGTACATAGGATTCTTGGATTGAACAGATGATAAGTATGGTGATGGGAAGGGCTATGCCATCAGCAGTTAGCTTGAGAAAGTTAGATGGAAGGTTGTCTGGGGCATGAGAGCATGGTTTTAGATTTAGTAGAAGTTATGGTGTACAGAGAGACAGCTTGTATGGTAAAGGGGGGATGAGTAGTGTTGATGTCAGTGGGACTAGAGGTGAGGGTGTGGGATGAAAGTGGAGTAGAAGTGTTATTGGAGAATGATGTGGTCATCTTGGCTGTTGAATCAATAAAGAAAGAGTGGAATTGGGTAGCTAAGATATGATCTGGAGAGTTAGGGTCAGGGCAGGGATTATCTTTTTTGCCAAGAGAGAGAGGAGAGTAGATTTACTATTCCAAAATTTTGGGGGGTTGGATCTATGATTGTTGTGAAGCTTGGAGTAGTAGGACTTTCAGTCTAAAGCCATTTGTTTTTACACTTTATTACGGAGTTGCTTATACTCAGTAAGGGTGTTAGGTGTTTTAGATTTATGGTAACGCTTCCAAGATTTATCTCGGAGATGCATGAGTGTAATAGTTGCTTTAGTTGGCCAAGGGGCAGATTTGGGTTGGATTATTTTAGTTCTGTGGGGAGTGAAGCTATCTAGTAGGTTATTGAATGTAGTAATGAAGTATGTAACACCATCGCCAAGAGGGAGGTTTTTTTAGGGTTCCAGTTCATATGTTGTAGTGATTCAGAGAAAGCTAGAGGGTTGAAGTTTTTTGGGGTACGAGTTGTGATGTAGCTGTGGTGAAGATGGAGGGAGGATGGTGAGCAAAGAGCAAAGGCTGGGAGATATTCGCTGAGGGAGTTGGGTAGGGTACCATTGTCAGAAATGGAGTTGGGGTGAGAAACTAATATCCAGTCCAGAATACTACTGGAGTTATCTTTATTAAGTCTGGTAGGAGATGTAATTATTTGGGTGTAGCTGTATAGGTTTAAATTCTGAGGTGATGTAGGTGATTGAATAGAAGTCCAATTTATATTTACATCACCTAGGCATATAGTTTCATTGCTTATGTTGGATGAGAACCAAGACAGCATATCCTCAAGAATGGGGATGTTATTTCCTGGTGGAATATAAAGAGCAGCTATATATATGTTTTTATGATTATTAATTTTCAGGAGGGCCAGGGTTAGTTCAGCTGTTGCGAATTGGGGTATAGGCTTGGTAAAGGGTGTCACTATTAAGAGAGGAGGAGAAACATAGGGCTACTCTGCCACATTTCTTTAGAAGTCTGTCATTTATTATAATCTTGCAGTTGGGAGGGGTAATTTCGGAATCTTTTATACGGGGTTTTAGCCATGTTTCGGTGATAGAGAGAATGTCAGGGTGGTAATGTGATAGCCAGGCATGAATGGTTGGAAGTTTATTGCTTAAACTTTGGGTGTTAATGGTAGCAAAAAGGAGAGATTTATGGTGAGAGGGTGAGGAAGACAAGTTAGGGTTAGAAGCATGGTCGTCTAAGGCTCCAGGATTAGGATGTATGTCGCCAGGGTGGAGGATAGAGATTAGATGGAGTAGGAGGGAGGCAAGGTATTTACATTCTTTGGAATTGGAGTTGAGAGCAGGGTAGCTGGAGAGGTATGGATTGTGAGGGATTGGGACTGTATTACAGATATCAGGAAGAGTCTTTCTAGTAAAGAGGAGAGAGTCATTATAGTAGTAGAGGTGAGGAGAGATATAAGTAGAGAGGTGAGATTCTTTTAAGGCATGTATTGAAGTTGTATGATAGAGAGGGGAGTAAGAAAAGTCAGGTGGTCTGTAGGCAGTAGAGGAGGAAAGGTAGACATATTAATGGTACAGTATGTGTAGGTTTGATTTGCATGGTAGTGTAAGGTTATAGTACGCAGCAAGAATGTGCAGAGGGGAGAAGAAATTAGCAGAAGGCAAAGTGGTGTGTGGTCCTTGGTAGTAAGAATGGGGGAAGGTAAGAATAGGTAAGGGGGGAGGGTGCTGGTAGTGGAAACAGGAGAGGTTGGTGGATGAGGAGGTGGGTGGAGATTGTCCAGATAGGTTGAATGCTAAAGGGGGTGTGGAAGAATATAGTACAGTTAGCCTGAGAAACAAGGAAGTAGTAAAACAGATTATGATAGCAGTGTAAAACCAATAAATTATAATCACTCAGGACTGGAAGGGATTTTGTTATACCTTACCAGCCTCAGTAAGAAGCTGAGATCCCTCATAAAATCCACCAAAGCTAGTTATGAAAATAAAATTGCCAAAGATTCCAAAGACAAACAAGGCATTCTATAGTTATGTCAAGAATCTAAATGGCAATGCTCAGATTTGCTCTGAGCTGCAACAGAATGGCATTAAATATACTGATCCCAAAGATATTGCCAATATCCTGGCAGATCGATTCAGTGCCAACTTCACCCCCCTCTCACCCCCTAAATGGCCCATCTCAATACCTGAAGATTGCCAAATTCCAGTAATAATGGCCACACAGGTAAAAAACGCACTCTCCAAAGCTAAGAATACAGCATCCATGGGACCAGATGACATCCCGGGCTGTGTACTACATGAACTACAAAATGAACTGGCACCTCACCTAAGTGTCATGTTTAATCATACCCTCACCTCAGGCTTCATGCCCACTGAGTGGCGCACAGCTACAATTATCCCACTCCACAAGGGGGGGGATCCAACTTGGATCCCAGTAACTGCTGCCTCATCAGTCTGACGAGCCTGATCTGCAAGGCCATGGAACGTATTATCATGGAACTTATAAACAAAGACATTGGCAACCTTAAAACACTGGGCCCCACCCAGTTTGGGTTTGTGAAGGGCTGATCTTGTCTCTTGAACCTTGATTGACTTCTTCGAATCATTCTGCAGAGCCGTGGATGAGGGTAGGGCAGTCCACACAGTCTATCTGGACCTCGCCAAGGCCTTTGACACCATCCCCCACTCTGGAATCATAGATAAACTTACTAAGCTGGGCATTATTCCCTATGTCACTCGATGGGTTGCCAACTGGCTTACTGACAACCCACACTGTAAAAGTAGCTGACTCCAAATCCATCTCCAGACAAGTGACAAGTGGAATACCTCAGGGTTCAGTCCTGGGACCTCTCTTTTTTGGCATCTACTTCTCTGAAGTACATGCCAACACTAAGGGACTCTGGCTAACCAAATTTGCAGATGACTGCAAACTGGGAGCCATTATTGAATCCCCAGTGTCATAGCGACAGTTAGGTTTTATTTATTTATTTTGTTGACTTAGTCCAGCTGGGAACAGCCAATAAACATGAAGGGCAAAAATCTTTAATCGGTTCTAAATTTTTGATGACGGTGTGTAATACAGAAACAGATGCTTGGTGCCAGAGCCATGGGCTCAAGCTCAATGCCAAGAAATGTATAGTTATCCCCTTTGGGAAAAAACATGTACCCGTGAATTACCACGTAGGTGGCAGTACACTGAACACCGAAAGTGTGATAAGAGACTTAGGGACACAGGTGGACAGTGGTCTCACCTTTGATAACCACATCACCACAACAGTCAGGAAATCCTTCTTTGTGGCACACCTCATCACTAAGGGCTTTTTATCCAGAAAAAAGGAGGTCATTGTCCCACTGTACTCATCCCTCATTAGACCCATTATAGAATACAACGCCCCATTTCGTATGTACCTCTCAAGACATCTGCAGCAACTGGAAAGGCAGCAGAAATATCTCACTAAAAGAATCACAGGCCTAAATCAGATGCCCTATACTGACCGCCTTAAAAAACTCCAGCTATACTCTGTCGCATATTGTCTACTCTAAGACGATCTCTGCTTAACATACAAGGCCATGTCAAACCTAGAGCTGTTGGACATGCTACACTTAAAGAAATCCAATCCCTCAGAGACACACACTCCAGTGATCTAAACCTTGTCATCACAATAAACAAAACATGCTGGAGGGATAGGTCCCTGTCCCAGAGACTCCCCAGATTCTGGAATAGACTGGCCATACATGTCAAGCAGAGCACCTCTTTGGCCCTCTTCAAAAGGAACCTTGATGACTGGATGGGAGAAAGGAAATTCACCCCAGGGATCACGTCAGTCGCCCTGCTAGTCAGGGGTCCAGGGAAGTAAATAGTGTGGGAAGAAATAGCTAGGGAATTGTTATGGCTAGGCTTGTATAGGCCCTAGGGCCGATAGCTTAGTACCAACCTATGAACCTATTATTATTTTGTTAGAGTAGTAGCAGCTACAGAAACGGAATGGTACACTCAGGAGTGAAAATCCAAAGAAAATATACTACTGTTTTCTGTTTCCAGAACATATGCATTAGTTAATAGCAGCTAGTATTTTTTAAGTTTTGTATGTGTGTGTGTGTGTGTGTGTGTGTGTGTGTGTGTGTGTGTGTGTGTGTGTGTGTGTGTGTGTGTGTGTGCGTGTGTGTGCAAAGTTACACACACATTTTATATGTGCGTCTGTTTTAAGTTTAAACTCATTGCTGCTTGTACAGTTAGACTAAGAGAGATGCAAGTCATAAAAAAATTTCAATAGCAGTGTGAAAACAAAAGAATACTCACTGAGAATGACAGATTTTTTTCTGTATTTTTATTTTTATTTTTTATTAATGGTATATACAGCCAGAAAATAATACACTGAGTGAAAAGCCACCATGTACTGATGCTTTACTTATTAGCAAGTATTGTTTCTTAAAAAAAAGAGTTCATATGAAACAAGAGAAGTAATGCATCGTAGGCACTTGTGTATTAATTTAGGCAGACGCACGCACACACACACACACACACACACACACACACACACCCTTTTTACATGCAGCTTACTTAGGTTTAGACTCATTGGTCCTTGACTTCAGGAGGACAGGAGTGATCAGTTATAAAAAAATATAAAAAAAAGTTTTATGCGATTCGATTTACTACAAGGGATTGCTGCACATTTCAGGATTGAGACAATTGTTTTGCACTTCCTCTACCCATGCCCAATATTGCTGTCCAGGTAATGGCTCACGACATAAAATTGTTAGCTGTCATTCAATGGCTGGTGTTGCCATGGTATGCATGAGAAAATATTCTCATGACAAAATCCTCAGATGTCACCTACTGGGATTAGTGAGTAAGAGGTAAATGCAGTTTGTCAGTCCAAATAACGTTTGCAGAAAGTCAATAAGAAATGCTAAATTTAAATTTTTTTTAACTAACTGATGCGTCATCATTGTGGAATGCTAGAGGACATCAAGGGTTTGCCCTGAAATAGATGCCAGTCACCTGTAGATATGGAAAATGACAAAACCTGAGCGAGATAAATTGTGGGTAAAATGGTTTGTAACCAGGGAACTGCACCATTTCTATCTGCACCACCTCATTTGCCAGAAAGGGCATTGTGGGGTCTTTCCCACTAGGAAAATTACTAATTGGTATTAGTTACTGGCAATTTTGGATGTTCTATAACTTACTCGGAATTCCAGAGAAAAGCTGATCCACTTATGGGTGCAAAGATTGCACCGGATGTGAGATGGAACACTGTTTGTTTGTACTTGAGTCATTGGGTCCTTCTATTTAGGTAGCACTAATTCTAACTGTGATTGTAGGACTTTGAACCACCATAGTTCTGCCTAAGGCAGCTTTCTTGGGATCTTGTCATCTGCATTCCCAAAGCATAGGAATGAGGATTAGGACTCTTTCCTCATATCTAGCTTCTTAGCAACTGTCTAACTGCTAACATCGGGTTAGCTGGGCTGCATCCTGATCTGAATACGAACAGCTCATCAACCTTATTACGTTGTACTACACTGTGTATCCATTTATGAGTCACCCTCTCCATAGCTTTCATGTAAGGTGACAGTTGAATGATGCCTCTGTATAGATCACAGTTGTGGATGTCCCATTTGTTCTTGTTAACTGGCACAAGTATGATTCTTCAACACTCACCTGGGGTACGCCTTTCTCTCCATGCTGCTACAAGTAGCTTCAGGAGTCAGTTCTGCCCTACCGCAGCCAGCATCTGTAAAATATCCACTGTGACCTCTACTGAGCCTGCTGCTTTCCCTGACTTTATTTCCCTTAGTGAAAGTCTTACTTCTTTCAGGATGGTATCCTGTTTGTCTGTACCATAGCCTGTTTCTAGGGAAGTACAGCATCTGTGGGGGTTAATGTGATTGCTAAGCTGCTGTAAGTATTCCCTCAGTCTGCCTTTGATGTCCTGTGGAATGGTGAGCTTGTTGTTTTGCCAGCCCTTATGAAGTGTCTGTCAGTTTTATTTATCTGGATGTATTGGCCTTGCAATGTAATGTAGTGTCTTTGTGCAACTTCAGAGTCTCTTTGCAGTAGCTGGTAGAGTGCCTCCATTGCCCTTTTCTGTGCTAATGCAACTCCTTCCTTCCTTACCTTGTTAGTCAACCTCCATTCCTTGCTAGGCTGGGTGGTTACTCCAATCTCCCACTCTTTCTACACTCTGTATTTCTTTTGTGGAGATCCTGGACTGCTGCATTACACCACACACTTTCCTTGTGCACCTTATAGACATACATGGACAGGCCACAACTGTGTTCGGTAGTACTGACACATGCTGTTTAAGGTGCTGCCTTTCTTCCTGTAGACCTATTTTCACCACTTCTTAGGGAGGTGAAGGCATGACTGAATACTTGAACTGTCATAATTTATCTCCAGTCATCTTCCTGGTCTTCACCTTGGTCTTTGTTGACCTTAGCACTCTCTTTGCCTGCTGCTTGCAGCTAATTGTGAAAACCAGTAGTTTATGCAGTGGGCCACCTGTTTCACTGAGGAAGACTATGCAATCTATGTTCATTACCCAGTGCCCTTTCCTCACTAGAGGAACTTTACCTGAGTTGGATATAGGCCACTCGTGTATGTGAATTTGTGAGTGTCTATTAATGAAGCATGTGTTGGCTACTATCAAGCCATTTGCAAGAGAGAAGTCTACAGCCTCTTCATTATTCCTGTTGCCCCACCTATGTGGAGCCAGGCAGTCCTGATTTCCTTCTGTCATGATATGTGCATTTAAGTCACCCATTATCTAACCCGATTCATGATGTCTGGCTTTATCTAGTAGGTCCTGCAAACTGATGTCTGGCTGCACTCTTTGGCTCACTGTCACAACTCAGCAGTGAGGCATAGGATGAGATTGAGTACTGCGCTGTCATTACACTGGAGTCTGATTGGCATGAGTCTGTCACTTAGTCAAACATTATCCCTCACTGCCTTCTGAACCCTTTCTCTTACCACAATTCACAGAGCATTTCTAGCCTGTTCTCATACAGAGAAATAGACTGCGGCTCTCAAGCCAGGTGTCTTGGCTGCACTGCCCTTCCATCTTGTCTGCTGGAAACAGTGGATGCCCGTCCTCCATTGCATCATGTTTATCATTTCCAAACTGCGTCCTCTCAGTGAACCTACAATGAGTAGCACTTGACAGGTCATTTTTCGCAGGCTCATTGACCAACACAGCTGACAAAGATAACCCAGAATGGGTAACTACAAGACCGGCTGTTCATTAGCTTATTGACGTATGGCTACTGAGTTTTATGGGAGGCACCCTGCAATAGGGGACACATACACACTTTATGGAGTGCATTCAAGCCTTACCCTAATCTTTGTTTTTGGTAGTGGATGAAAGTTAACAGGAGTAAGTAGAAAAATTGCTATTTAACACCTATCTTTGTTTGCACCAAAAAAGGAAGCATGGTGATGTCTTAAAATGAAAAAAATATCTTGCAAATATATACTGAGGGTAGAAGACATTCTAAATGTGCAGTGAGAACTATGCACACGACCAAGCGTCATATCTTATAGGTTCATAGCTAGGTACTAGACTGTTGGCCCTGGGGCCTATATAAGCCTAGCCAAAAAGGTTTTCTCGCTTTCGCCACCCTGTGCCCCTGTCGAGCAGCGCTGCAAAAGTGATCCTTGGGGTGAATTTTCTATTTCCCATCCAGTAGTCAAGATTTTTCTTAAAGAGGACCAATGAGGAGTTTTGCTTGATATGAATGGGTAGTTTGTTCCAGAGTATGGGAAGTGTCTGGGACAGGCATCTATCCCTCCAGCATGTTCTGTTTATTGTGATGACAAGATTTAGGTCCCTGGAGCGTATGGTTCAGAGAGACTGGGATTTCTTTAAGTGTAATATGTCCAACCGCTCTGGGTTTGGCATAGCTTTGTATGTTAGGCAGAGATCACCTATGTGCAGGCGATATGTGACTGAGTAGAGCTGGGGTTTTTTGAGACGGTCTGCATATGACATCTGTTTGAGGCCGGTAATCCTCTTAGTGAGTTATTTCTGTGGCCTTTCCAGTTGTTGTAGGTGTTTTGTGAGATGCATGCTAAACGGGGCATTGTACTCTATAATGGGTCTAATGAGGGATGAGTAGAGAGGAGCAATAGCCAACTTTTTTCTATAGGAGAACCCTTTTGTGATGAGTTGTGCCACGTAGAAGGTTTTCCTGACTACTGTGCCAAAGTGGTTATCAAAGGAGAGACTACTGTCCACCTGTGTCCGAAGGTCTCATGACACTTTTGGTGATTAGTGAGCTACGGCCTATGTGGTAGTTCATGGGTACCGAGTTTTTCCCAAAGGGGATGACAGTGTACTTCTTGGCATTGAGCTTGAGGCCATGACTTTGACACCAAGCATCTGTCTCTGTGAGGCTCTTTTGTAGAATGTCCACATCATTAGGTGATTCTGTTATGGCTTCCAGTTTGCAGTCATCTGCGAACTCTGTTAGCCAAAGACCTTCTCTGTTGGCCTGCACTTCAGAGAAGTATATGCCGAACAGGAGAGGACCCAGTACCGAACCTTGTGGTACTCCACTCGTCACTGGTCTGAAGTCGGACTTGGAGTTGGCTGCTTTTACTGTGTGGGTTCTGCCAGTGTGCCAGTTGGCCACCCATCTTGTGACATAGGGATTTATGCCCAGTTTAGTGAGTTTATCTCTAATTCCAGAGTGGGGGATGATATCGAAAGCCTTGGCGGGATCAAGATAGGCTGTGTGCATTACCTTGCCCTCATCTACAGGTCTGGTGACTGCTTCAAAGAAGTCAATTAAGTTTAATAGACATGATCTACATTTTACAAACCCAAACTGAGTGGGGTCCAGGGTTTGGAGGTTATCTATGTCTTTGTTTATAGGCTCCAAGATATGTTCCATGGTCTTGCAGACCAAGCTCGTCAGGCTAATGGGGCGGTAGTTTCTGGGGTCCGTGGTGGCACCCCTTTTGTGGAGTGGGATAACTGTCACTGTGCGCCATTCAGTAGGCACATAGCCTGAGGTGAGGCTATGATTGAACATGGTACTTAGGTGGGGTGCCAGTTCGTTCTGTAGTTCATGCAGTACCCAGCTTGGTATGTTGTCTGGTCCCATGGATACTGTGTTCTTGGCTTTGGAGAGTGCAGTCTTTACTTGTTCATCTGTGATTACAGTGGCTTTGCATTCTTCCGGTATTAAGATGGGCCCTTTGGAGGGTGAGGGGGGGGATGTTAGCAATATCGGTTGGTTCTGTATAGTTAGTACCATTGTGCTGTAACTCAGAGCAGATTTGAGTGTTGCCATTGAGATTCTTGACATAGCTGTAGAATGCTTTGTGGTTAACTTTGGAATCAGTGGCGATTTTATTTTCGTGACTGGCTTTGGAGGATTTTATGAGGGATCTCAGCTTCCTGCTAAGGCTGACCAGGGAGTTCCTCCAATCTGGGGATTTTACTCTTTTTTACAACAGCTTCTTCCTTCTGTTGTAGAGTTTGTTTGTGGCAGGGGACCACCAGATTGGCTTCCTTTTTTTGGAGGGTAGCATCTTGGTTCTGTTTGGGATGGCACAATCCATGCACTCGTGTATGTGCTTATAGAGTGCATTTGTGTAAGATTCAGCAGTTGTACCTCTATTTTCCATCTGCATGGGTGTCGTGAAGTTGTCCACTTTTGTCTTAAGAAGCATGAAGTTTTCTTTGGAGTAGTTTTTGACGGTGGTTTCCTTAATGGGGGTGGGATATGGATGTCTAAGGTGATTAGCTTGTGGTCTGATCTGACCAGAGAGGAGTAGACCTCTGGGGTGGAACACCAGTTACCCATATTGGTAATAACCAGGTCCAGGATATTGCTGCCTCTGGCGGGGGTGTGGACAAGCTGATCCAAGGCATTGGAATTTATGAATTCCAGAAAACATTCAGCGAATGAGTTGGTACATGAGTAGTTTTCCCAGTTGATGGTGGGGTAGTTGAAATTCGCCCATGATTAAGGTACTGGGTTGTATCTTAATATTTTCCAGTATCTTAAGAAACGAAGAGTGGGAATCCTGGGGCATGGTGGGGTATCTGCAACAAGCTACAACCTGGATTGCAGTCTTGCCCAGTGTTAGTTACACTTGGATAATTTCGGATGAATTATGTAGAGCAGCTAGCCTGGAGGTGTGGATATCCTTAATGAATATGGACATGCCTCCGCCTTTAATGTTTTGGTCAAGGTTAGGTGGCCGAAAGGTGTGGTATGAATTATAGCCTGGTATTGCAGGGTTGCTCTCTGGAGCCTTTAACCAGGTCTCTGTCACTGCACAGATGTTGATGTTCTCCATTTTAAGGAGTGCCTCGAGTGAGGTTTAGACTTCTAGCATTAAGTAGCATTACCCTCAGAGTTTGCTTGCTTGTACCGGTTACGGTGGTGAATTTAGCCTTTGAAGCTTGCCTAAAAAGGCACTATAGGGGTGGTAAGAGCCTTAGCCAGTATCTGGAATCCCAGGGGCGACAGGTGCAGGCCATCTCTGGCAGAGCATCGTGGTCTATCGACCATGTCGTCCCAGACAGACAGATACTAGATCCCCTTCGAATAACACCAGAAGCTTAGCCAATTGTTGAAGTCATTTTGTCCTTGTGCTGTGGTATCATTCTGGGCACTAGCGGGATGCTACTTAGGGCTAGGGTCATACCTGCCTGGGCTACAAGATCCGAGAGCTCCTCTATGTCTCTTTTCATTTAGTCCAGGGTGGTATGTCTCAGGTCATTCATGCCAACATGGACAGTGACAGAGTCGTATTTGTACTTGTTATGGAGTGACCTGAGTGCATGCGTTATGTGGCAGATCTTGGAACCTGATAGTAACTTTCTCCTTGTTTAGCCTGGTGAGTGGGACATCAGTGTGCCTGACTATAGAGTCACCTATGACTAGTGTGTTGGGTGCATTGTTTTGCCTTATGGGCTGAGGTTGAGTGGCACACTGATTTTGTGGGCTGTGTGTCATTTGGGTAGTGTTGGGGGTGGTGGTTGTCTGCATTTCAGCTTGGGAGGTCTCTGTTGCTTGGGCAGATTTTTATTGAGAGCCTCTGTGAATGTGGGTGTGTGCTTTGTCTTTCTATGTGTGGATTTTGGTAGTGTGGGTTTTGAAGGACTATGTATTGAGTGTGATTTGGTGCAGGTGTTAACCTTCTCCTCTTGACTGTCTAGTCCAGTCTTGGCTGGAGAGAGCCTGGCTTCTAGTTTGGCTATATAAGTGCATCTCTCACAGGTTGTAGTGTTGGGTGGTAGGAGAAGAGGGTTGCCGGTGTACATGAGGCAATTGTTACATTACCACAAGATGCCCAGATTCATCAGGTGGACAGGAGAAAACACCGGGAGCTGACCCATGGGCATGCCTGAATAGGTGCTTATTAATTTAAGTACCAAGAACTGTTTTCCTCCTGACAAGTGAAGAAAGTTGAGTGCTGTAGTAATTTGTTGTTTAGTGCTTACATCGTGTTCTAAACAAGTGTGGAGCACAAGGAAACAGTTTTGAGTGCTGAAACTACATAACTGGCTAGTTTTAAGGGAAAATCTGAAGAGCAGACTTTTTGGCACCGGGAATAGTTTAACCATAGTTAAATGGCACTGCACGATGAGCAAAACTGCGTAAACACGTGTTTTTAAACAGAAAGATGAAAGGGATAGAAATAGCCCAAATGGCCAATAACACTACAGATTATGAGCTGAAACCACTCCTCCAATGACAACTAGGCTGCTGAAAGTTCACCACTGTCACTGATGAACAGAGAAGCTTCCTTATTTACTTATCTTAGTAAGGTCTGGGCAACACACAAATTACAAAACAGCATTCAGCAATATCTGAAAACTGGACTCTACTTGTTATAGAAAGGCTGGAAACTAGTAGAGTGATAGGATTTTTTTTTGTTTGTTTTTTTTTCGAAAATTAAAACATACAGTAATACAAACACTTTCAAGGCAGAAAAATGGCTACCACACTTGAGTGTGTAGCCCTCAGCAATTAAACAGTTGAAAAACACTTAAAAATGATCAGTTAAAGTGCAAACAGTAACAAAATTTAAAAAAACAGTTCAAATAAGTAGCAATGTTAATACAAAACGCTGGGAGTAGTGCAGTTAGTGAAAATATGCAATAAAACAGAGGTACTTAATCCACTCAAAGTCTCTCTTTTCACCTTCTGCTGAGGTATTACAAGTGCAAAAAACATGCAAACACGTGTTTTTAAACAGAAATATGAAAGGGACAGAAATAGCCCAAAATGGCCAATAAAACTACAGATTCTGAGCTGAAACCACTCCTCCAACGGCAGATAGGCTGCTCAAAGCTCACTGCTCTCACTGATGAACAGAGAAGCTTCCTTCTATCTTAGTAAGATCTGGGCAACACAGAAACTACCTAACAGCCCAGAATTCAGCAAGATCTGAAAACTGGACTCTACTGGTTATATAAAGACAGGAAACTAGTAGAGAGATAGGATACAGTAATACAAACACTTTCAAGGCAGAAAAATTGCTAGTCTGATTTTCTGCGAAGTCAGTCTTCTGAACAAGATCCATTTATGTACATACTCAAAACCTGCTTACACCATCCACTGTGATATCTAGGACCCCCTTACCCGTCCCCAACAGTAACAGCAGTATAATACTGCCCTCAAAGTGGTGAACCCCTCCTTCCTCAAACAGGGAGTTTATTTCTGAGGTTCATTTACTGTAGGTAGAGATGTTAAAAACTGACCTTTCACATTCACTGTGCAGATTAGAAGTCTACCCTCCTATCCACTATTGAAAAAGGTAATCTTCCCTTTATCAAAATAGTTATTTTTCTTTGTCTCCCTCGGAATATGAGTGAAACAGAACAGTTTCATAACCAAGTTGCGGTAGTGTTTGGTTGAGGTTTGCTTTGTATGTTTGAGGACTTTAAGCTAGATTTTCTGAACTGTGAGAATTTAAGTGAGATTACAGGGAAGTTGATGTGTCTCAAAGTATTCCCTCTTCTCCATGGTACAACAATGTCTGTCTTAGAATGTATAAGTAATGAAAATGTGTGAGTTGCTGCCCCACACATAAGGGGCTACAGGGGGCTCAAATAGGGCACCTCTTTGATGTTCTTCTACAGTACCCGTGATTATTATTTTGTTAGAAGCAAACACTGTGGAACACTAATTTGGTCACGAAAGCTGATTAGCATTCCACAGTAATAGCTTCAGCATACTATTCAGTAATAGATTCAATGTAAAACATTTTTAAATACAACAGCTGAGCTAATATAATATCTTCTGTTCTCAGTATGTGCTCTTCCATCTCTAGTAAAAAAGAAGTCATAGAGTCTTAATGGAATCTTTAAGAGTTGTCTCCCAGGTTACAGTATAAAAAATCCTTGATTCATGTTGTGGCTTATGTTCAAAAAATGTCAGCTTCAAAAAAATAACAAAAATAAAGATTTTCCACTGTAGTTCAAGCAGAATAAACACATATACCAACTGTTTACAAAGTTAGCAGAGTTCCACTGGCAAAAAGAAGTCATGTTGCCTTTCTAGGGTAGGAGTAAACAGTGCAGTCTCATAGCAAACTATGCCATGATTAAGAACTTCATCCCCCATTTTTGTTATGGTAAGCACTGTTTTGAAAACTCCCCTTCTACTACATATAACCATCTTAACCAAATGTAGCTTAAATTTAGTCTCATGTGGTTCAAAGATCCATTCCATGATGCTTCCCTCCTTCCTCAACATTGAAGTAAATGTCTAGGCCTCCTGCAAGTCTGCTACCATGCTGAAAAAATAAAACAAAAAATAAAAACTCCATTGTTTTTATTCCATTATGAGACAACATAGCTAAATCGAAAACTATCACTAGTTTGGTTTATTTACTGCAAACCATGCATTTAGATTCTGTTTCCAATTTGTCATAACCAGGCCAGCTTAAACCAAATAGCCCTTTAAAAAGTGACTGTTACCCTTTCTTGATTTACCGAACTGTCCCCCCCCCCCAGCTGTGCGTAATAATGAAAAAAAAGTAATTCCATCCCTCTCTCTCTTTTTTTATTTTGCTGTTTTTCTTTCACCCCATCAAGCGACCTAGTGAGCTAACATACATTTATGCTACTTCCCAGTCTCAAACGCCTAGCAAATCTTTTGTTTCTTCCTATCTCATTGAAAGTGTATACCTGTGGTCATAAATGAACAATAATGCCACTAAGACAGCTTTTACTCAAGGGTGTAGAACTCAGTGTGCCTCTGTATTTGATGTCAGTAGTGCCCATTTATAACTATTTCCATGTCTGACTCATGTTACGTTCACTATAAATTTTCATTTGTTATGCCATACAGACAGTTGTCCTCTGTAATGGTGGACTGTGGTATTATAAAGCACCAAAAGGGACTTTCAGCCAAACTGCAGTTACATTAGCATTTCGTATTACTAGATCCTTTGGTCTCTGTCTGTACCCTTCTCTTTTATTCAGAATAAATTTTCAAACCCTTGATCTATATTTTAGTACCTAGTCTTATATTTGTATGACTTTCACTCCCATTTTTTACTGGATAGCCAAACAGTGCCCCACCCCATGTCATGTAGATGTTCTCTTTTTATTAAGACACCTGTCATCCAGAGAGTTGATTATGCACAGAGGCATCTGACTGCATCCAAGACAAATGCTTGCCTTCTCAGCGTCTTTGGTTTTACCTTATTCCCACCACTAACTCCAGTAAAAATGAACTCACTTTCAGTTTTTTAATGTTTATATAGTAATAAACAGTTTAAAATAGTAGAGTACAGTCTTTGTGTAATATTTATATTCATCTAGGGAGCTGACTGTGCTGAAGAGCATCTGTTCAGTGATGCAAATGTTTGCCATCTGAGCTTTCTAGGCTTTAGCAGAATTGTGCCCATATGGGTCCCCTTCATAAAGTCGACTTACCGTTTCATCGATGTTTAAAACAGTGAGACGAAAATGTCGGAAGTTTACAATCACAAACTCCTGGAACATCGTATTTCCTCCCTCTGTATTGCGATCTTGGGGTTGGTATATTTGAGTAGGGGAGGTGTGGGGAGAAGCCCCCCACTTTGGTGGGTATAATTTTCTTCCGTTTGTAATGTTGTCATTGGGGGCTAAGTGGTTACTTTCCCTGAAAGGAAATATGATGATGTCCTTCAAGAATGCAACTGCAGTCATAACATATGTGCCTCAGCCGATGTCAGAAATTACTGAAAAAGTTAACAATTGTTCTTCTTGTGGTAAACAAATACCTCATGAGATTTTTCCCTTCTTACTGTTTCCTTGCTGGCCCAGACCGAAATGCCCGACCATCGCTGTAGATAAGGTCACTACTGCTGCGGAGCTGCTGCCAGGCTCCTAGCCATGTCTATTAAAGGTATACACACTAGGGCTAAGCAGCCAAGAAGACCAAGCATCTACCCTGATTCTCTTCCTCCTGCTCCAGCCAAGCCAGAGACAGGTAGGGGTCCAGAAACACATTCCCATTTATTCAGGGGCCCATACTGATTGCTGATTTGACTACAGGGTCCAAGGTGTTTCAGCTTCAATCACTTCCTGCAGTGTGGATATGATGCACTGAGCTTCATGCATGCATGGTTAAAAGATCAACCTCTACCAGATCATGTGTAAGGCAAAACTTGGATGCACCTTTTCAACCCCAGATTCAGTAGGAATTGGCCTTCAAAGAACTGGTCCTTTCCTAATCCTGAAAAATTCAAGCAATAGAAAGAGTTCCACAACAAGAACAAGACCAGGGGTTTTACTCAAGACTGTTCCTGTTCCAAGAAAAAAATCTCAATGGAGACCAATACTGGATTTGTGGTCTCCAAAGGAAGCACATCTGCATATAAACCAAAAGGGAAATGCTGGCAGTAATGCATGCCATCGGCAGGCCTTCCAACACCAGCTTTTTACTAACAATCATCTTCAAAAATTCTGCTCAAGGACATACCACCACAAGCTTGGAAAAATAGATCTCTCTCATTCAACTGAACTCCTAAAAAATCTATGCATTCCCTGCCTGCCATGATGAGCTCAAGACCATCCACCAGAAAGGTTTTACTAGCAAATGAAGAGATTCAGCATTTGGAATGCCAGCAAGGGACATGATGCATCATTATTGAACATCCTCTCATCCTGAATATTTGGCATTTGGCAGACATAATGGACTCTCATATTCTATATTCTTCCATAAAGATACATCAGCTATTTCAGCTAGATATAATCCGCCGAATCAAGAACATTAAGCCACTAAGAAAGGCTCCAGTGCCAGCCTGGGACCTCAATTTGTACTTAAAAAAAACTCTCCTCCATCCATTTGAGCCAGCAGCCAGTTGACAAGGGAAAGACTGTTACATACCTTGGACATCACAGACAACTTTGATACTACTTGGACAGAACCAAGACCAGGGAAGTCTGAACAACTTTTTTGTAGCTTTCACTGCAGCAGTCCAAAAGCAATTTCAAAACAGATTTTTTCAAAATGGATTGGACATTGCATCAGATTCTGTTATTTCTTTCATGGAAAGACTTCTTCCAGCCAATGCACGACCACACCAGCCACAGAGCTACAGCCATACAGCCCTCTTCTACAGAGGGTGCCCATATGTTATGACTGCAGTTGCATTCTTGAAGGACATATAGTACAGTTTTAAACTACCATAAAATGTCATGTCGATTGGAATCCGCGACGAGAGGACCTGGAGAGGCAGGACAACCCATATTATGACTGTGCAGTTGCATTATCTCCATCGACATCTATGGTTAAGTGTAGGTACACTTCTGGGAGTTCATAATTGTAAACTTCTAACTTTTCCGTCTTGCTGTTTTGAATGTGAATGAAGTGGTAAGCTGACATTTTAAAGTAGACCTGCCCATATACCATTTAAGGCCATCCATCTTTTAACTTTAACACTGTCCATAGTATAAGTCACAAATCGAAATTGTGTTGTACAATCCCAGCAAAAAGTCCAGGTAAAGCCATGATAATTTCAAGTCAACTGAGTTCCTAGTAAGAGAGCATTGAGTTTAATTTTAAGTATTTACTCTACCTCACAGATACTCAGTGTAATGTAAACTAGGCCAACATAATCAGATCACAAAAGTAATGTCCGACTTTCTCAGACAAAATACACTTGGTAAACACTGGATCATAGTTATCCTTCTGTGAATTATCTTCCTCTGCACTGGAAATGCCACTCTGACTATCCTGTGTTCACTTCCTAAAAAGGGGGAGAGTCTTTTCCTCCTGAAAAGCTTCTTTCCTGCTACAGTACTCACTGGCAGTGGGTTCTGATAATAGAGTGTCCTCCAGTAATCTCATCCATGAAAAAATCTGTCTTAGCTTTGTCTTAGACTCTTCTGGGGAAGCAGAGGCAGACAGATCCCCTAGAAAGTGCACTCTTGGACAATATAAAGCATCTAGGTATTCCACTGACATTACCTGCAGAGACTAATTACAAGCTGGAAAGCCATCTTTTTCCTGTTGAATCCCATCAGAAAAATCATGATCACAAAGTATGCTTGCGTCTCCAATTTTTATAATTTTACCTGATGACTGTATAGCATCAGCTATTATTTTTCCTTTGGACCATATTTTCCCGCTTATGTAGTATATGTCTGGGGATGGAGGAATAAAGCTGCAGGGTCTTGAACAATCTGTTTGCCTTTTCTGATTTTATATCCCCTACTGGAATGGCAGTCTAATGTTTTAGCCTTTCTGCCTTGTAACCAACTCAGTCTTTTCCTTTTTTTTTTGTTCCATTATCCCTGGAAAATTGATGATATTTCCTTCTCCCTCTGTATTCACCTTCAGTCTGATGAGCCTAATTTATATCCAGTCCTACTTTCAGAGTTGATATTCTGTGTAAAAGGTCTCTGAGCTTCACACCCGCCTCCGTTAACTGGTCAGTGACCAGTAAGCATTAATTCCATTTCCATAATTCTGTTGATCTCTCTTTGTGTAATTCATTAAGGTCATTTAATGCACCTATATCATGATCTGGTGATGCAACCCAGCCACTGGAGATGCACAAGCCAGTGTATTTCTTTGCGCAGGTCCCAAGCCTGGATAAATGGGGAAGGACTGAGCTGGGAAAGATCAGCAGGTTGTGGTGATAAAAAATAATGAGGGAAAAGTACTCACAGGGGAGGAGAGTGTGATGAGCAGATGGAAGGAGTACATTGAGGGGTTGATGAATGAAGAGAATGAGAGAGAGAGAGAGGTTGGAATATGTGGGGATAGTGAATCAGAATGTGCAAAGGATTAGCAAGGAGGAAGTAAGGACAGCTATGAAGAGGATTAAGAATGGAAAGGCTGTTGGTCTAGATGGCATACCTGTGGAAACATGGAGGTATTTAGGAGAAGTGGGAGTGGAGTTTTTAACAAGATTATTTAATGAAATCTTGGAAAGTGAGAGGATGACTGAGGAGTGGAGAAGTGTATTGGTACCAATTTTTAAGAATAAGAATGGTGTGCATAGCTGTAGTAACTATAGAGGGATAAAATTGATCAGCGACAGTGTGAAGTTATGGGAAAGCGTAGTGGAAGCTAGATTAAGAAGGGAGGTGATTAGTGAGGAGCAGTATGGTTTCATGCAGGGGAAAGAGCAATGCAGATGTGTTTGCTCTGAGAGTGTTGATGGAGAAGTATAGAGAATGACAGAAGGAGCTGCATTGTGTTTTTGTAGACTTAGAGAAAACATATGACAGGGACAGGGTGCCTAGAGAGGAGTTGTGGTATTGTATGAGGAAGTCATGAGTGGCAGAGAAGTATGTAAGAGTGGTACAGGATATATACGAGGGTAGTGTGACAGTGGTGAGGTCTGCAGTAGGAGTGATGGATGCATTTAAGGTGGAGGTGAGATTATATCAAGGATCAGCTCTGAGCACATTTGTATTTGCAGTGGTGATGGACAGGTTGACAGACAAGATCAGACAGGAATCCCCTTGGATTATGATGTATGAGGATGATATAGTGATCTGTAGTGAGGGTAGGAAACAGATTGAGGAGACCCTGGAGAGGTGAAGATATGCCCTAGAGGAGAGAGGAATGAAGGTCATCAGGACTAAGGCAGAATATATGTGTGTGAATGAGAGGGAGGATAGAGGAATGGTGAGGATTCAGGGAGTAGAGGTAGCGAAGGTGGATGAGTTTGAATACTTGGGATCAACAGTTCCGAGTAATGGTGAGTGTGGAATAGAGGTGAAGAAGAGAGTGCAGGCAGGGTGGAGTGGGTGGAGAAGAGTGTCAGGAGTGATTTGTGACAAACGAGCACCAGTAAGAGTGAAAGGGAAGGTCTACAAGATGGTAGTGAGACCAGCTGTTATATGGGTTGGAGACAGTGGCAGTGATGAAAAGACAGGAGTCATAGCTGGAGGTGGCAGAGTTAAAGATGTTAAGATTTCCATTGGCTGTGATCAAAATGGACCGGATTAAGAATGAGTATATTAGAGGGTCAGCTCAGGTTGGACGGTTTGGAAATGAAACCAGAGAGGTGAGATCGCATTGGTTTGGACATGTGCTGAGGAGGGATGCTGAGTATATTGGGAAAAGGATGCAAAAGATGGAGCTACCAGGTAAGAGGAAAAGATGAAGGCCTAAGAGAAGGTTTATGGATATGGTGAGAGAAGGCATGCAAATTGCTGGTGTGACAGATGGAGAGGACAGGAAGAAATGGAAACACATGATCTGCTGTGGTGACCCCTAATGAGAGTAGTCGGAAGAAGATGTCATGATCTGTTGAAGCTGTGCTTCACGTTGTATGTCCACTTTCTCGGTAGTCTTTTTAATAATTGGGAACAGGCTGTCTGACTTGCCCATGCCACACAGCTTTTCTGGAATGGGGTTAGGTGCTTTTACCTGTTCATTCCCCCTTTTTCTTTAACTTCCAAATCACTTACTGAGCTGCTATTTAACTCTCTAAAGAATTTTTCTAAGCATTGTCTTTGGCACTGCGAGCAAATCTGAAAATTACTTTTTTTATTAAAGATGAGTAAAGAGCTTAGCTTCATATGTCTACGCTGTTGCCATTCAGACCAGAAGCCCCATTTTATGTGAACAGTTTCCTCTATACAGGTTCTAATTAATATAATCTTAAATTCTTTTAATGGTATGAATATATATTCTTCATTTATGTAAGCACATGGTTACATAGGCCTTAACTATTTTTGTTGTAATCAGCAGTAGACCATTATCTTTTGAACAGGGAAAATTGTTACATAATGCACAGGTATTGATATCCGTTCGCATTCTAGGAGATTTTCATTTTTCCTCCTCCCAAAGAAATGTGCTTGCTTTGGATGCTACCCAGATATTGTGATTGACTGTTCCCGTTGCCATTCCCAAAGAAGACAGTGAGTGCAGCTTTTGGTAAATACACTTACCTTAGTAGTAGCTCCTCAAAGATAAGTCACTGTAGTCATAAATACCCTCACTGTTTCCCCTAGACGTGATATGTAGTGTAGTATAGTGTAATAGTTTATTAATGTAGTACACATTTTTTTAATTCCTGCAAAATAAAATTTGGTTGCTGTAAGGTAATTGCATCATCACAGTAACCATAGCTCTGAAGCTCTTAATGCAAGAAATCTGGACAAGCCCTAAAATAATGGGCGGACAAAGGCACAAAAATAGGGGCAGATTTTAAGTATTGTTCTTACAAACTTAAAAAGTTGCTAGAGTAACAGGATTTGTGTTAGTATGCATTTTCTGACTTACGGTTGTGTCAGCCCTTTGCTGCAGTTGGGTATGTAAGTGATGGCAGTGGATGTGTTGGATTCCTTTTGGCACATCATTATCTTGTGTCCTCCTAGGAGGTTCCTTCAGTTCAGCCTGAGTGGACTTTGCATTCACTGAAAGATTTTGCCATTTGTTTCTCTTCTACATGTTGAATGTTTCCTAGAATGACAATTTTTGTGGCTAAAGCCTTGCAGGCAAAGATACTTAGTGTCTTCTCTTGCTTGGATACTTTAGTCATGGTGGCCTTATCTTGGGACTTGTAGCATCTCTACATTGGATGGTTCAAGGATTAAAAGTCTTGGATGTGCATCCATAAACTGGGAAATGGCATACTGAAGAAGTGAACATGTTGGCTGATAATCTGAACCACACCTCTTGCTATTTCCAGGAAAAGAACATTTTGGAATGCTGACTTTTGTGCATGGGGGTTGAAGTAAACAGTGCAGTACTGAATATTCTGTCCAAGTTTATGACATGGTATCAAAATATGTGCCAGCCAGAGGTGCAAATACCATGGAGGATGGTACAGTAAACTCTCAGTTAACCGGCACCCATTGGGATTAGTGGATGCCAGATAAATGTAGTTTCCGGTTGCTTGAGAGTTACTATTAAAAATAGGGCTGACTAATACTGTACCCTATGCTGTTTGGTTTGACATGTTCTAAGGTTGTGGAGAGAGGGAATTTATTCCTGTCTTCCTTTTTAAAACTTTAAAAACATAAGTTATGTTTCTGCGGGGGGGGGACAAAGTGCAACATATGAAATTTGTACTGTATTTTTTCGATTTTTTTTTTGTTTTTTGGCCAGTTGCTTGAGTTCCGGTTAACTGAGAGTTTACTGTATTGAGAAAAGTCAAAATCATGTCTAGTTAGAAGCTCAGAAGAAGAATAAGTCATAAGAATTACCTAATGCACATGGCCTCCTCAAAAATGAACTGATGTGGTAAGTACTTGCGTGTTATTTTGCACTGAGAAGTAGAAGCAGTGTAATAATTAAATCATGAAAAGAAAGGGATAATGGATCATGTCCAAAAGAAATAAAGGTAATTCCCAGCTGGCTGTCCGAAATAGTCTTTTCTTGCTTATTGTGCGTTTAGGACAGCTGGAGACTTTAAGCAAGTGGACGGACCCTTTCTATCTGTGACCTAAACTGTGTGTTAGATTTCTTTTATTTATTTTGATAACTAGGGAAGTGGGGCCAGTAGTAATGGATCCTTTTTTTAACCATGACTCAAATCAAAAGGACTACTTGTATAAGCTGAATCAAGTAAGAATATTGTGTATGTAAATCTCATGCTGTCAAACATATGCATGATATACCATGTCAATATTATACTGACATAGTGCATTGTTTGCAAAAATCACACACACTTGCAGTGCAAATTAATATATATGAACATGTGCATACACACGCAAACATAATACATAAAGCATCCAGATAGAAGTGTCTGGACTTGCACTGGATTTTGAACATAAACTGCTGCAAATACTATTTTACTGTACTGCATGTTCGGCTGTCACATTGAAATAATTGCTTTCATTAGGTATAACTGATAGATCTAAAGCTGATTCAAATGATTTCAGAGATCCTACTCCAGAACAAATGCAAGGATTTCAAGTTGAAATTTGTATCTGTTGCTGATGCGACAGATATGTTATTGGAATGTACACTGTACTTCTCATGCATCTGGATCCATGTAAAATGAGTAGTTATTCACAAACTCATATGTGCCTCAAGTTAATTAACTTGCACCTCTTTATCATATATTGAATACTTTCTTGTATATTTTATGCTTCTTTTCCAGTGGTTCTCAGAGGGGCAGACAGAAGCTTCAGTATATCAGCAGGCTGAGAATGGAAAGACAGAACTGTCTCTCATGCATTTTGCCATCACTAATCCTCAGTGGCAGCCACCCCAGGAGAGTTCGGTCTTCATTGGCCACTTAAAAGAGAAGGTACAGCAGGATGCCACAAATGCTCCTTCTGCACAGCTTATCCTGTCGGAAGCACCGCTGGCTGCCTCACTGCTGTCGAATGCATCCTCTGCTGCGGTATGTGTTAGGTCTTAGTCTGCATTACTAAAGTACTTTAATCACAACAGATATGCAAATCCTGAAAGTCATAAGCAAAAGTGGGACAGTAAAAGGTATCAAGGCTGTGTTGTGGTTGAATAATTCTATAAAGCAGCTTTATAGTGTGTTCTGATTTTGCACTTCTTGGTTTACTTTGGCCTGTTTTCACTGCTAGAGTAAGTTTATGTATCTTGACATGTTTTTCTTTGCATTTACTTTAAGTAGGCTTGATGGGAATACATACTTTTAATCTATGACTAAAATGATCTACTCCAAAGGACTATAAAGATTACTCATAAAACGTTTTATTGTAAATTAACCATAGGCATGATATTATTTTATCATGTATTTTAATGTTTTGTAAGGAGTCTGAAGGACTGCAAAAGTGCCAGGTGAAGTATAGTTCATTGTAATTCTTTGACATCATGCATGCTTGGCTGTTTTTATATATATATATATATATGTATATATATATATATATATATATATATATATATATATATACACACACACATATGTATAAAGTGTGTGTGTGCACAGATTTATATATATAATGTATATATATTATATATATATATATATATATATATGTGTATATATATATATATATATATATACACATACATATATATATGTGTATATATATATATATATATATATATATATATATATATATATATATATATATATATATATATATATATATATATATATATATGTATTTATATATGTGGATCTACTTCATATAGTCCATTTACCATTTCGTCAACTTTTATATGATCAAGACCACATTGTTAAAAGTTTAAAATAACGAACAGTCAGAACATTGTATTTTCCCCAAAGAAAGTAACCACTTGGCCATCAACAACTAAAATAGAAATGTAACCAAATTAAACCCACCAAAGTGGGTAAACTTTGCACCCCACACACCCCTATGTGGGGGGGGGGCTATGCCCCCCAACTAAATATACCAACTCTAAGATTGAACTGCATTGAAGAAAGGGGCAAATTTCACCATAGTGGCCAAGTGATTAGTTTCCTGGAGGTAAAATATGACGATGTTCATCGTGTTTCACTGTTGCAGTCATTACACTTGGGTTATCCTGCTGGCAGGATACCTGCAGTCGGCCTGAATTCCAAAGTCCTGATCCGGTGTCGGTTGCTGTCGCCTCTTCCCTGACATCAGTGCATCAGGGGTACGAAAGATGCAGCCGATGCCATTTTCTTCAGTCTTTCTTGCCACACGGTACCTGAAGCAAAAGCAGTTCGCAAGTGCCGGTCGGCCGAATCCTGAGATTTTCAAAATCGAATTTCAGATCCGAAGTCTTCAATAAAGCTAAGTACCCCATTGGGGAAACTTTTTTCTTGCTCCAGTCCAATGTCAGAAAAAGTTAACAATTGTATTTCTTGTGGGAAGCAAGTACCTCATAAGGATTTCCACTCTTACTGTATTCCTTGCCTAGGCCCTGGCCACGATGTTGCTAGTTGTCGGTTTTGTGCTAGATTTAACCAACGCACTATTAAGTGTCGGTACGATTTTGCTTTTCATTATTTTGGCAGAAGGTTTAACTACATAATGCCGTTGGAACAACCGACGACTGGAATTCTTAAAAAACACAAGGATAACGACAAGGGCAAGCATCCGAGGTCCAAAACAGATGACAAAGCCTCTTCTAGGCCAGTCGCCGGTCCGCTGGTGCTCAGTGAGGCGCTTTCGCAGCCCCTGACTCCCACTACCTCAGAGCTGCAGGCCGCCCCCGACTCCCACGTGGAGACAGCTAGGCCTCTGGATACTCAAGGTATTGGCCCCTCGGAAATTAATCCCTCAGATGGGTCCTGAGCCGCTGAGCAGGCATTGGCTTCTGAGGGTGTCTTCAGACCTACACAACTTTATATAAAGCCTACTTCAGCATCCAAAACACAGTCTAAAACAGTTTTAAAGACAAGGAAACCAGTACAGCAGTTTCCAGGGCAGGCTTCTTTGCCTGAGAAACAGATGCTCAAAATGGCCGAAGACCTAATTACTTTGATCAGGGGTTCCCATCCCCCTCCTGATAAGAGGCCTAGGCAAGACACTGAATATGATTCCTCTGATCAGGTTTCCATTTCCTCTGATTCCTCTTCTGGTCAGGGATATTCTGTTCCTTCCTATGAGGACTCTGATGCTGAAGATTCTATTCATTCAGCCTCTCCTCCTGAGGACTACTCTTTTGGGGAAACCCTACATACCATGAGGGAGCATTTCCAGACTTAGAGACTTTCTTTTACTTCCTCAGCACAGACCTCTTGCAATCCCCCTGTTCTAGACATAGTGAATGATGTTTTTTCAGAGTCTGGCCTGTCTCCAGACTTTTTACCTCCTGCCCCCTGTTAAGATGCATCAGATTATGCCTGACTCCCATAAATTTCTCTACAAAAACCCTGCTGCTGAGCCAGAAACTATCTCACAGGGTCCCAAAGGGGTCAAGGCTGCTTCTGCCAAAAAACCCTGTCCCCTCAGACAGAGATTCTTGGGCTTTGGACAGATGGGGGAAAAAAGTTTACACTTCTGCTACCTTGGCTGTAAGGGCTTTAAATTGTCAATTTCATATGCTCAAATATCAGCAGTACTGAATGTCTTTGTTAGAACAAAAAATGTTGACAAATTCTGAATGTTCTGAGACAAAGATTTGCAGGATTTATTGCATGTAGCTGAACAAGTGGGAAAACATACTTTGCAGTGTGGCTATGATTCACTGGAGGCCTCGTGCAGGGCCACAGTAAGAGGTTCTGTCATTAGAAGACATGCTTGGTTAAAGGAACAGAATCTGCCTGATCATGTTAAAGCAAAATTATTGGATGCTCCATTACAGCATGATACTTTGGTGTTAAGGCAGAGTAAGTGTTAAAGAAAATGGAGGATAAGGCAAAATCTATGCAGACAGTAAAGGATTTCTTACAGGTACAGCCACCCAGATTTATCAGGAACTGGCCCTCTAAGAATTGGTCCTTTCCAGTGTCAGACAGACCACAAAGAGGCAGATTCAGACACCCTAGAGGCAGGCAACAGCCCCAGGGCTCATACAGGCCCAAACAATGGGGTGCTTCTACCTCCAAAAGCGGATAAGACAAATCACAGCCTAATAGAAAACAATCCCAATGACTTCCCTCTGCCAATGCCAAGCACTTATTTTTTGGCAGCACCCTTAGGGGGAAAGCTAGCACTTTTTTCACAAAACTGGCACAAGATCAACCAGGACAAATGGGTCTTAAATATAGTCTCTCAGGGTTACAGGTTCCACTTTCACACCCTTCCAAAGGCAAAAGGCATGCCAGTCCTGCCACGCAATCAATGGCAAGAGGCACAAAAACAAGTTTCATCTCTCATGGACATGGGTGCTATTCAGCCAGTGCCACAACAAGAGCAGGGACAATGATTTTACTCAAGACTTTTCTTTGTACCAAGAAAGGACAAAGCCTGGAGACCAATTCTGGACCTGTCTGTTCTAAATACTTTTCTGGACGTTCCAAAATTCAGAATGTTGACTCTACAGCAGCTTCTGCCCATGCTGGACAAGAAGGCTTGGCTTGTAACTTTGGACCTCAAAGAGGCATACCTGCATGTCCCAATCAGACAATCTTGCAGAAGATACCTCAGATTCATAGCTGGCTCACTGCACTACCAATTCCCTGCACTGCCCTTTGGCTTATCTACTACGCCCAAAAATGCCTGGCACCAGTAATTGCATTTTGCAGACAAAGAGGAATATATCCCTACTTGGACGACTGCCTTATTCAAGCAAAGGACAAAGATATTCTACTACAGCATCTGGCATTTGTAAAAAGATTACTAATTTGCCTAGGGTACACAGTAAACAAAAATAAATCAAAACTAGTACCCTCACAAGAGATAATATTCCTGGGTGCAAGCTTAAATACAACTGCCCAGATGACTTATCTCACGCCAGACAAACAAAGGCATCTGATTTCTTACTTCAAAGACATGGCAACAAAGATCCAGTTATCTGCAAGAACAATTCTGCAGGCTCTGGGCTACATGGCATCCTGCATTCTACTAATTCCATATGCAAGACTGCATATGAGGAAACTACAATGGTATCTAAAAAGTGTTTGGACTCAGTATTGCCACAGCCTGGAAACAGTAATTACTCTCATTCCCTGCCTGCAACAGGAATTTCAATGGTGGGCACAGGCCTGTCACCACAACAAGGGACAGCCATTCACCTTACCCACTGCCAGACAAACACTAACAACAGATGCATCAGATTATGCCTGGGGAGCGCACATGGCAGGAAAATGTATTTAGGGCACATGGCCCACAAGCCAAATGCATCTTCATATCAATCAAAAAGAGATGCTACCTGTACAAAATGCCCTGACAGCCTTCAAGGACCTACTTCATCCAGGACAACTACTGATAAAGACGGACAATACTACAGTCATGTGGTCCATAAACAAGCAAGGGGGCACACATTCCTACCTCCTCTGCAGGCAAGCCATGATTTTCTGGAACACAGCATTGACTTACCAAGTACATCTGCAAGCACAATTCCTGCCAGGAAAGACAAATACTTTGGCAGACGAACTAACAGAAACCTCATGGATCCTCATGAGTGGAAACTTGACCCACAAATCTTCAATATGATAACAGGGAAATGGGGATGCCCAGACATAGATCTATTCACTTCCCCTCACAACTGCCAGCTACAGAGATTCTGCACTCGGACTTATCACAAGCAAGCATGGAAAGTGGGCGCCCTTTCATTCAGCTGGAAAGCCCTTACAATATATGCCTTCCCTCCTCTGCCTCTCCTCTCCAAGGTACTCCTAAAGGTCAGACAAGAGAAGCCAAAAATGATACTGATTGCCCCAGACTGGCCACACCAGCACTGTTACCCAATCCTAAAGAGCTTGTCTCAAGGCCCAGCCTGGACATTGCTTCTAATACCTCATTTGCTGACCCAACAGAACAATCAGATCCTGCACAGCCAACTCAGAACCCTAAATCTGGCTACATGGCAGATAATGTAATCATTCAGAACACACCTCTCTCTAAAGCAGTTATGGATGTTATTTTGGAGGCCAGGAGGCCCAGCACCAGAAAATCTTATGCAGACAAATGGAAGAGATGCTGTGCTTGGAACCAAGTGCAGGGAATTTGACTCGCTTGAACCAAATATACCTCAGATTTTGCAATGCCTAACTGAGATGCTGGACAAAGGCCTATCCTTCTCATCAATTAAGATCCATGCCTCTGCCATTTCAGCTCACTACAATACGGAACCATCTATTTTTTCTCATCCACTGCTAAGACAGTTTCTCAGAGGGGCTAAAAACATAAGACCTCCAAGGAGAGCTCCAATACCTACATGGGACCTCAATTTTTTCTTAGAAAAACTCACACTGCCTCCTTTTGAGCCTGCCAATACAGCAGAGGTAAAATATTTGTCATGGAAAACTGCTCTTCTCCTAGCAATAACTTCAGCAAGAAGAGTCTCAGAGTTACAGGCACTAATGGCTGTGGAACCTTTCATTATTTTCCATCAGGACAGGGTCTCTCTAAGGACAAACCCTACATTTATGCCTAAGGTTGTGTCCAGCATGGCTCTTAACCAAACCATATATTTGCCTACCTTTTATCCAAGCCCACAGAATAAGGGGGAAAGACTTCTGCATACTTTGTACATACACAGACAGCTACGCCTTTACTTGGACAAGACTAAAGCCTTCAGAAAGGCTGAGCAACTCTTAGTGGCATATACTGCAGGTTCCCAAGGAAAAGCCATTTCAAAGCAGACTATTTCAAAATGGATAGGCCACTGCATTCGTTTCTGCTATTCACAACATGGCAAATCAGTGCCCAAGGGCATTAGGCCACATTCTACTAGAGCAGCAGCCACTTCAGCAGCCTTCCTCAGAGGAGTACCAACCAAGGATATTTTGAAGGTTGCAACATGGACTTCAGTGCACACTTTTACAAAGCACTACAATTTACCTCTCTACTCTAAATCCAGAGCAGGCTTTGCCACTGCAGTTCTGCAGGGCCTCATAGCCACTCCAAACTCTATTTAGGCCCAGCCGCCCAACCTCAGCTTTGGGATTCAACCCAAGTGTAATGACTACAACAGTGAAACACGATGAACATACTACAGTTGTATACCTACCATAAATGTAGATGTTCGAGTGTATTCACTGTTGCAGTCCAGGTTACCCTCCCACCATCCCCCTTTTTCTTTGCTGGGACTTATTTCTACCTATCTATTCTATACAACCTATGTGGTGTATTTGCTTGTAGATGAAGGTTATGTGCATGCTTTTTTATGATCATAATTTTTACAGCCTACCCTTTTGGAGGCACCTGACATCTGGGGCAAGAAAAACTGAAGAAAATGGCTTTGGATGCATTTTTTATACCCCTGGCATACTGACGTCTGGGAAGAGGCAACAGCAACCGGCGTCGGACCAGGACTTTGGAATTCAGGCTGACTGTGGGTAGCCTGCCAGCAGGATAACCCAAGTGTAATGATTGCAACAGTGAATACACTCGAACATCTACATTTATGGTAGGTACACAACTGTACTTTCCAGGTGTTCATTATATTAAACTTTCGACAGTGTTGTCTCGATCATGTGAAAGTCAATGAAATGGTAAGTCAGCTATATGAGGTAGACGTATATGTATATGGGAACACTTCACAATGCTGAAATCCTGAAAGATCAATTTCATATGGCTAAGAATATATGATCGAACTTTCGGAATCCTGGCATTGTGAACGGAGATCTGCATACAGCACGGAATGAGAGATTTCCCTTTTTCCTTGCTTTAATGCGATCTCAGAGTTGTAATATTTAAGTAGCGGGGGTGTTTTTTGATTTGTTTTGGAATTTCGATATTCTGAAACATTGATCATATGGTCTTGAGCATGAAATTTTTGTTTTTATTTTTTTGTATTACAATTTTGAAGTTTCAAAACTTTGATCTTATGGTCTTGATCATTTGCAGTTCGAAGTTTTGAGACTTCAAACTTGTGAAGTAGATCCATATGTACATATGTGTGTGTGTGCGCGTATATATATGTATATATATATATATATATATATATATATAGATATAGATATAGATATATAAATATATATGGATTTACTTCTGAATCTCGAAATTCCGAAACATGGAATTTCATATGATCGAGACCATATGATCAATGTTTTGGAATATCGAAATTTTGAAACAAATAAAAAAACAAACAATTTAAATGTTTCTGCAGGGGGGGGGGCAATACCCCTTGCACCCCCCACTACTTAAATATTCCAACTCCGAGATCGCACTACAGCGAGGAAAAGGGAAATTTCCCATTCCACACTGTATGCAGATCTACGTTCACTATGCCGGGATTCCAAAAGTTCGATCATATGGCCTCGGCCATATGAAATTTGATCTTTCAGGATTTCGGCATTGTGACGTGTTCCCGTATATAAATATATATATATGTATATATATATATATATATATATATATATATATATATATATATATATATGGGTCTACGTCATATAACTGAAATGCCATTAACCCGACTTTCTTAAGATGGAGCCAAGAACACTGAAATTACAAAACAGCGGCTGCTTGGAACAGCGACGATGTTCTTCATGTTTCACTGTTGCAGTCATCGTATTTGGGTTATCCCTGCCAGGGTAGCCCTCGGCCGGCCCAAATACCAGAGGCTTAGAATTTCTGCATCGGTTGCTGTCGCTTGAGTATAAAGTAAGGCAGCCAATGCCATTACATCAGTCTTTCTTGCCATGGAGTCTGAAGCAGAAGCAGTTCGCACGGCTGCCGGTCGGCAGCTACCTGAGTTTTCGTCTCCGAATTGAAGTTTAAGTCTTCTAAAGCTAAGTACGCCTTTGGGGATCCTTTTTTCTTGCACTAACCGATGTCAGAAAAAGTTAACCATTGTCTCACCTGTGGAAAGCAAATACCACATGGTGACTTCTGCTCTAACTGCGTCACTTGTTTAGGCCCAGACCATGACGTTCCCCGTTGTTGCTTCTGTGCTTTGTTCAACACCAGATCTATCCATCATCGGGCCCTTATTGTAACCAGATATTTTCGTTTACAGTTTTCGAATTCCGATATGGCTTTGGTAAGCCATCCGACAGCAGATCTTCTGAAAATATGTAAAGATAAAGACAGAGACAGACCACACAAGTCCAGACCTACCGACTACACTTCTGTTAAGCTAGTCATCAGTCCTCCGGTACTCAGTGAGGTGCTTTCGCAGCCCCTGATGCCCTCTTCTGGTGATTCGCAGGCCACTACCAAGACTCTTCCAGAGTCCAGTATGCCGCACAACTCTTCTTTGACTAAGGATCCTACGGTCATCTCTACCTTGGATGGGTCCGGAGCCACTGAGCAGGCACCGGATTCCGAGGAAGTCCTTCACACTACCGAATCTCGACACAAAACAACATCTTCTTTCTTGACTACCGTCCTTTCAAAAGTGACCGAATTTCTTAGGCCCAGGATTCAAACCACACCCAAGAAACCGAAGACCCACTCTCAGGCGCCTGCTACCTTGCCTCAGTCTCAAATGCTTAAAATGATGGAAGACCTTATCATGCTGATCAGGGGAAGCCCAGCTACCCCCTCAAAAAGGAAAAGATATCTGTCCCCTGTAGTTTTGTCTGAACACGAGTCAGATGAATCTGATGCATCTGACTATGAAGACATGCAACCCCTCTCCACTTGTGAGGATTCTGATGCAGAAGACTCCATTCCTTCAGCCTTTCCCCGAGAGGATTTTTCCTTTGGGGAAACCCTGCATACTTTAAGGGAGCATTTTCCAATGGGAGAGTCAGGACTACCCACAAATATCTTTTTAAAAATCCAACAGCTGACCCTGAGGTCATTTCTCAAGGACCAAAAGGGATTAAAGCAATCTCTGCTAAGAATCCCACACCCTCAGACAGGGATTCCCGAGCATTGGACAGATCGGGAAAAAAGTATACACCTCATCTTCTCATGCTATCAGGACACTAAATTGTCAGATGTTCTTCGTGTTTCATTGTTGCAGTCATTACATTTGTGTAATCTGCTGGCAGGTTGCCCTCAGTCGGCCTGAATAACAAAGTCTTGGGGCCTGCGTCGGTTGCTGTCTCCTCTTCCATGACGTCAGGTCATCAGGGGTATAAAACATGCAGCCGACACCATTTTAATCCATCTTTCTTGCCGCGCGGTGCCTGAAGCAGAAGCAGTTCGCAAGTGCCGGTCGGCCGACTCCTGAAATTTTCATTTTCGAGTTTCAGAACCAAAGTCTTCAAACTAAAGCTAAGTACCCCGTTGGGGAAACTTTTTCTTGCTCCTTACTGATGTCAGTAAAAGTTAATAATTGCATTACTTGTGGGAAGCAAATACCTCATAAGGATTCTCATTTGTACTGTATTCCTTGCCTAGGCCCTGACCACAATGTGCCTTGCTGTCGGTTTTGTGCTAAATTTAACCGACGCACTATTAAGCGTCGGTATATTTTTGCTTCTAAATATTTTGGTTCAAGATTTAACTACCCTGAAATGTCATCGGTTAGCAATCCAACTACCGGAGTTCACAAAAAACGCATGGAAAAAGACAGAGACAGACTGTCGAGGTCCAAAATCGACGACGAAGCTTTTCCTAAGCCAGCCGGCGGTTCGCCGATACTCAGTGAGGCACTTTCGCAGCCCCTGATAACCCGCTACTTTTGAGTCACAGGCCTCTACCGAGACCCATTCGGAGTCCGGTATGCCGCGAGATTCGCAAAGTATTGAACCCTCTGATGTCTCTCCCTTGGATGGGTCCAGAGCCGTTGAGCAGGCACCGGCTTCTGAGGGTGTTTTCAGGCCTCAACATTTTTATATTAAACCGACGCCATCAACAAAAACAAGGTCAAAAGCAACTTCTATGTCTAAAAAACCGACGCATGAGCCACGTGCTCAGGCCCCTATGCCTAAAAAACAAATGATCAAAATGGCTGAGGATTTAATTACCTTGATCAAGGGTTCCCAACTCCCCCTGCTAAGAGACCTAGGCAAGGCACTGATTATGAATCTTCAGATCAGGTTTCCATTTCTTCTGATCAAGAATTTTTTATTCCACCTTATGAGGATTCTGATGCAGAGGAATCCATCCCATCTGCATCTCCTCTTGAGGATTACTCTTTTGGAGAGACTTTGCATACTTTAAGGGAACATTTTCACTGGGAGAGTCAGGATTTCTCATAATCAAAAAAGAGGCTTAGGGATTTCCTTCTTCTTCCTCAACATAGGCCTTTGGCGATACCTCCTGTATTAGACATTGTGGATGATGTGTTCTCGGAATCAAGCATGGCTCCTGATTCCTTGCCTCCAGCTCCTAGTAAGCCAGACAGATATTACAAGGGTTCCTGACTCCCACAAATTTTTTTTCAAAAATCCTGCTGCTAATCCTGAGACTATTTCTCAGGGTCCCAAGGGTGTTAAGGCTTCTACAGCCAAAAATCCTACTCCTTCTGATAGAGATTCCAGGGCGCTGGATAGATGGGGTAAGAAGGTTTATACGTCTGCAACCTTGGCAATCAGGGCTTTAAACTGCCAGTTTCATATGCTTAAACATCAACAGCATGTTATGGGCTTACTGAAACAGAAAATAATGTTGATTTCTGATTCTGTGGAAAATAAAGAGTTACAGGATTTATTGCATGCAGCAGAACAGGTTGGAAAGCATACTTTGCAATGTGGTTTTGATTCTTTGGAGGGCCGCTGTTACTGGATCTGTGATAAGAAGGCATGCCTGGCTCAAGGAGCAAAATCTGCCTGATCATGTTAAAGCTAAATTGTTGGATGCCCCTCTGCAGCATGATACTGTGTTTGGTAATAAGGCAGAAGAGGTTTTAAAGAAAATGGAAGACGAAGCTAAATCTATGCAAACGGTAAAAGATTTTTTGCAAGTGCAGCCACCCAAGTTCAGTAGGCACTGGCCTACTAAAAATTGGTCCTTTCCTGTGTCCAACAGAGCCACTCAGGGCAAACCCAGACACTCAGAAGGCTCCAGATATCAATCACTGGGATCATACAGATCAAAGCAATGGGGTGCCTCCTCCTCCAATTCTGGAAGTAACAAAGCACAACCCTACAGTAAGCAGTCTCAATGACTTTCCTCTACCATCTCTAAGCACTTATGTTTTCATGCTCAAAATTGGTAGTTAATAAACATAGTATCCCAGGGGTACAGATTTCATTTCCATACTTTGCCAATTCCAAACAGATGGCTGGATCTGCCACAAAACCAGTGGGCAGATCATGTCCCTCATGGATATGGGGGCTATTCAGCCGGTACCAGAAAAGGAAAAAGGGCAAGGATATTATTCAAGACTTTTCCTGGTACCCAGAAAAGACAATTCATGGCTTCCAATACTGGACGTATCGATTCTGAACACGTTCCTGGACATTCCAAAATTCAACATGCTGACTTTACAACAGCTACTGCCTATGCTAGGCAAGAATGCTTGGTTAGTAACTCTAGACGTAAAAGAGGCATACCTGCATATCCCAATAAGGGAATCTTGCAGAAGATACCTCTGCTTCAAAGCAAGCTTTTTGCATTACCAATTCTCTGCACTGCCCTTTGGCTTATGTACTGCGCCCAGGGTCTTTACAAAGTGCCTGGCACCAGTAATTGCATTCTGCAGACAAAGAAACATCCAAATTTATCCTTATCTGGATGATTGTCTCATTCAGGCAGAGGACAAGGACACTCTTCTTCAACATCTTGCATTTATAAAAAGGCTTCTAGCATGTCTAGGGTACACCATAAATGAAAAGAAATCACAACTGGTACCCTCTCAAATAATTACATTCCTGGGTAGAAGCTTGAATATAACTGCCCAGATGGCTTACCTCACGCCAGACAGACAACTGCAATTAACAGCATACTTCAAACAAATTACAACAAAAACCCAATTATCTGCAAGACAAATTCTGCAGGCTTTGGGGTTCATGGTATCCTGCATTCTACTAATTCCATACACGAAACTGCATATGAATAAACTTCAATGGTACCTAAAAAGTTTATGGAGTCAACATTGTCACAGCCTGGAAACAATGATCCCTCTCATTCCCTGCTTACAACAGGAGTTTCTTTGGTGGGCAGAGACATGTCACCAAAACAAGGGGCTGTCATTCACTCTACCCCCTGCCACCCAAACCCTAACTACAGACGCATCGGACTATGTATGGGGGGCCCACCTGGCAGGGAGATGCATTCAGGGCAAATGGAGCCCAAACCAAGTGCATCTGCATATCAACCTGAAAGAAATGCTAGCTGTTCAGAATGCTCTGATAGCCTTCAAGGACTTGCTTCATCCATGACAACTACTGATAAAGATGGACAACACCCACACCTATGTGGTACATAAACAAGCAGGGGGGGTACCCATTCCTACCCCCTTTGCAGAAAAGCCATGGCCTTGTGGAACACATCCTTGACTTACCAAATACATCTTCAAGCTCAATTCCTGCCAGGAAAGCAAAATACTCTGGCAGACGACCTAAGCAGAAATCTTATGAACCCGCACAAATGGAAACTGGATCCACAAATCTTCAACATGTTAACACAGAAATGGGGAAGTCCAGACACAGATCTATTTGCCTCTCCCCAAAACTATCAGCTGGGCAAATTCTGCACGAGAACTCATCACAAAAAAGCATGGAAAGTGGATGCCCTATCCTTCAGGTGGAAAAACCTGTCAGGCTATGCCTTTCCCCCTCTGCCTCTACTCTCCAAGGTCTTACTAAAAGTCAGACAGGAAAAACCAAAAGTGATTTTAATTGCTCCAGACTGGCCTCGCCAACACTGGTATCCGCTGCTAAGGAATATGTTGCACCTTCCTCCGTGGTACTTGCCTCAGACATCTCACCCAGACCTCTCAACCATACCGATTTACTCGGTTTGTACTGAGTTTTGGGGTCCAAATAAAGGGGTGGCACCCCTTCATTTCCGATTTTTTTCTTATAGTTTTATTAATTTTTTCGAAGTTCGTGCTGTTGACGCTGACGTCATCACGTGCACGATGACGTCAGCTCCATCAGGGCTATAAGCCAGTCGGAATTGAGCTACTTGAGCTCACGTTATCATTTCCGGCAAGCGGGAAACATTTGGAGTTATATTAGCAGCAGTTTAGCTGTATTACGAGCAGGATATGTTTTGGGGCAACGCACAAGCAGAAGTGGAGTGGATATATCTTTGCAATTGCACAATTAAATTTATTTCAGCGAGCAGAGCAGCCACATGTTTAGGGCAAGCAGTAGATGTATTATTCAGCAGGACATCGCAGGATTGGATGTATTATGCAGCAGGACATCGCCAACAGAATTGGATGTATTATTCAGCAGGACTGGCGTCAGCAGGGCAGCTTAGCAGGTTTGGACTCGAGGTGTGTGTGTGTGTGTGTGTGAGAGTTGATACCATCATTTCTGGAATCCATATGAATTTGCATGGGATATCTCATTTCAGTTTCATTGTGCAGTAATTTGCATGGGCTGCATATTGTGCTATTTTTACATTGAGCAGTCATACTGTGTCTCTTAATTACCTCACCTTGTGCACTGCTATAACCTGTGCTAATTCGCTGTGTGCATTGCCTTACATATCTCTGAATTCTAGCCAAAAATTAACAATCCTTACTTTTGTTTTGTTACCTGAAGCTGTAATGTCACCACCACAACAGAAAATCTTCATCAAAATGTAAGGAAAGAACAACTGGTATTAAAATAACAGGTAGATGATTCCACAAATCATTGAAGAAAAGTGACAGATGTATGGAAATATATGCTACCTCATTGCAGTAGCACTTCCTTTTCTTTAAGCATTTGCTGTGCATATATCCTTTAACTGGTTATGGATATGCGTCCAAGTGTGATCCTCAGTTATATTTATAGCCATATTAATAACAAGGAGACAATTGTAACAGCATTCTTTTTCCATTTAGTGCCATGTAATTGTTAAGTCCACTGCCATATTTTCCTCCATGATTTCTTGTTTTCAATATCCTGTGTAGGTTTGCCATGGCAATTGTTATTGTCTGTCAAAGCTTTGAACTAGCTCTCATATTCCAGTTGGTATTGGCCTGATAAACAGTTCTAATCTTGATGTATCCCCTCTGGAATATTTTATGAAAAGCAGCTGCCCTAATATCTAATAGGTGTGTCATTTCTAATCCAGTGAAACTCAGTGGTTGATATAATCCTCTTCTCTTAATAGGACTCAAATGAATACCAATAATGGTCCATGGAAAAACAACCCATTTATGTCAGTTATTCCCTGGTAAAAAATATATATCCCAAATTAGTATGCAAACGTACTGAACAAACATGATTCTGTTATATAAATTTCCTTTACTTATGGCATTTTAAATGTATAACACATTCATGCAGTCTGACTCAAATATTCAACTTTCACCTTATATTCTTTTTCAGCCACCTCACAGTGTCAAATTGAACATATAAAAATCTAAAGATGTAAATGGCGGTTCCAGTGCAGATGTGCTCATCATATTTCATAGCATTTCTGGCAGTTAGTGAGGAGGATAAAGAGTGTGAGCTACTAATAAGCTCCTCCCTTTAGTCAAAGGTTTGATTCCCTCCACTTCAATTTGCCCACTATGAGTAAGTCACTTAAAGAAACAGTGCTGTGCTGAAATTGAGATAGGCTCCTCAATAGTTTCCTGGATTATATGTCTAGTAACTACCAAATAGTATAGTGTGTGTGGTGTGTGTGTGTGAAAATGCCCTCATGTATTGCATCTGGTTGGCTACAGGTATGCATGCTCAAACCCTGTACCTTTGGTACAGGGTAAAAAGAACCTAAAGTCCCTAGCCACCATTTCTGAGCTTTGTCTAGATTGTTTGTTCAGGTTTTTTGTGCTAAGAGTTGAGAGCTGTGGTGAGAAGTGAGAACTAAATTCACTAAATGATAGTCATTAAGTTTCAGTCTTCCTTTTTTTCAGGAAACTACTGATTTGGCATAGTGGTATGTTGCTCTGATTGTAGTGCATAGGGCACTGGGTTCAAAACTTGCCAGTGACTTGCATGGTGGTAACACAATTTATTCTAGCAACTTTACAAAATTATACAAGCAATGTTTAAAATGTGTCCCTGCTTTTTGACCTTTTGCCTCCCCAACAACAAAAAAAAAACTGAAGTTGAAAAGAAGTGCGAGAAGCTGTGCAATATGCCAATGACTTACACTACTGTCATTCTATTTATAGTGTGGTGTAGAAGTAGACTTTTATGATGGAAATGTTCTGAATTGGGCAGTTTTGTCATTATTGGTTTATGCATTTTGTTTCATTGCCTACAGTACAGCCTACTGGAAAAATGTTCAAACAATAAATTTAAAATGTGCTCTGTCTAACATGTGTGCTGTATTATACAAGGACTATAACTTAATAAAGTCAGAAAGGTGTATCAAAGAAAAGAACACATGTATGTTTTTTGTTTTGTGTGGAAGGGGCCAATGAATTGAAAACGTCCCAAAGGTAATCTTTATCCACCACTGGCCAGATGCATTTTCTCTGGCTGTGGTATGTTGGTTTCAATGCTATTTCAATGAATGTGAGTTTCAAGAGAAGAGAAGTTTTAATGCCAAGTCTATTTTCATTGTAAGACAGTATTGCTTTATTTAGGAGATGTCTGTTAGTGTTTGCATTGTTGTGTTGCAAAATGTAAAAATAAAATCCAAATAATCATTGTAGAAGTAATGCAGTATGTACACATTAGTGTTTATGGTAAATGGAGAGAAACTGCAAGGTAGTGGGACATTGGAATGGTAAATGGGGAGAAACTGCAAGGTAATGGGACATTGGAATGGCTGCAGGGGGACTCCGGTGCCATATTTTGGTTGTCTGTTATTCAGTTTGTGTTTGAAAGTTGATATCCCACAATTCCACTGTAGTGGGTGGGGTTACATAATTATGCATGCAAATTAGATGTTAATCAGCATACAGATTTGTACCTATTTTTAATGGGCCTTGTCCAGATTTTTGATGTTTCTAGGCTGAGAGGTATGATCTCACCTACTGTCTCAGCAGAACTATCAAATTCTGCACACTCCGCTCCAAACTCTTGCAGCATGGCTAATCAACTAATTATTCAAACCACACCTCTCAGTAAACCTGTGATAGATGTCATTTTGGAAGCCAGAAGGCCTAGTACTAGAAAATCTTATGCTGATAAATGGAAGAGATTCTGTGCTTGGAACCAAGCACAGGGAATAGACACAGCAAAGCCCAATATTCCTCAGATTTGACAGTACTTAACTGAGATGCCTGACAAGGGCCTATCTTTTTCTTCAATAAAAATCCATGCCTCTGCCATCTCGGCTCATTACAACACATAGCCTCTTCTCTTTTCTCACCCATGGCTAAAACAGTATCTCAGAGGGGCCAAAAATGTAAGGCCTCCCAGGAGAGTGCCAACTCATGCATGGGACCTCAATTTTGTGCTGGAAAAACTCACCCTACTTCCTTTTGAACCAGCAGCTACTGTGGATATAAAATTTCTTTCTTGGAAGACAGCTTTTCTTTTGGCAGTCACTTCAGCTAGAAGGGTTTCAGAACTACAGGCTCTCATGGCAGTGGAGCCTTTCATTATATTTTACCCGGACAGGGTGGCCCTCAGGACCAATCCTTCCTTTATGCCTAAGGTGGTATCCAGTGTGGCTCTTAACCAAACCATTCACCTGCCAACTTTTTTCCCAAATCTGCAGAACAAGGGGGAGCGGATTCTGCATTCATTGGATGTACACAGACAACTAAGATTCTACTTAAACAGGACAAAATCTCTAAGAAAGTCTGAGCAACTACTGGTAGCATTTGCTGCAGGATCAGAGGGGAAGGCTATATCAAAGCAGACCATTTCTAAATGGATAAGCCACTGCATTTGTGTCTGCTATTTACACCATGATAAACCTCTGCCCAAGGGGACCAGGTCCCATTCCACCAGGGCTGCCTCTACTTCAGCAGCTTTTCTAAGAGGGGTCCCAACCAAAGACATTCTAGAAGATGCTACCTGGAGCTCTGTTCATACGTTCACAAAGCATTACCATTTACCTCTCTTCTCTAAATCCAGGGCAGGCTTTGCCACTGCAGTCTTGCAGGGCCTTATAGCTGCTCCTAATGCTGTTTAGTTCCCACCTCCCATCCATAGCTTTGGGATTCTACCCAATTGTAATGACTGCAACAGTGAAACACGAAGAACATAGTACAGTTGTGTACACTTACCATAAATGTTGATGTTCAAGTGTATTCACTGTTGCAGTCCGGGTTACCCACCCGCCATCCTCCATTCTATACCTTTTCTTTCCTTCACTATACTCAAAAGCCTTTGTGGTGTATTTGCTTTTAGTTGAAGGTAAATTTTATGTTTCTAAGGTGCATTTATATGTTTACTGTTTATTTATATATTTTTGCTCCCCATTTGGGGGCACCTGACATCTGGGGCAAGAAAAACTGATTAAAATGGCGTCGGCTGCATGTTGTATACCCCTGACGACCTGACGTCATGGAAGAGGAGACAGCAACCGACACAGGACCCAAGACTTTGTTATTCTGGCCGACTGAGGGCAACCTGCCAGCAGATTACCCGAACGTAATGACTGCAACAGTAAGCGCTGAGCAGGCACCGGCTTCTGAGGGTGTTTTCAGGCCTAAAGATTTGTATATTAAACTGACACCATCTTCTAAACCTAGGCCAAAATCAACTTCTATGTCTAAAAATCTGATGCTTGGGCCACGTGCACAGGCCCCTGTGCCTGAAAAACAAATGATCAAAATAGGTTAAGATTTAATTACCTTGATCAGGGGTTCCCATCCCACTCCTGCTTAGAGGCCTAGGCAAGGCACTGACTATGAATCATCAGATCAGGTTTCTTTTTCTTCTGATTCCTCTTCTGATCAGGAATTATCTGTTCCACCTTATGAGGACTCTGATGCAGAAGATTCCATCCCTTCTGCTTCTCCTCCTGAGGATTTTTCTTTTGGAGAAACTTTGCATACCTTAAGGGAACACTTTCACTGGGAGAGTCAGGATTTCTCAGAATGTAAAAAGAGGCTTAGGGATTTCCTTCTTCTTCCTCAGCATAGGCCTTTGGCTATACCTCCTGTACTAGACATTGTTGATGATGTTTTCTCAGAATCCAGTATGGCTCCTAGTAAGCCAGGCAGATATTACAGGGTTCCTGACTCCCACAAATTCCTTTTTAAAAACCCTACTGCTGACCCTGAAACAATTTCTCAGGGTCCCAAGGGTGTTAAGGCTTCTACTGCTAGAAATCCTACCCCTCCTGATAGAGACTCCAGGGCGCTGGATAGATGGGGTAAGAATGTTTACATGTCTGCACCCTTGGCAATCAGGACTTTAAACTGTCAATTTCAAATGCTTAAATATCAGCAGCATGTCATGGGCTTACTTAAACAGAAAATGATATTGATTTCTGACTGTGTGGAAAATAAAGAGTTGCAGGATTTATTGCATTCATCTGAACAAGTTGGAAAGCATACTTTGCAACGTGGTTTTGATTCCTTGGAGGTCTCTTGCAGGGCCACTGTAACTGGAGCTGTGATAAGAAGGCATGCTTAGCTCAAGGAGCAACATCTGCCTGATCATGTTAAAGCAAAATTAATTGTTGGATGCTCCTTTACAACAGGACAATCTATTTGATAATAAGGCAGAAGAAGTTTTGAAAAAGATGGAAGATAAAGCTAAATCTATGCAAACTGCAAAAGATTTCCTACAAGTGCAGCCACCCAGGTTCAGTAGACACTGGCCTGCTAAGAATTGGTCCTTTCCAGTACCCACCAGAGCCGCTCAAGTCAAACCCAGACACTCCAAAGGCTCCAGGTTTCAGTCACAAGGAACTTATAAAACAAAACAATGGGGTGCCTCCACCTCCAAATCTGGAAGTAACAAGGCACCTTCCTATGGTAAACAGTTTCAATGATTTTCCTCTGCAATCACCAAGCACTTATCTTTTGGCTGCCCCTTTGGGGGGAAAACTGGCACTTCATGCACGAAATTGGCAACTAATTACCCAGGACAAGTGAGTTTTAAATATAGTATCCCAGGGATACAGATTTCATTTCCACACATTGCCAATCCCAAATGGATGACCAGATCTGCCTCCAAATCAGTGGGCAGAGGCCCAGAAACAAGTAATGTCCTTCATGAATGTGGGGGCTATTCAACCAGTACCAGAAAAGGAAAAGGGACAAGATTTTTATTCAAGACTTTTCCTGGTACCCAGAAAAGACAAATCATGGTGTCCAGTTCTGGACTTATCAATTCTAAATACATTTCTCGACATTCCAAAATTCAAGATGCTGACTCTACAACAGTTACTGCCTATGCTAGGCAAGGATGCCTGGTTGGTAACTCCAGACTTAAAAGAGGCTTACCTGCATATCCCAATCAGGGAATCTTGCAGAAGATACATCCACTTCAAAGCAGGCTATTTGCATTACCAGTTCTCTGCACTGCCCTTTGGCTTATCTACTGCACCCAGGGTCTTCACAAAGTGCCTGGCACCAGTAATTACATTTTGCAGACAAAGAAACATTAAAATTTATCCTTACCTGGACGATTGTCTAATTCGGGCAGAAAACAAGGACACTCTTCAAAAACATCTGGCATTTGTAAAAAGGCTTCTAACTTGTCTAGGGTACACCATAAACGAAAAGAAATCACAACTGGTACCCTCTCAAATAATTATATTCCTGGGTGCTAGCTTGAATACAACTGCCCAGATAACTTACCTCATGCCAGAAAAACAAATTCGGTTGATGACTTACTTCAAACAAGTTGCCACAAAAACCCAGCTATCTGCAAGGCAAATTCTGCAGGCCTTGGGGTTCATGGCTTCCTGCGTTCTAATAATTCCATATGCAAGACTGCATATGAGGAAACTTCAATGGTACCCAAAAAGCTTATGGAGTCAGCATTGTCACAGCCTGGAAACAATGATTCCTATCATTCCTTGCCTGCAGCAAGAGTTCCTATGGTGGGCAGAGGCCTGTCACCAAAACAAGGGACTGTCATTCATTCCACCCCCTGCCACCCAAACCCTGACTACAGACGCATCAGATTATGCTTGGGGGGGGGGGGGCATCTGGCAGGGAGATGCATTCAGAACCAATGGAGCCCAAACCAAATGCACCTACATATCAACCAGAAAGAGATGCTAGCTGTACAGAATGCTCTGACAGCCTTCAAAGACTATCTTCATCCAGGACAACTACTGTTAAAGATAGACAACACCACAGTCATGTGATGCATAAACAAGCAGGGGGGTATCCATTCCTACCCCCTTTGCAGACTAGCCATGACTTTGTGGAACATGGCCTTGACTTATCAAATACATCTACAAGCTCAATTCCTGCCAGGAAAGAAAAATACTCTGGCAACCGAACTAAGCAGAAATCTTATGGACCCACACAAATGGAAACTGGATCCACAAATCTTCAGCATGTTGACACGCAAATGGGGGAGCCCAGACATAGATCTTTTTACCTCACCCCAAAACTATCAGTTGGGCAAATTCTGCACAAGAATTCATCACAAAAAAGCTTGGAAAGTGGATGCTCTATCCTTCAGCTGGAAAAACCTATCAGTCTATGCCTTTCCCCCTCTGCCTCTGCTCTCCAAGGTCTTACTAAAAGTCAGACAGGAAAAACCAAAAATGAGTCTGATTGCTCCAGACTGGCCTCGCCAACACTGGTACCCACTCCTACACAATATGTCACACCTTCCTCCATGGAACCTGCCTCAGATACCTTATCTACTGTCTCAACAGAACTATCAAGTTTTGCACACTCATCTCCAAACTCTGAATCTTGCAGCATGGCTTATCAACTAATTTCACCAGTTACATCTCTCAGCAAACCTGTGATGGATGTCATTTTGGAGGCTAGAAGGCCTAGTACTAGAAAATCTTATGCTGATAAATGGAAAAGATTATGTGCCTGGAACCAAGCACAAGGAATAAGCACAGCAATGCCCAGTATTCCTCAGATTCTGCAATATTTAACTGAGATGCTTCATAAGGGTCTATCTTTCTCTTCCATAAAAATCCATGCCACTGCCATTTCAGCTCATTACAACACAGAGCCTCCCCTCTTTTCTCATCCCCTGCTAAAGCTGTACCTCAGAGGGGCCAAAAATTTAAGGCCTCCCAGGAGAGCACCAACTCCTGCATGGGACCTCAATTTTGTGTTGGAAAAACTCACCCTACATCCTTTTGAACCAGCTGCTACTGCAGACATAAAATTTCTTGTGTTGGAAAAACTCACCCTACCTCCTTTTAAACCAGCTGCTACTGCACATATAAAATTTCTCTCTTGGAAGACGGCTTTTTTTTTAGCAGTCACTTCAGCTAGAAGGATTTCAGAACTATAGGCTCTCATGGCAGTGGAGCCTTTTATTATCTTCTACCCGGACAGGGTGGCTCTCAGGACCAATCCATCCTTTATGCCTAAAGTGGTATCTAGTGTGGAAAACCTCTCATAATGACCGTTGGTC